>NC_064413.1:20027222-20340000 GCF_023375975.1 Astyanax mexicanus
AAATTTTTTTGGTCCCAACATTTTTCGAACTTTCTTTTGGGTCAAAATTTTTTTGGTCCCAAAATTTTTCGAACTTTTTTTTGGGTCAAATTTTTTTGGTCCCAAAATTTTTCGAACTTTTTTTTGGGTCAAAATTTTTTTGGTCCCAAAATTTTTCGAACTTTTTTTTTGGTCAAAATTTTTTTGGTCCCAAAATTTTTCGAACTTTTTTTTGGGTCTAAATTTTTTTGGTCCCAAAATTTTTCGAACTTTTTTTTGGGTCATAATTTTTTTGGGTCAAAATTTTTTAGAATTTTTTTTTGGGTCAAAAGTTTTTTTTTGCTCAAAATTTTTTTGGGTCAAAATTTTTTCGAACTATTTTTTGGGTCAAAATTTTTTTGATCCCAAAATTTTTCGAACTTTTTTTTTGGTCAAAATTTTTTCGAAGTTTTCTTTGGGTCAAAATTTTTTTGGTCCCAAAATTTTTCGAACTTTTTTTTGGGTCAAAATTTTTTCGAAGTTTTCTTTGGGTCAAAATTTTTTTTTGCTCAAAATTTTTTTTTGGTCAAAATTTTTTCGAACTTTTTTTTGGGTCAAATTTTTTTTGGTCCCAAAATTTTTCGAAGTTTTTTTCGGTCAAAATTTTTTTGGTCCCAAAATTTTTCGAACTTTTTTTTGGGTCAAATTTTTTTTGGTCCCAAGATTTTTCGAAGTTTTTTTTGGGTCAAAATTTTTTTGGTCCCAAAATTTTTCGAACTTTTTTTTGGGTCAAATTTTTTTGGTCCCAAAATTTTTCAAACTTTTTTTTGGGTCAAAATCTTTTTGGTCCCAAAATTTTTCAAACTTTTTTTTGGGTCAAAATTTTTTCGAAGTTTTCTTTGGGTCAAAATTTTTTTTTGCTCAAAATTTTTTTGGGTCAAAATTTTTTCGAACTTTTTTTTGGGTCAAATTTTTTTTGGTCCCAAAATTTTTCGAAGTTTTTTTTGGGTCAAAATTTTTTTGGTCCCAAAATTTTTCGAAGTTTTTTTTGGGTCAAATTTTTTTTGGTCCCAAGATTTTTCGAAGTTTTTTTTGGGTCAAAATTTTTTTGGTCCCAAAATTTTTCAAACTTTTTTTTGGGTCAAAATTTTTTCGAAGTTTTCTTTGGGTCAAAATTTTTTTTTGCTCAAAATTTTTTCGAAGTTTTTTTTGGGTCAAATTTTTTTTGGTCCCAAAATTTTTCGAAGTTTTTTTTGGGTCAAAATTTTTTTGGTCCCAAAATTTTTCGAACTTTTTTTTGGTCAAATTTTTTTTGGTCCCAAGATTTTTCGAAGTTTTTTTTGGGTCAAAATTTTTTTGTTCCCAAAATTTTTCAAACTTTTTTTTGGGTCAAAATTTTTTCAAGTTTTCTTTGGGTCAAAATTTTTTTTTGCTCAAAATTTTTTTGGGTCAAAATTTTTTCGAACTTTTTTTTGGTCAAATTTTTTTTGGTCCCAAAATTTTTCAAACTTTTTTTTGGGTCAAAATTTTTTCAAGTTTTCTTTGGGTCAAAATTTTTTTTTGCTCAAAATTTTTTTGGGTCAAAATTTTTTCGAACTTTTTTTTGGGTCAAATTTTTTTTGGTCCCAAAATTTTCCAAGTTTTTTTTGGGTCAAAATTTTTTTGGTCCCAAAATTTTTCAAACTTTTTTTTGGATCAAAATTTTTTTGGTCCCAAAACTTTTCGAACTTTTTTTTGGGTCAAAAGTTTTTCGAACTTTTTTTTGGGTCAAAATTTTTTTGGTCCCAAAATTTTTCGAACTTTTTTTTGGGTCCAAATTTTTTTGGTCCCAAAATTTTTCGAACTTTTTTTTTTGGTCAAAATTTTTTTGGTCCCAAAATTTTTCAAACTTTTTTTTGGGTCAAAATTTTTTCGAAGTTTTCTTTGGGTCAAAAATTTTTTTTGCTCAAAATTTTTTTTTGGTCAAAATTTTTTCGAACTTTTTTTTGGGTCAAATTTTTTTTGGTCCCAAAATTTTTCGAAGTTTTTTTTGGGTCAAAATTTTTTTGGTCCCAAAATTTTTCGAACTTTTTTTTGGGTCAAATTTTTTTTGGTCCCAAGATTTTTCGAACTTTTTTTTTGGTCAAAATTTTTTTGGTCCCAAAATTTTTCGAACTTTTTTTTGGGTCAAATTTTTTTTGGTCCCAAGATTTTTCGAAGTTTTTTTTGGGTCAAAAATTTTTTGGTCCCAAAATTTTTCGAACTTTTTTTGGGTCAAATTTTTTTGGTCCCAAAATTTTTCGACCTTTTTTTTTGGTCAAAATTTTTTTGGTCCCAAAATTTTTCGAACTTTTTTCTGGGTCAAAATTTTTTTGGTCCCAAAATTTTTCGAACTTTTTTTTGGGTCATAATTTTTTTGGGTCAAAATTTTTTAGAAATTTTTTTTGGGTCAAAAGTTTTTTTTTTGCTCAAAATTTTTTTGGGTCAAAATTTTTTCGAACTATTTTTTGGGTCAAAATTTTTTTGGTCCCAAAATTTTTCGAACTTTTTTTTGGGTCAAATTTTTTTTGGTCCCAAGATTTTTCGAAGTTTTTTTTGGGTCAAAATTTTTTTGGTCCCAAAATTTTTCGAACTTTTTTTTGGGTCAAATTTTTTTGGTCCCAAAATTTTTCAAACTTTTTTTTGGGTCAAAATCTTTTTGGTCCCAAAATTTTTCAAACTTTTTTTTGGGTCAAAATTTTTTCGAAGTTTTCTTTGGGTCAAAATTTTTTTTTGCTCAAAATTTTTTTGGGTCAAAATTTTTTCGAACTTTTTTTTGGGTCAAATTTTTTTTGGTCCCAAAATTTTTCGAAGTTTTTTTTGGGTCAAAATTTTTTTGGTCCCAAAATTTTTCGAAGTTTTTTTTGGGTCAAATTTTTTTTGGTCCCAAGATTTTTCGAAGTTTTTTTTGGGTCAAAATTTTTTTGGTCCCAAAATTTTTCAAACTTTTTTTTGGGTCAAAATTTTTTCGAAGTTTTCTTTGGGTCAAAATTTTTTTTTGCTCAAAATTTTTTCGAAGTTTTTTTTGGGTCAAATTTTTTTTGGTCCCAAAATTTTTCGAAGTTTTTTTTGGGTCAAAATTTTTTTGGTCCCAAAATTTTTCGAACTTTTTTTTGGTCAAATTTTTTTTGGTCCCAAGATTTTTCGAAGTTTTTTTTGGGTCAAAATTTTTTTGTTCCCAAAATTTTTCAAACTTTTTTTTGGGTCAAAATTTTTTCAAGTTTTCTTTGGGTCAAAATTTTTTTTTGCTCAAAATTTTTTTGGGTCAAAATTTTTTCGAACTTTTTTTTGGTCAAATTTTTTTTGGTCCCAAAATTTTTCAAACTTTTTTTTGGGTCAAAATTTTTTCAAGTTTTCTTTGGGTCAAAATTTTTTTTTGCTCAAAATTTTTTTGGGTCAAAATTTTTTCGAACTTTTTTTTGGGTCAAATTTTTTTTGGTCCCAAAATTTTCCAAGTTTTTTTTGGGTCAAAATTTTTTTGGTCCCAAAATTTTTCAAACTTTTTTTTGGATCAAAATTTTTTTGGTCCCAAAACTTTTCGAACTTTTTTTTGGGTCAAAAGTTTTTCGAACTTTTTTTTGGGTCAAAATTTTTTTGGTCCCAAAATTTTTCGAACTTTTTTTTGGGTCCAAATTTTTTTGGTCCCAAAATTTTTCGAACTTTTTTTTTTGGTCAAAATTTTTTTGGTCCCAAAATTTTTCAAACTTTTTTTTGGGTCAAAATTTTTTCGAAGTTTTCTTTGGGTCAAAAATTTTTTTTGCTCAAAATTTTTTTTTGGTCAAAATTTTTTCGAACTTTTTTTTGGGTCAAATTTTTTTTGGTCCCAAAATTTTTCGAAGTTTTTTTTGGGTCAAAATTTTTTTGGTCCCAAAATTTTTCGAACTTTTTTTTGGGTCAAATTTTTTTTGGTCCCAAGATTTTTCGAACTTTTTTTTTGGTCAAAATTTTTTTGGTCCCAAAATTTTTCGAACTTTTTTTTGGGTCAAATTTTTTTTGGTCCCAAGATTTTTCGAAGTTTTTTTTGGGTCAAAAATTTTTTGGTCCCAAAATTTTTCGAACTTTTTTTGGGTCAAATTTTTTTGGTCCCAAAATTTTTCGACCTTTTTTTTTGGTCAAAATTTTTTTGGTCCCAAAATTTTTCGAACTTTTTTCTGGGTCAAAATTTTTTTGGTCCCAAAATTTTTCGAACTTTTTTTTGGGTCATAATTTTTTTGGGTCAAAATTTTTTAGAAATTTTTTTTGGGTCAAAAGTTTTTTTTTTGCTCAAAATTTTTTTGGGTCAAAATTTTTTCGAACTATTTTTTGGGTCAAAATTTTTTTGGTCCCAAAATTTTTCGAACTTTTTTTTTGGTCAAAATTTTTTTGGTCCCAACATTTTTCGAACTTTCTTTTGGGTCAAAATTTTTTTGGTCGCAAAATTTTTCGAACTTTTTTTTGGGTCAAATTTTTTTGGTCCCAAAATTTTTCGAACTTTTTTTTGGGTCAAAATTTTTTTGGTACCAAAATTTTTTCGAACTATTTTTTGGGTCAAAATTTTTTTGGTCCCAAAATTTTTCGAACTTTTTTTTTGGTCAAAATTTTTTTGGACCCAACATTTTTCGAACTTTCTTTTGGGTAAAAATTTTTTTGGTCCCAAACTTTTTCGAACTTTTTTTTGGGTCAAATTTTTTTGGTCCCAAAATTTTTCGAACTTTTTTTGGGGTCTAAATTTTTTTGGTCCCAAAATTTTTCGAACTTTTTTTTGGGTCATAATTTTTTTGGGTCAAAATTTTTTAGAATTTTTTTTTGGGTCAAAAGTTTTTTTTTGCTCAAAATTTTTTTGGGTCAAAATTTTTTCGAACTATTTTTTGGGTCAAAATTTTTTTGATCCCAAAATTTTTCGAACTTTTTTTTTGGTCAAAATTTTTTCGAAGTTTTCTTTGGGTCAAAATTTTTTTGGTCCCAAAATTTTTCGAACTTTTTTTTGGGTCAAAATTTTTTCGAAGTTTTCTTTGGGTCAAAATTTTTTTTTGCTCAAAATTTTTTTTTGGTCAAAATTTTTTCGAACTTTTTTTTGGGTCAAATTTTTTTTGGTCCCAAAATTTTTCGAAGTTTTTTTTGGGTCAAAATTTTTTTGGTCCCAAAATTTTTCGAACTTTTTTTTGGGTCAAATTTTTTTTGGTCCCAAGATTTTTCGAAGTTTTTTTTGGGTCAAAATTTTTTTGGTCCCAAAATTTTTCGAACTTTTTTTTGGGTCAAATTTTTTTGGTCCCAAAATTTTTCAAACTTTTTTTTGGGTCAAAATCTTTTTGGTCCCAAAATTTTTCAAACTTTTTTTTGGGTCAAAATTTTTTCGAAATTTTCTTTGGGTCAAAATTTTTTTTTGCTCAAAATTTTTTTGGGTCAAAATTTTTTCGAACTTTTTTTTGGGTCAAATTTTTTTTGGTCCCAAAATTTTTCGAAGTTTTTTTTGGGTCAAAATTTTTTTGGTCCCAAAATTTTTCGAAGTTTTTTTTGGGTCAAATTTTTTTTGGTCCCAAGATTTTTCGAAGTTTTTTTTGGGTCAAAATTTTTTTGGTCCCAAAATTTTTCAAACTTTTTTTTGGGTCAAAATTTTTTCGAAGTTTTCTTTGGGTCAAAATTTTTTTTTGCTCAAAATTTTTTCGAAGTTTTTTTTGGGTCAAATTTTTTTGGTCCCAAAATTTTTCGAACTTTTTTTTGGTCAAATTTTTTTTGGTCCCAAGATTTTTCGAAGTTTTTTTTGGGTCAAAATTTTTTTGTTCCCAAAATTTTTCAAACTTTTTTTTGGGTCAAAATTTTTTCAAGTTTTCTTTGGGTCAAAATTTTTTTTTGCTCAAAATTTTTTTGGGTCAAAATTTTTTCGAACTTTTTTTTGGGTCAAATTTTTTTTGGTCCCAAAATTTTTCAAACTTTTTTTTGGGTCAAATTTTTTTCAAGTTTTCTTTGGGTCAAAATTTTTTTTTGCTCAAAATTTTTTTGGGTCAAAATTTTTTCGAAGTTTTCTTTGGGTCAAAATTTTTTTTTGCTCAAAATTTTTTTTTGGTCAAAATTTTTTCGAACTTTTTTTTGGGTCAAATTTTTTTTGGTCCCAAAATTTTTCGAAGTTTTTTTTGGGTCAAAATTTTTTTGGTCCCAAAATTTTTCGAACTTTTTTTTGGGTCAAATTTTTTTTGGTCCCAAGATTTTTCGAACTTTTTTTTTGGTCAAAATTTTTTTGGTCCCAAAATTTTTCGAACTTTTTTTTGGGTCAAATTTTTTTTGGTCCCAAGATTTTTCGAAGTTTTTTTTGGGTCAAAAATTTTTTGGTCCCAAAATTTTTCGAACTTTTTTTTGGGTCAAATTTTTTTGGTCCCAAAATTTTTCGACCTTTTTTTTTGGTCAAAATTTTTTTGGTCCCAAAATTTTTCGAACTTTTTTCTGGGTCAAAATTTTTTTGGTCCCAAAATTTTTCGAACTTTTTTTTGGGTCATAATTTTTTTGGGTCAAAATTTTTTAGAAATTTTTTTTGGGTCAAAAGTTTTTTTTTTGCTCAAAATTTTTTTGGGTCAAAATTTTTTCGAACTATTTTTTGGGTCAAAATTTTTTTGGTCCCAAAATTTTTCGAACTTTTTTTTTGGTCAAAATTTTTTTGGTCCCAACATTTTTCGAACTTTCTTTTGGGTCAAAATTTTTTTGGTCCCAAAATTTTTCGAACTTTTTTTTGGGTCAAATTTTTTTGGTCCCAAAATTTTTCGAACTTTTTTTTGGGTCAAAATTTTTTTGGTACCAAAATTTTTTCGAACTATTTTTTGGGTCAAAATTTTTTTGGTCCCAAAATTTTTCGAACTTTTTTTTTGGTCAAAATTTTTTTGGTCCCAACATTTTTCGAACTTTCTTTTGGGTCAAAATTTTTTTGGTCCCAAAATTTTTCGAACTTTTTTTTGGGTCAAATTTTTTTGGTCCCAAAATTTTTCGAACTTTTTTTTGGGTCAAAATTTTTTTGGTCCCAAAATTTTTCGAACTTTTTTTTTGGTCAAAATTTTTTTGGTCCCAAAATTTTTCGAACTTTTTTTTGGGTCAAAATTTTTTTGGTCCCAAAATTTTTCGAACTTTTTTTTGGGTCATAATTTTTTTGGGTCAAAATTTTTTAGAATTTTTTTTTGGGTCAAAAGTTTTTTTTTGCTCAAAATTTTTTTGGGTCAAAATTTTTTCGAACTATTTTTTGGGTCAAAATTTTTTTGATCCCAAAATTTTTCGAACTTTTTTTTTGGTCAAAATTTTTTCGAAGTTTTCTTTGGGTCAAAATTTTTTTGGTCCCAAAATTTTTCAAACTTTTTTTTGGGTCAAAATTTTTTCGAAGTTTTCTTTGGGTCAAAATTTTTTTTTGCTCAAAATTTTTTTTTGGTCAAAATTTTTTCGAACTTTTTTTTGGGTCAAATTTTTTTTGGTCCCAAAATTTTTCGAAGTTTTTTTTGGGTCAAAATTTTTTTGGTCCCAAAATTTTTCGAACTTTTTTCTGGGTCAAAATTTTTTTGGTCCCAAAATTTTTCGAACTTTTTTTTGGGTCATAATTTTTTTGGGTCAAAATTTTTTAGAAATTTTTTTTGGGTCAAAAGTTTTTTTTTTGCTCAAAATTTTTTTGGGTCAAAATTTTTTCGAACTATTTTTTGGGTCAAAATTTTTTTGGTCCCAAAATTTTTCGAACTTTTTTTATGGTCAAAATTTTTTTGGTCCCAACATTTTTCTAACTTTCTTTTGGGTCAAAATTTTTTTGGTCCCAAAATTTTTCGAACTTTTTTTTGGGTCAAAAGATTTTTGTTCCCAAAATTTTTCGAACTTTTTTTTGACTCAAAATTTTTTTGGTCCCAAAATTTTTCGAACTTTTTTTGGGGTCAAAATTTTTTTGGTCCCAAAATTTTTCGAACTTTTTTTTTGGTCAAAATTTTTTTGGTCCCAAAACTTTTCGAACTTTTTTTTGGGTCAAAATTTTTTTGGTCCCAAAATTTTTCGAACTTTTTTTTTGGTCAAAATTTTTTTGGTCCCAAAATTTTTCGAACTTTTTTTTGGGTCAAAATTTTTTTGGTCCCAAAATTTTTCGAACTTTTTTTTGGGTCATAATTTTTTTGGGTCAAAATTTTTTAGAAATTTTTTTTGGGTCAAAAGTTTTTTTTTGGTCAAAATTTTTTTGGGTCAAAATTTTTTCGAACTATTTTTTGGGTCAAAATTTTTTTGGTCCCAAAATTTTTCGAACTTTTTTTTTGGTCAAAATTTTTTTGGTCCCAAAATTTTTCGAACTTTTTTTTGGGTCAAAATTTTTTCGAACTTTTTTTTGGGTCAAAATTTTTTTGGTCCCAACATTTTTTGAACTTTCTTTTGGGTCAAAATTTTTTTGGTCCCAAAATTTTTCGAACTTTTTTTTGGGCCAAAATTTTTTTGGTCCCAAAATTTTTCAAACTTTTTTTTTGGTCAAAATTTTTTTTGGTCCCAAAACTTTTCGAACTTTTTTTTGGGTCAAAATTTTTTTGGTCCCAAAATTTTTCGACCTTTTTTTTTGGTCAAAATTTTTTTGGTCCCAAAATTTTTCGAACTTTTTTTTGGGTCAAAATTTTTTTGGTCCCAAAATTTTTCAAACTTTTTTTTGGGTCAAAATTTTTTCGAAGTTTTCTTTGGGTCAAAATTTTTTTTTGCTCAAAATTTTTTTGGGTCAAAATTTTTTCGAACTTTTTTTTGGGTCAAATTTTTTTTGGTCCCAAAATTTTTCGAAGTTTTTTTTGGGTCAAAATTTTTTTGGTCCCAAAATTTTTTGAACTTTTTTTTGGGTCAAATTTTTTTTGGTCCCAAGATTTTTCGAAGTTTTTTTTGGGTCAAAATTTTTTTGTTCCCAAAATTTTTCAAACTTTTTTTTGGGTCAAAATTTTTTTCGAAGTTTTCGGGTCAAAATTTTTTTTTGCTCAAAATTTTTTTGGGTCAAAATTTTTTCGAACTTTTTTTTGGGTCAAATTTTTTTTGGTCCCAAAATTTTTCGAAGTTTTTTTTGGGTCAAAATTTTTTTGGTCCCAAAATTTTTCGAACTTTTTTTTGAGTTACATTTTTTTTGGTCCCAAGATTTTTCGAAGTTTTTTTGGGTCAAAATTTTTTTGGTCCCAAAATTTTTCGAACTTTTTTTTGGGTCAAATTTTTTTGGTCCCAAAATTTTTCGAACTTTTTTTTGGGTCAAAATTTTTTAAGTACCAAAATTTTTCGAACTTTTTTTTGGGTCAAATTTTTTTGGTCCCAAAATTTTTCGAACTGTTTTTTGGGTCAAAATTTTTTTGGTCACAAAATTTTTCGAAGTTTTTTTTGGGTCAAAATTTTTTTGGTCCCAAAATTTTTCGAACTTTTTTTTTGGGTCAAAATTTTTTTGGTCCCAACATTTTTCGAACTTTCTTTTGGGTCAAAATTTTTTTGGTCCCAAAATTTTTCGAACTTTTTTTTGGGTCAAAAGATTTTTGTTCCCAAAATTTTTCGAACTTTTTTTTGGGCCAAAATTTTTTTGGTCCCAAAATTTTTCAAACTTTTTTTTTGATCAAAATTTTTTTTGGTCCCAAAACTTTTCGAACTTTTTTTTGGTCAAAATTTTTTTGGTCCCAAAATTTTTCGAACTTTTTTTTGGGTCAAATTTTTTTCGTCCCAAAATTTTTCGAACTTTTTTTTGGGTCAAATTTTTTTTGGTCCCAAGATTTTTCGAAGTTTTTTTGGGTCAAAATTTTTTTGGTCCCAAAATTTTTCGAACTTTTTTTTGGGTCAAATTTTTTTGGTCCCAAAATTTTTCGAACTTTTTTTTGGGTCAAAATTTTTTAAGTACCAAAATTTTTCGAACTTTTTTTTGGGTCAAATTTTTTTGGTCCCAAAATTTTTCGAACTGTTTTTTGGGTCAAAATTTTTTTGGTCACAAAATTTTTCGAAGTTTTTTTTGGGTCAAAATTTTTTTGGTCCCAAAATTTTTCGAACTTTTTTTTTGGGTCAAAATTTTTTTGGTCCCAACATTTTTCAAACTTTCTTTTGGGTCAAAATTTTTTTGGTCCCAAAATTTTTCGAACTTTTTTTTGGGTCAAAAGATTTTTGTTCCCAAAATTTTTCGAACTTTTTTTTGGGCCAAAATTTTTTTGGTCCCAAAATTTTTCAAACTTTTTTTTTGATCAAAATTTTTTTTGGTCCCAAAACTTTTCGAACTTTTTTTTGGTCAAAATTTTTTTGGTCCCAAAATTTTTCGAAATTTTTTTTTGGTCAAAATTTTTTTGGTCCCAAAATTTTTCGAACTTTTTTTTGGATCAAAATTTTTTCGAAATTTTTTTTGGATCAAAATTTTTTTGGTCCCAAAACTTTTCGAACTTTTTTTTGGGTCAAAAGTTTTTCGAACTTTTTTTTGGGTCAAAATTTTTTTGGTCCCAAAATTTTTCGAACTTTTTTTTGGGTCCAAATTTTTTTGGTCCCAAAATTTTTCGAACTTTTTTTTTTGGTCAAAATTTTTTTGGTCCCAAAATTTTTCAAACTTTTTTTTGGATCAAAATTTTTTTGGTCCCAAAACTTTTCGAACTTTTTTTTGGGTCAAAAGTTTTTCGAACTTTTTTTTGGGTCAAAATTTTTTTGGTCCCAAAATTTTTCGAACTTTTTTTTGGGTCCAAATTTTTTTGGTCCCAAAATTTTTCGAACTTTTTTTTTTGGTCAAAATTTTTTTGGTCCCAAAATTTTTCAAACTTTTTTTTGGGTCAAAATTTTTTCGAAGTTTTCTTTGGGTCAAAAATTTTTTTTGCTCAAAATTTTTTTTTGGTCAAAATTTTTTCGAACTTTTTTTTGGGTCAAATTTTTTTTGGTCCCAAAATTTTTCGAAGTTTTTTTTGGGTCAAAATTTTTTTGGTCCCAAAATTTTTCGAACTTTTTTTTGGGTCAAATTTTTTTTGGTCCCAAGATTTTTCGAACTTTTTTTTTGGTCAAAATTTTTTTGGTCCCAAAATTTTTCGAACTTTTTTTTGGGTCAAATTTTTTTTGGTCCCAAGATTTTTCGAAGTTTTTTTTGGGTCAAAAATTTTTTGGTCCCAAAATTTTTCGAACTTTTTTTGGGTCAAATTTTTTTGGTCCCAAAATTTTTCGAACTTTTTTTTTGGTCAAAATTTTTTTGGTCCCAAAATTTTTCGAACTTTTTTCTGGGTCAAAATTTTTTTGGTCCCAAAATTTTTCGAACTTTTTTTTGGGTCATAATTTTTTTGGGTCAAAATTTTTTAGAAATTTTTTTTGGGTCAAAAGTTTTTTTTTTGCTCAAAATTTTTTTGGGTCAAAATTTTTTAGAACTATTTTTTGGGTCAAAATTTTTTTGGTCCCAAAATTTTTCGAACTTTTTTTTTGGTCAAAATTTTTTTGGTCCCAACATTTTTCGAACTTTCTTTTGGGTCAAAATTTTTTTGGTCGCAAAATTTTTCGAACTTTTTTTTGGGTCAAATTTTTTTGGTCCCAAAATTTTTCGAACTTTTTTTTGGGTCAAAATTTTTTTGGTACCAAAATTTTTTCGAACTATTTTTTGGGTCAAAATTTTTTTGGTCCCAAAATTTTTCGAACTTTTTTTTTGGTCAAAATTTTTTTGGTCCCAACATTTTTCGAACTTTCTTTTGGGTCAAAATTTTTTTGGTCCCAAAATTTTTCGAACTTTTTTTTGGGTCAAATTTTTTTGGTCCCAAAATTTTTCGAACTTTTTTTTGGGTCAAAATTTTTTTGGTCCCAAAATTTTTCGAACTTTTTTTTTGGTCAAAATTTTTTTGGTCCCAAAATTTTTCGAACTTTTTTTTGGGTCTAAATTTTTTTGGTCCCAAAATTTTTCGAACTTTTTTTTGGGTCATAATTTTTTTGGGTCAAAATTTTTTAGAATTTTTTTTTGGGTCAAAAGTTTTTTTTTGCTCAAAATTTTTTTGGGTCAAAATTTTTTCGAACTATTTTTTGGGTCAAAATTTTTTTGATCCCAAAATTTTTCGAACTTTTTTTTTGGTCAAAATTTTTTCGAAGTTTTCTTTGGGTCAAAATTTTTTTGGTCCCAAAATTTTTCGAACTTTTTTTTGGGTCAAAATTTTTTCGAAGTTTTCTTTGGGTCAAAATTTTTTTTTGCTCAAAATTTTTTTTTGGTCAAAATTTTTTCGAACTTTTTTTTGGGTCAAATTTTTTTTGGTCCCAAAATTTTTCGAAGTTTTTTTCGGTCAAAATTTTTTTGGTCCCAAAATTTTTCGAACTTTTTTTTGGGTCAAATTTTTTTTGGTCCCAAGATTTTTCGAAGTTTTTTTTGGGTCAAAATTTTTTTGGTCCCAAAATTTTTCGAACTTTTTTTTGGGTCAAATTTTTTTGGTCCCAAAATTTTTCAAACTTTTTTTTGGGTCAAAATCTTTTTGGTCCCAAAATTTTTCAAACTTTTTTTTGGGTCAAAATTTTTTCGAAGTTTTCTTTGGGTCAAAATTTTTTTTTGCTCAAAATTTTTTTGGGTCAAAATTTTTTCGAACTTTTTTTTGGGTCAAATTTTTTTTGGTCCCAAAATTTTTCGAAGTTTTTTTTGGGTCAAAATTTTTTTGGTCCCAAAATTTTTCGAAGTTTTTTTTGGGTCAAATTTTTTTTGGTCCCAAGATTTTTCGAAGTTTTTTTTGGGTCAAAATTTTTTTGGTCCCAAAATTTTTCAAACTTTTTTTTGGGTCAAAATTTTTTCGAAGTTTTCTTTGGGTCAAAATTTTTTTTTGCTCAAAATTTTTTCGAAGTTTTTTTTGGGTCAAATTTTTTTTGGTCCCAAAATTTTTCGAAGTTTTTTTTGGGTCAAAATTTTTTTGGTCCCAAAATTTTTCGAACTTTTTTTTGGTCAAATTTTTTTTGGTCCCAAGATTTTTCGAAGTTTTTTTTGGGTCAAAATTTTTTTGTTCCCAAAATTTTTCAAACTTTTTTTTGGGTCAAAATTTTTTCAAGTTTTCTTTGGGTCAAAATTTTTTTTTGCTCAAAATTTTTTTGGGTCAAAATTTTTTCGAACTTTTTTTTGGTCAAATTTTTTTTGGTCCCAAAATTTTTCAAACTTTTTTTTGGGTCAAAATTTTTTCAAGTTTTCTTTGGGTCAAAATTTTTTTTTGCTCAAAATTTTTTTGGGTCAAAATTTTTTCGAACTTTTTTTTGGGTCAAATTTTTTTTGGTCCCAAAATTTTCCAAGTTTTTTTTGGGTCAAAATTTTTTTGGTCCCAAAATTTTTCAAACTTTTTTTTGGATCAAAATTTTTTTGGTCCCAAAACTTTTCGAACTTTTTTTTGGGTCAAAAGTTTTTCGAACTTTTTTTTGGGTCAAAATTTTTTTGGTCCCAAAATTTTTCGAACTTTTTTTTGGGTCCAAATTTTTTTGGTCCCAAAATTTTTCGAACTTTTTTTTTTGGTCAAAATTTTTTTGGTCCCAAAATTTTTCAAACTTTTTTTTGGGTCAAAATTTTTTCGAAGTTTTCTTTGGGTCAAAAATTTTTTTTGCTCAAAATTTTTTTTTGGTCAAAATTTTTTCGAACTTTTTTTTGGGTCAAATTTTTTTTGGTCCCAAAATTTTTCGAAGTTTTTTTTGGGTCAAAATTTTTTTGGTCCCAAAATTTTTCGAACTTTTTTTTGGGTCAAATTTTTTTTGGTCCCAAGATTTTTCGAACTTTTTTTTTGGTCAAAATTTTTTTGGTCCCAAAATTTTTCGAACTTTTTTTTGGGTCAAATTTTTTTTGGTCCCAAGATTTTTCGAAGTTTTTTTTGGGTCAAAAATTTTTTGGTCCCAAAATTTTTCGAACTTTTTTTGGGTCAAATTTTTTTGGTCCCAAAATTTTTCGACCTTTTTTTTTGGTCAAAATTTTTTTGGTCCCAAAATTTTTCGAACTTTTTTCTGGGTCAAAATTTTTTTGGTCCCAAAATTTTTCGAACTTTTTTTTGGGTCATAATTTTTTTGGGTCAAAATTTTTTAGAAATTTTTTTTGGGTCAAAAGTTTTTTTTTTGCTCAAAATTTTTTTGGGTCAAAATTTTTTCGAACTATTTTTTGGGTCAAAATTTTTTTGGTCCCAAAATTTTTCGAACTTTTTTTTGGGTCAAATTTTTTTTGGTCCCAAGATTTTTCGAAGTTTTTTTTGGGTCAAAATTTTTTTGGTCCCAAAATTTTTCGAACTTTTTTTTGGGTCAAATTTTTTTGGTCCCAAAATTTTTCAAACTTTTTTTTGGGTCAAAATCTTTTTGGTCCCAAAATTTTTCAAACTTTTTTTTGGGTCAAAATTTTTTCGAAGTTTTCTTTGGGTCAAAATTTTTTTTTGCTCAAAATTTTTTTGGGTCAAAATTTTTTCGAACTTTTTTTTGGGTCAAATTTTTTTTGGTCCCAAAATTTTTCGAAGTTTTTTTTGGGTCAAAATTTTTTTGGTCCCAAAATTTTTCGAAGTTTTTTTTGGGTCAAATTTTTTTTGGTCCCAAGATTTTTCGAAGTTTTTTTTGGGTCAAAATTTTTTTGGTCCCAAAATTTTTCAAACTTTTTTTTGGGTCAAAATTTTTTCGAAGTTTTCTTTGGGTCAAAATTTTTTTTTGCTCAAAATTTTTTCGAAGTTTTTTTTGGGTCAAATTTTTTTTGGTCCCAAAATTTTTCGAAGTTTTTTTTGGGTCAAAATTTTTTTGGTCCCAAAATTTTTCGAACTTTTTTTTGGTCAAATTTTTTTTGGTCCCAAGATTTTTCGAAGTTTTTTTTGGGTCAAAATTTTTTTGTTCCCAAAATTTTTCAAACTTTTTTTTGGGTCAAAATTTTTTCAAGTTTTCTTTGGGTCAAAATTTTTTTTTGCTCAAAATTTTTTTGGGTCAAAATTTTTTCGAACTTTTTTTTGGTCAAATTTTTTTTGGTCCCAAAATTTTTCAAACTTTTTTTTGGGTCAAAATTTTTTCAAGTTTTCTTTGGGTCAAAATTTTTTTTTGCTCAAAATTTTTTTGGGTCAAAATTTTTTCGAACTTTTTTTTGGGTCAAATTTTTTTTGGTCCCAAAATTTTCCAAGTTTTTTTTGGGTCAAAATTTTTTTGGTCCCAAAATTTTTCAAACTTTTTTTTGGATCAAAATTTTTTTGGTCCCAAAACTTTTCGAACTTTTTTTTGGGTCAAAAGTTTTTCGAACTTTTTTTTGGGTCAAAATTTTTTTGGTCCCAAAATTTTTCGAACTTTTTTTTGGGTCCAAATTTTTTTGGTCCCAAAATTTTTCGAACTTTTTTTTTTGGTCAAAATTTTTTTGGTCCCAAAATTTTTCAAACTTTTTTTTGGGTCAAAATTTTTTCGAAGTTTTCTTTGGGTCAAAAATTTTTTTTGCTCAAAATTTTTTTTTGGTCAAAATTTTTTCGAACTTTTTTTTGGGTCAAATTTTTTTTGGTCCCAAAATTTTTCGAAGTTTTTTTTGGGTCAAAATTTTTTTGGTCCCAAAATTTTTCGAACTTTTTTTTGGGTCAAATTTTTTTTGGTCCCAAGATTTTTCGAACTTTTTTTTTGGTCAAAATTTTTTTGGTCCCAAAATTTTTCGAACTTTTTTTTGGGTCAAATTTTTTTTGGTCCCAAGATTTTTCGAAGTTTTTTTTGGGTCAAAAATTTTTTGGTCCCAAAATTTTTCGAACTTTTTTTGGGTCAAATTTTTTTGGTCCCAAAATTTTTCGACCTTTTTTTTTGGTCAAAATTTTTTTGGTCCCAAAATTTTTCGAACTTTTTTCTGGGTCAAAATTTTTTTGGTCCCAAAATTTTTCGAACTTTTTTTTGGGTCATAATTTTTTTGGGTCAAAATTTTTTAGAAATTTTTTTTGGGTCAAAAGTTTTTTTTTTGCTCAAAATTTTTTTGGGTCAAAATTTTTTCGAACTATTTTTTGGGTCAAAATTTTTTTGGTCCCAAAATTTTTCGAACTTTTTTTTTGGTCAAAATTTTTTTGGTCCCAACATTTTTCGAACTTTCTTTTGGGTCAAAATTTTTTTGGTCGCAAAATTTTTCGAACTTTTTTTTGGGTCAAATTTTTTTGGTCCCAAAATTTTTCGAACTTTTTTTTGGGTCAAAATTTTTTTGGTACCAAAATTTTTTCGAACTATTTTTTGGGTCAAAATTTTTTTGGTCCCAAAATTTTTCGAACTTTTTTTTTGGTCAAAATTTTTTTGGACCCAACATTTTTCGAACTTTCTTTTGGGTAAAAATTTTTTTGGTCCCAAACTTTTTCGAACTTTTTTTTGGGTCAAATTTTTTTGGTCCCAAAATTTTTCGAACTTTTTTTGGGGTCTAAATTTTTTTGGTCCCAAAATTTTTCGAACTTTTTTTTGGGTCATAATTTTTTTGGGTCAAAATTTTTTAGAATTTTTTTTTGGGTCAAAAGTTTTTTTTTGCTCAAAATTTTTTTGGGTCAAAATTTTTTCGAACTATTTTTTGGGTCAAAATTTTTTTGATCCCAAAATTTTTCGAACTTTTTTTTTGGTCAAAATTTTTTCGAAGTTTTCTTTGGGTCAAAATTTTTTTGGTCCCAAAATTTTTCGAACTTTTTTTTGGGTCAAAATTTTTTCGAAGTTTTCTTTGGGTCAAAATTTTTTTTTGCTCAAAATTTTTTTTTGGTCAAAATTTTTTCGAACTTTTTTTTGGGTCAAATTTTTTTTGGTCCCAAAATTTTTCGAAGTTTTTTTTGGGTCAAAATTTTTTTGGTCCCAAAATTTTTCGAACTTTTTTTTGGGTCAAATTTTTTTTGGTCCCAAGATTTTTCGAAGTTTTTTTTGGGTCAAAATTTTTTTGGTCCCAAAATTTTTCGAACTTTTTTTTGGGTCAAATTTTTTTGGTCCCAAAATTTTTCAAACTTTTTTTTGGGTCAAAATCTTTTTGGTCCCAAAATTTTTCAAACTTTTTTTTGGGTCAAAATTTTTTCGAAATTTTCTTTGGGTCAAAATTTTTTTTTGCTCAAAATTTTTTTGGGTCAAAATTTTTTCGAACTTTTTTTTGGGTCAAATTTTTTTTGGTCCCAAAATTTTTCGAAGTTTTTTTTGGGTCAAAATTTTTTTGGTCCCAAAATTTTTCGAAGTTTTTTTTGGGTCAAATTTTTTTTGGTCCCAAGATTTTTCGAAGTTTTTTTTGGGTCAAAATTTTTTTGGTCCCAAAATTTTTCAAACTTTTTTTTGGGTCAAAATTTTTTCGAAGTTTTCTTTGGGTCAAAATTTTTTTTTGCTCAAAATTTTTTCGAAGTTTTTTTTGGGTCAAATTTTTTTGGTCCCAAAATTTTTCGAACTTTTTTTTGGTCAAATTTTTTTTGGTCCCAAGATTTTTCGAAGTTTTTTTTGGGTCAAAATTTTTTTGTTCCCAAAATTTTTCAAACTTTTTTTTGGGTCAAAATTTTTTCAAGTTTTCTTTGGGTCAAAATTTTTTTTTGCTCAAAATTTTTTTGGGTCAAAATTTTTTCGAACTTTTTTTTGGGTCAAATTTTTTTTGGTCCCAAAATTTTTCAAACTTTTTTTTGGGTCAAATTTTTTTCAAGTTTTCTTTGGGTCAAAATTTTTTTTTGCTCAAAATTTTTTTGGGTCAAAATTTTTTCGAAGTTTTCTTTGGGTCAAAATTTTTTTTTGCTCAAAATTTTTTTTTGGTCAAAATTTTTTCGAACTTTTTTTTGGGTCAAATTTTTTTTGGTCCCAAAATTTTTCGAAGTTTTTTTTGGGTCAAAATTTTTTTGGTCCCAAAATTTTTCGAACTTTTTTTTGGGTCAAATTTTTTTTGGTCCCAAGATTTTTCGAACTTTTTTTTTGGTCAAAATTTTTTTGGTCCCAAAATTTTTCGAACTTTTTTTTGGGTCAAATTTTTTTTGGTCCCAAGATTTTTCGAAGTTTTTTTTGGGTCAAAAATTTTTTGGTCCCAAAATTTTTCGAACTTTTTTTTGGGTCAAATTTTTTTGGTCCCAAAATTTTTCGACCTTTTTTTTTGGTCAAAATTTTTTTGGTCCCAAAATTTTTCGAACTTTTTTCTGGGTCAAAATTTTTTTGGTCCCAAAATTTTTCGAACTTTTTTTTGGGTCATAATTTTTTTGGGTCAAAATTTTTTAGAAATTTTTTTTGGGTCAAAAGTTTTTTTTTTGCTCAAAATTTTTTTGGGTCAAAATTTTTTCGAACTATTTTTTGGGTCAAAATTTTTTTGGTCCCAAAATTTTTCGAACTTTTTTTTTGGTCAAAATTTTTTTGGTCCCAACATTTTTCGAACTTTCTTTTGGGTCAAAATTTTTTTGGTCCCAAAATTTTTCGAACTTTTTTTTGGGTCAAATTTTTTTGGTCCCAAAATTTTTCGAACTTTTTTTTGGGTCAAAATTTTTTTGGTACCAAAATTTTTTCGAACTATTTTTTGGGTCAAAATTTTTTTGGTCCCAAAATTTTTCGAACTTTTTTTTTGGTCAAAATTTTTTTGGTCCCAACATTTTTCGAACTTTCTTTTGGGTCAAAATTTTTTTGGTCCCAAAATTTTTCGAACTTTTTTTTGGGTCAAATTTTTTTGGTCCCAAAATTTTTCGAACTTTTTTTTGGGTCAAAATTTTTTTGGTCCCAAAATTTTTCGAACTTTTTTTTTGGTCAAAATTTTTTTGGTCCCAAAATTTTTCGAACTTTTTTTTGGGTCAAAATTTTTTTGGTCCCAAAATTTTTCGAACTTTTTTTTGGGTCATAATTTTTTTGGGTCAAAATTTTTTAGAATTTTTTTTTGGGTCAAAAGTTTTTTTTTGCTCAAAATTTTTTTGGGTCAAAATTTTTTCGAACTATTTTTTGGGTCAAAATTTTTTTGATCCCAAAATTTTTCGAACTTTTTTTTTGGTCAAAATTTTTTCGAAGTTTTCTTTGGGTCAAAATTTTTTTGGTCCCAAAATTTTTCAAACTTTTTTTTGGGTCAAAATTTTTTCGAAGTTTTCTTTGGGTCAAAATTTTTTTTTGCTCAAAATTTTTTTTTGGTCAAAATTTTTTCGAACTTTTTTTTGGGTCAAATTTTTTTTGGTCCCAAAATTTTTCGAAGTTTTTTTTGGGTCAAAATTTTTTTGGTCCCAAAATTGTTCGAACTTTTTTTTAGGTCAATTTTTTTTTGGTCCCAAGATTTTTCGAAGTTTTTTTTGGGTCAAAATTTTTTTGGTCCCAAAATTTTTCGAACTTTTTTTTGGGTCAAATTTTTTTGGTCCCAAAATTTTTCAAACTTTTTTTTGGGTCAAAATCTTTTTGGTCCCAAAATTTTTCAAACTTTTTTTTGGGTCAAAATTTTTTCGAAGTTTTCTTTGGGTCAAAATGTTTTTTTGCTCAAAATTTTTTTGGGTCAAAATTTTTTCGAACTTTTTTTTGGGTCAAATTTTTTTTGGTCCCAAAATTTTTCGAAGTTTTTTTTGGGTCAAAATTTTTTTGGTCCCAAAATTTTTCGAAGTTTTTTTTGGGTCAAATTTTTTTTGGTCCCAAGATTTTTCGAAGTTTTTTTTGGGTCAAAATTTTTTTGGTCCCAAAATTTTTCAAACTTTTTTTTGGGTCAAAATTTTTTCGAAGTTTTATTTGGGTCAAAATTTTTTTTTGCTCAAAATTTTTTCGAAGTTTTTTTTGGGTCAAATTTTTTTTGGTCCCAAAATTTTTCGAAGTTTTTTTTGGGTCAAAATTTTTTTGGTCCCAAAATTTTTCGAACTTTTTTTTGGTCAAATTTTTTTTGGTCCCAAGATTTTTCGAAGTTTTTTTTGGGTCAAAATTTTTTTGTTCCCAAAATTTTTCAAACTTTTTTTTGGGTCAAAATTTTTTCAAGTTTTCTTTGGGTCAAAATTTTTTTTTGCTCAAAATTTTTTTGGGTCAAAATTTTTTCGAACTTTTTTTTGGGTCAAATTTTTTTTGGTCCCAAAATTTTCCAAGTTTTTTTTGGGTCAAAATTTTTTTGGTCCCAAAATTTTTCGAACTTTTTTTTGGGTCAAATTTTTTTTGGTCCCAAGATTTTTCGAAGTTTTTTTGGGTCAAAATTTTTTTGGTCCCAAAATTTTTCGAACTTTTTTTTGGGTCAAATTTTTTTGGTCCCAAAATTTTTCGAACTTTTTTTTGGGTCAAAATTTTTTTGGTACCAAAATTTTTCGAACTTTTTTTTGGGTCAAATTTTTTTGGTCCCAAAATTTTTCGAACTGTTTTTTGGGTCAAAATTTTTTTGGTCACAAAATTTTTCGAACTTTTTTTTGGGTCAAAATTTTTTTGGTCCCAAAATTTTTCGAACTTTTTTTTGGGTCAAAATTTTTTTGGTCCCAAAATTTTTCAAACTTTTTTTTGGGTCAAAATTTTTTCGAAGTTTTCTTTGGGTCAAAATTTTTTTTTGCTCAAAATTTTTTTGGGTCAAAAATTTTTCGAACTTTTTTTTGGGTCAAATTTTTTTGGTCCAAAATTTTTCGAAGTTTTTTTTGGGTCAAAATTTTTTTGGTCCCAAAATTTTTCGAACTTTTTTTTGGGTCAAATTTTTTTTGGTCCCAAGATTTTTCGAAGTTTTTTTTGGGTCAAAATTTTTTTGGTCCCAAAATTTTTCAAACTTTTTTTTGGGTCAAAATTTTTTCGAAGTTTTCTTTGGGTCAAAATTTTTTTTTGCTCAAAATTTTTTTGGGTCAAAATTTTTTCGAACTTTTTTTTGGGTCAAATTTTTTTTGGTCCCAAAATTTTTCGAAGTTTTTTTTGGGTCAAAATTTTTTTGGTCCCAAAATTTTTCGAACTTTTTTTTGGGTCAAATTTTTTTTGGTCCCAAGATTTTTCGAAGTTTTTTTTGGGTCAAAATTTTTTTGTTCCCAAAATTTTTCAAACTTTTTTTTGGGTCAAAATTTTTTCGAAGTTTTCTTTGGGTCAAAATTTTTTTTTGCTCAAAATTTTTTTGGGTCAAAATTTTTTCGAACTTTTTTTTGGGTCAAATTTTTTTTGGTCCCAAAATTTTTCGAAGTTTTTTTTGGGTCAAAGTTTTTTTCCTCCCAAAATTTTTCAATCTTTTTTTTTGGTCAAAATTTTTTTTGGTCCCAAAACTTTTCGAACTTTTTTTTGGGTCAAAATTTTTTTGGTCCCAAAATTTTTCGAACTTTTTTTTTGGTCAAAATTTTTTTGGTCCCAAAATTTTTCGAACTTTTTTTTGGGTCAAAATTTTTTCGAAATTTTTTTTGGATCAAATTTTTTTTGGTCCCAAAACTTTTCGAACTTTTTTTTGGGTCAAAAGTTTTTCGAACTTTTTTTTGGGTCAAAATTTTTTTGGTCCCAAAATTTTTCGAACTTTTTTTTGGGTCCAAATTTTTTGGTCCAAAATTTTTCAAACTTTTTTTTGGGTCAAAATTTTTTTGGTCCCAAAATTTTTCTAACTTTTTTTTGGGTCAAAATTTTTTTGGTCCCAAAATTTTTCGAACTTTTTTTTTGGTCAAAATTTTTTTGGTCCCAAAATTTTTCAAACTTTTTTTTGGGTCAAAATTTTTTCGAAGTTTTCTTTGGGTCAAAATTTTTTTTTGGTCAAAATTTTTTTTTGGTCAAAATTTTTTCGAACTTTTTTTTGGGTCAAATTTTTTTTGGTCCCAAAATTTTTCGAAGTTTTTTTTGGGTCAAAATTTTTTTGGTCCCAAAATTTTTCTAACTTTTTTTTGGGTCAAAATTTTTTTGGTCCCAAAATTTTTCGAACTTTTTTTTTTGGTCAAAATTTTTTTGGTCCCAAGATTTTTCGAAGTTTTTTTTGGGTCAAAATTTTTTTGTTCCCAAAATTTTTCAAACTTTTTTTTGGGTCAAAATTTTTTCGAAGTTTTCTTTGGGTCAAAATTTTTTTTTGCTCAAAATTTTTTTGGGTCAAAATTTTTTCGAACTTTTTTTTGGGTCAAATTTTTTTTGGTCCCAAAATTTTTCGAAGTTTTTTTTGGGTCAAAGTTTTTTTCCTCCCAAAATTTTTCAAACTTTTTTTTTGGTCAAAATTTTTTTTGGTCCCAAAACTTTTCGAACTTTTTTTTGGGTCAAAATTTTTTTGGTCCCAAAATTTTTCGAACTTTTTTTTTGGTCAAAATTTTTTTGGTCCCAAAATTTTTCGAACTTTTTTTTGGGTCAAAATTTTTTCGAAATTTTTTTTGGATCAAAATTTTTTTGGTCCCAAAACTTTTCGAACTTTTTTTTGGGTCAAAAGTTTTTCGAACTTTTTTTTGGGTCAAAATTTTTTTGGTCCCAAAATTTTTCGAACTTTTTTTTGGGTCCAAATTTTTTTGGTCCAAAATTTTTCAAACTTTTTTTTGGGTCAAAATTTTTTTGGTCCCAAAATTTTTCTAACTTTTTTTTGGGTCAAAATTTTTTTGGTCCCAAAATTTTTCGAACTTTTTTTTTGGTCAAAATTTTTTTGGTCCCAAAATTTTTCAAACTTTTTTTTGGGTCAAAATTTTTTCGAAGTTTTCTTTGGGTCAAAATTTTTTTTTGCTCAAAATTTTTTTTTGGTCAAAATTTTTTCGAACTTTTTTTTGGGTCAAATTTTTTTTGGTCCCAAAATTTTTCGAAGTTTTTTTGGGTCAAAATTTTTTTGGTCCCAAAATTTTTCGAACTTTTTTTTGGGTCAAATTTTTTTTGGTCCCAAGATTTTTCGAAGTTTTTTTTGGGTCAAAATTTTTTTGGTCCCAAAATTTTTCTAACTTTTTTTTGGGTCAAAATTTTTTTGGTCCCAAAATTTTTCGAACTTTTTTTTTTGGTCAAAATTTTTTTGGTCCCAAAATTTTTCAAACTTTTTTTTGGGTCAAAATTTTTTCGAAGTTTTCTTTGGGTCAAAATTTTTTTTTGCTCAAAATTTTTTTTTTGGTCAAAATTTTTTCGAACTTTTTTTTGGGTCAAATTTTTTTTGGTCCCAAAATGTTTCGAAGTTTTTTTTGGGTCAAAATTTTTTTGGTCCCAAAATTTTTCGAACTTTTTTTTGGGTCAAATTTTTTTTGGTCCCAAAATTTTTTCGAACTATTTTTTGGGTCAAAATTTTTTTGGTCCCAAAATTTTTCGAACTTTTTTTTTGGTCAAAATTTTTTTGGTCCCAACATTTTTCGAACTTTCTTTTGGGTCAAAATTTTTTTGGTCCCAAAATTTTTCGAACTTTTTTTTGGGTCAAAAGATTTTTGTTCCCAAAATTTTTCGAACTTTTTTTTGACTCAAAATTTTTTTGGTCCCAAAATTTTTCGAACTTTTTTTTGGGTCAAAATTTTTTTGGTCCCAAAATTTTTCGAACTTTTTTTTTGGTCAAAATTTTTTTGGTCCCAAAACTTTTCGAACTTTTTTTTGGGTCAAAATTTTTTTGGTCCCAAAATTTTTCGAACTTTTTTTTGGGTCAAAATTTTTTTGGTCCCAAAATTTTTCGAACTTTTTTTTGGGTCAAAATTTTTTTGGTCCCAAAATTTTTCGAACTTTTTTTTGGGTCATAATTTTTTTGGGTCAAAATTTTTTAGAAATTTTTTTTGGGTCAAAAGTTTTTTTTTGCTCAAAATTTTTTTGGGTCAAAATTTTTTCGAACTATTTTTTGGGTCAAAATTTTTTTGGTCCCAAAATTTTTCGAACTTTTTTTTTGGTTAAAATTTTTTTGGTCCCAAAATTTTTCGAACTTTTTTTGGGTCAAAATTTTTTCGAACTTTTTTTTGGGTCAAAATTTTTTTGGTCCCAATATTTTTCGAACTTTCTTTTGGGTCAAAATTTTTTTGGTCCCAAA
The DNA here is from genome assembly GCF_023375975.1 of Astyanax mexicanus. NCBI lineage: Eukaryota > Metazoa > Chordata > Actinopteri > Characiformes > Acestrorhamphidae > Astyanax > Astyanax mexicanus. The sequence continues at coordinate 20,050,873 of NC_064413.1, forward strand.
ATTTTTCGAACTTTTTTTTGGGCCAAAATTTTTTTGGTCCCAAAATTTTTCAAACTTTTTTTTTTGGTCAAAATTTTTTTTGGTCCCAAAACTTTTCGAACTTTTTTTTGGGTCAAAACTTTTTTGGTCCCAAAATTTTTCGAACTTTTTTTTTGGTCAAAATTTTTTTGGTCCCAAAATTTTTCGAACTTTTTTTTGGGTCAAAATTTTTTCGAAATTTTTTTTGGATCAAAATTTTTTTGGTCCCAAAACTTTTCGAACTTTTTTTTGGGTCAAAAGTTTTTCGAACTTTTTTTTGGGTCAAAATTTTTTTGGTCCCAAAATTTTTAGAACTTTTTTTTGGGTCCAAATTTTTTTGGTCCAAAATTTTTTTAAACTTTTTTTTGGGTCAAAATTTTTTTGGGTCAAAAGTTTTTCGAACTTTTTTTTTTGGTCAAAATTTTTTTGGTCCCAAAATTTTTCAAACTTTTTTTTGGGTCAAAATTTTTTCGAAGTTTTCTTTGGGTCAAAATTTTTTTTTGCTCAAAATTTTTTTTTGGTCAAAATTTTTTCGAACTTTTTTTTGGGTCAAATTTTTTTTGGTCCCAAAATTTTTCGAAGTTTTTTTTGGGTCAAAATTTTTTTGGTCCCAAAATTTTTTGAACTTTTTTTTGGGTCAAATTTTTTTTGGTCCCAAGATTTTTCGAAGTTTTTTTTGGGTCAAAATTTTTTTGGTCCCAAAATTTTTCGAACTTTTTTTTGGGTCAAATTTTTTTGGTCCCAAAATTTTTCAAACTTTTTTTTGGGTCAAAATTTTTTTGGTCCCAAAATTTTTCAAACTTTTTTTTGGGTCAAAATTTTTTCGAAGTTTTCTTTGGGTCAAAATTTTTTTTTGCTCAAAATTTTTTTGGGTCAAAATTTTTTCGAACTTTTTTTTGGGTCAAATTTTTTTTGGTCCCAAAATTTTTCGAAGTTTTTTTGGGGTCAAAATTTTTTTGGTCCCAAAATTTTTCGAACTTTTTTTTGGGTCAATTTTTTTTTGGTCCCAAGATTTTTCGAAGTTTTTTTTGGGTCAAAATTTTTTTGGTCCCTAAAATTTTTCAAACTTTTTTTTGGGTCAAAATTTTTTCGAAGTTTTCTTTGGGTCAAAATTTTTTTTTGCTCAAAATTTTTTTGGGTCAAAATTTTTTCGAACTTTTTTTTGGGTCAAATTTTTTTTGGTCCCAAAATTTTTCGAAGTTTTTTTTGGGTCAAAATTTTTTTGGTCCCAAAATTTTTCGAACTTTTTTTTGGGTCAAATTTTTTTTGGTCCCAAGATTTTTCGAAGTTTTTTTTGGGTCAAAATGTTTTTGTTCCCAAAATTTTTCAAACTTTTTTTTGGGTCAAAATTTTTTCGAAGTTTTCTTTGGGTCAAAATTTTTTTTTGCTCAAAATTTTTTTAGGTCAAAATTTTTTCGAACTTTTTTTTGGGTCAAATTTTTTTTGGTCCCAAAATTTTTCGAAGTTTTTTTTGGGTCAAAATTTTTTTGGTCCCAAAATTTTTCGAACTTTTTTTTGGGTCAAATTTTTTTTGGTCCCAAGATTTTTCGAAGTTTTTTTGGGTCAAAATTTTTTTGGTCCCAAAATTTTTCGAACTTTTTTTTGGGTCAAATTTTTTTGGTCCCAAAATTTTTCGAACTTTTTTTTGGGTCAAAATTTTTTTGGTACCAAAATTTTTCGAACTTTTTTTTTGGGTCAAATTTTTTTGGTCCCAAAATTTTTCGAACTGTTTTTTGGGTCAAAATTTTTTTGGTCACAAAATTTTTTGAAGTTTTTTTTGGGTCAAAATTTTTTTGGTCCCAAAATTTTTTGAACTTTTTTTTTTGGTCAAAATTTTTTTGGTCCCAAAATTTTTCGAACTTTTTTTTTGGTCAAAATTTTTTTGGTCCCAAAACTTTTCGAACTTTTTTTTGGGTCAAATTTTTTTTGGTCCCAAGATTTTTCGAAGTTTTTTTGGGTCAAAATTTTTTTGGTCCCAAAATTTTTCGAACTTTTTTTTGGGTCAATTTTTTTGGTCCCAAAATTTTTCGAACTGTTTTTTGGGTCAAAATTTTTTTGGTCACAAAATTTTTTGAAGTTTTTTTTGGGTCAAAATTTTTTTGGTCCCAAAAATTTTCGAACTTTTTTTTTGGGTCAAAATTTTTTTGGTCCCAAAATTTTTCGAACTTTTTTTTTGGTCAAAATTTTTTTTATCCCAAAATTTTTCGAAGTTTTTTTTGGGTCAAAATTTTTTTGGTCCCAAAATTTTTCGAACTTTTATTTTGGTCAAAATTTTTTTGGTCCCAAAACTTTTCGAACTTTTTTTTGGGTAAAATTTTTTTCGAAAATTTTTTTGGATCAAAATTTTTTCGAACTTTTTTTTGGGTCAAAATTTTTTTGGTCCCAAAATTTTTCGAACTTTTTTTTTGGTCAAAATTTTTTCGAACTTTTTTTTGGGTCAAAATTTTTTTTGTCCCAAAATTTTTCGAACTTTTTTTTGGGTCAAAATTTTTTCGAACTTTTTTTTGGGTCAAAACTTTTTTGGTCCCAAAATTTTTCGAACTTTTTTTTGGGTCATAATTTTTTTGGGTCAAATTTTTTTCGAACTTTCTTTTGGGTCAAAAGTTTTTTTTTTGCTCAAAATTTTTTTGGGTCAAAATTTTTTCGAACTATTTTTTGGGTCAAAATTTTTTTGGTCCTTAAATTTTTCGAACTTTTTTTTTGGTCAAAATTTTTTTGGTCCCAAAATTTTTCGAACTTTTTTTTGGGTCAAAATTTTTTCGAACTTTTTTTTGGGTCAAATTTTTTTTGGTCCCAAAATTTTTCGAACTTTCTTTTGGGTCAAAATTTTTTTGGTCCCAAAATTTTTCGAACTTTTTTTTGGGTCAAAAGATTTTTGTTCCCAAAATTTTTCGAACTTTTTTTTGGGTCAAAAGATTTTTGTTCCCAAAATTTTTCGAACTTTTTTTTGACTCAAAATTTTTTTGGTCCCAAAATTTTTCGAAGTTTTTTTGGGTCAAAATTTTTTTGGTCCCAAAATTTTTCGAACTTTTTTTTGGGTCAAATTTTTTTGGTCCCAAAATTTTTCGAACTTTTTTTTGGGTCAAAATTTTTTTGGTACCAAAATTTTTCGAACTTTTTTTTGGGTCAATTTTTTTGGTCCCAAAATTTTTCGAACTGTTTTTTGGGTCAAAATTTTTTTGGTCACAAAATTTTTTGAAGTTTTTTTTGGGTCAAAATTTTTTTGGTCCCAAAATTTTTCGAACTTTTTTTTTGGGTCAAAATTTTTTTGGTCCCAAAATTTTTCGAACTTTTTTTTGGGTCAAAATTTTTTCGAACTTTTTTTTGGGTCAAAACTTTTTTGGTCCCAAAATTTTTCGAACTTTTTTTTGGGTCATAATTTTTTTGGGTCAAAATTTTTTCGAACTTTCTTTTGGGTCAAAAGTTTTTTTTTTGCTCAAAATTTTTTTGGGTCAAAATTTTTCGAACTTTTTTTTGACTCAAAATTTTTTTGGTCCCAAAATTTTTCAAACTTTTTTTTGGGTCAAAATTTTTTTGGTCCCAAAATTTTTCGAACTTTTTTTTGGGTCAAAATTTTTTTGGTCCCAAAATTTTTCGAACTTTTTTTTGGGTCAAATTTTTTTTGGTCCCAAAATTTTTCGAAGTTTTTTTTGGGTCAAAATTTTTTTGGTCCCAAAATTTTTCGAACTTTTTTTTGGGTCAAATTTTTTTTTTATCCCAAAATTTTTCAAGGTTTTTTTTGGGTCAAAATTTTTTTGGTCCCAAATTTTTTCGAAGTTTTTTTTGGGTCAAAATATTTTTGGTCCCAAATTTTTTCGAACTTTTTTTTGGGTCAAATTTTTTTGGTCCCAAAATTTTTCGAACTTTTTTTTGGGTCAAAATTTTTTTGGTCCCAAAATTTTTCGAACTTTTTTTTGGGTCAAAATTTTTTTGGTCCCAAAATTTTTCGAACTTTTTTTTGGGTCAAAATTTTTTTGGTCCCAAAATTTTTCGAACTTTTATTTTGGTCAAAATTTTTTTGGTCCCAAAACTTTTCGAACTTTTTTTTGGGTAAAAATTTTTTCGAAAATTTTTTTGGATCAAAATTTTTTCGAACTTTTTTTTGGGTCAAAATTTTTTTGGTCCCAAAATTTTTCGAACTTTTTTTTTGGTCAAAATTTTTTCGAACTTTTTTTTGGGTCAAAATTTTTTTGGTCCCAAAATTTTTCGAACTTTTTTTTGGGTCAAAATTTTTTCGAACTTTTTTTTGGGTCAAAACTTTTTTGGTCCCAAAATTTTTCGAACTTTTTTTTGGGTCATAATTTTTTTGGGTCAAAATTTTTTCGAACTTTCTTTTGGGTCAAAAGTTTTTTTTTTGCTCAAAATTTTTTTGGGTCAAAATTTTTTCGAACTATTTTTTGGGTCAAAATTTTTTTGGTCCTTAAATTTTTCGAACTTTTTTTTTGGTCAAAATTTTTTTGGTCCCAAAATTTTTCGAACTTTTTTTTGGGTCAAAATTTTTTCGAACTTTTTTTTGGGTCAAATTTTTTTTGGTCCCAAAATTTTTCGAACTTTCTTTTGGGTCAAAATTTTTTTGGTCCCAAAATTTTTCGAACTTTTTTTTGGGTCAAAAGATTTTTGTTCCCAAAATTTTTCGAACTTTTTTTTGGGTCAAAAGATTTTTGTTCCCAAAATTTTTCGAACTTTTTTTTGACTCAAAATTTTTTTGGTCCCAAAATTTTTCAAACTTTTTTTTGGGTCAAAATTTTTTTGGTCGCAAAATTTTTCAAACTTTTTTTTGGGTCAAAATTTTTTTGGTCCCAAAATTTTTCGAACTTTTTTTTGGGTCAAATTTTTTTTGGTCCCAAAATTTTTCAAAGTTTTTTTTGGGTCAAAATTTTTTTGGTCCCAAAATTTTTCGAACTTTTTTTTGGGTCAAATTTTTTTTTTATCCCAAAATTTTTCAAAGTTTTTTTTGGGTCAAAATTTTTTTGGTCCCAAATTTTTTCGAAGTTTTTTTTTGGGTCAAAATTTCTTTGGTCCCAAAATTTTTCGAACTTTTTTTTGGGTCAAAATTTTTTTGGTCCCAAAATTTTTCGAACTTTTTTTTGGGTCAAAATTTTTTTGGTCCCAAAATTTTTCTAAGTTTTTTTGGGTCAAAATTTTTTTTTGCTCAAAATTTTTTTGGGTCAAAATTTTTTCGAACTTTTTTTTGGGTCAAATTTTTTTTGGTCCCAAAATTTTTCGAAGTTTTTTTTGGGTCAAAATTTTTTTGGTCCCAAAATTTTTCGAACTTTTTTTTGGGTCAAATTTTTTTTGGTCCCAAAAGTTTTCGAACTTTTTTTTGGGTCAAATTTTTTTGGTCCCAAAATTTTTCGAACTGTTTTTTGGGTCAAAATTTTTTTGGTCACAAAATTTTTTGAAGTTTTTTTTGGGTCAAAATTTTTTTGGTCCCAAAATTTTTTGAACTTTTTTTTTTGGTCAAAATTTTTTTGGTCCCAAAATTTTTCGAACTTTTTTTTTGGTCAAAATTTTTTTGGTCCCAAAACTTTTCGAACTTTTTTTTGGGTCAAATTTTTTTTGGTCCCAAGATTTTTCAAAGTTTTTTTGGGTCAAAATTTTTTTGGTCCCAAAATTTTTCGAACTTTTTTTTGGGTCAAATTTTTTTGGTCCCAAAATTTTTCGAACTTTTTTTTGGGTCAAAATTTTTTTGGTACCAAAATTTTTCGAACTTTTTTTTGGGTCAAATTTTTTTGGTCCCAAAATTTTTCGAACTGTTTTTTGGGTCAAAATTTTTTTGGTCACAAAATTTTTTGAAGTTTTTTCTGGGTCAAAATTTTTTTGGTCCCAAAATTTTTCGAACTTTTTTTTTGGGTCAAAATTTTTTTGGTCCCAAAATTTTTCGAACTTTTTTTTTGGTCAAAATTTTTTTGGTCCAAAAATTTTTCGAACTTTTTTTTTGGTCAAATTTTTTTTGGTCCCAAAACTTTTCGAACTTTTTTTTGGGTCAAAATTTTTTCGAAGTTTTTTTTGGGTCTAAATTTTTTTGGTCCCAAAACTTTTCGAACTTTTTTTTGGGTCAAAATTTTTTCGAACTTTTTTTTGGGTCAAAATTTTTTTGGTCCCAAAATTTTTCGAACTTTTTTTTTGGTCAAAATTTTTTCGAACTTTTTTTTGGGTCAAAATTTTTTTGGTCCCAAAATTTTTCGAACTTTTTTTTGGGTCAAAATTTTTTCGAACTTTTTTTTGGGTCAAAATTTTTTCGAACTATTTTTTGGGTCAAAATTTTTTTGGTCCCAAAATTTTTCGAACTTTTTTTTTGGTCAAAATTTTTTTGGTCCCAAAATTTTACGAACTTTTTTTTGGGTCAAAATTTTTTCGAACTTTTTTTTGGGTCAAAATTTTTTTGGTCCCAAAATTTTTCGAACTTTTTTTTGGATCAAAAGATTTTTGTTCCCAAAATTTTTCGAACTTTTTTTTGGGTCAAAAGATTTTTGTTCCCAAAATTTTTCCGAACTTTTTTTTGACTCAAAATTTTTTTGGTCCCAAAATTTTTCGAACTTTTTTTTGGGTCAAATTTTTTTTGGTCCCAAAATTTTTCGAAGTTTTTTTGGGTCAAAATTTTTTTGGTCCCAAAATTTTTCGAACTTTTTTTTGGGTCAAATTTTTTTTTTATCCCAAAATTTTTCAAAGTTTTTTTTGGGTCAAAATTTTTTTGGTCCCAAATTTTTTCGAAGTTTTTTTTTGGGTCAAAATTTCTTTGGTCCCAAAATTTTTCGAACTTTTTTTTGGGTCAAAATTTTTTTGGTCCCAAAATTTTTCGAACTTTTTTTTGGGTCAAAATTTTTTTGGTCCCAAAATTTTTCTAAGTTTTTTTGGGTCAAAATTTTTTTTTGCTCAAAATTTTTTTGGGTCAAAATTTTTTCGAACTTTTTTTTGGGTCAAATTTTTTTTGGTCCCAAAATTTTTCGAAGTTTTTTTTGGGTTAAAATTTTTTTGGTCCCAAAATTTTTCGAACTTTTTTTTGGGTCAAATTTTTTTTGGTCCCAAGATTTTTCGAAGTTTTTTTGGGTCAAAATTTTTTTGGTCCCAAAATTTTTCGAACTTTTTTTTGGGTCAAATTTTTTTGGTCCCAAAATTTTTCGAACTTTTTTTTGGGTCAAAATTTTTTTGGTACCAAAAGTTTTCGAACTTTTTTTTGGGTCAAATTTTTTTGGTCCCAAAATTTTTCGAACTGTTTTTTGGGTCAAAATTTTTTTGGTCACAAAATTTTTTGAAGTTTTTTTTGGGTCAAAATTTTTTTGGTCCCAAAATTTTTTGAACTTTTTTTTTTGGTCAAAATTTTTTTGGTCCCAAAATTTTTCGAACTTTTTTTTTGGTCAAAATTTTTTTGGTCCCAAAATTTTTCGAACTTTTTTTTTGGTCAAAATTTTTTTGGTCCCAAAACTTTTCGAACTTTTTTTTGGGTCAAATTTTTTTTGGTCCCAAGATTTTTCAAAGTTTTTTTGGGTCAAAATTTTTTTGGTCCCAAAATTTTTCGAACTTTTTTTTGGGTCAAATTTTTTTGGTCCCAAAATTTTTCGAACTTTTTTTTGGGTCAAAATTTTTTTGGTACCAAAATTTTTCGAACTTTTTTTTGGGTCAAATTTTTTTGGTCCCAAAATTTTTCGAACTGTTTTTTGGGTCAAAATTTTTTTGGTCACAAAATTTTTTGAAGTTTTTTCTGGGTCAAAATTTTTTTGGTCCCAAAATTTTTCGAACTTTTTTTTTGGGTCAAAATTTTTTTGGTCCCAAAATTTTTCGAACTTTTTTTTTGGTCAAAATTTTTTTGGTCCAAAAATTTTTCGAACTTTTTTTTTGGTCAAATTTTTTTTGGTCCCAAAACTTTTCGAACTTTTTTTTGGGTCAAAATTTTTTCGAAGTTTTTTTTGGGTCTAAATTTTTTTGGTCCCAAAACTTTTCGAACTTTTTTTTGGGTCAAAATTTTTTCGAACTTTTTTTTGGGTCAAAATTTTTTTGGTCCCAAAATTTTTCGAACTTTTTTTTTGGTCAAAATTTTTTCGAACTTTTTTTTGGGTCAAAATTTTTTTGGTCCCAAAATTTTTCGAACTTTTTTTTGGGTCAAAATTTTTTCGAACTTTTTTTTGGGTCAAAATTTTTTCGAACTATTTTTTGGGTCAAAATTTTTTTGGTCCCAAAATTTTTCGAACTTTTTTTTTGGTCAAAATTTTTTTGGTCCCAAAATTTTACGAACTTTTTTTTGGGTCAAAATTTTTTCGAACTTTTTTTTGGGTCAAAATTTTTTTGGTCCCAAAATTTTTCGAACTTTTTTTTGGATCAAAAGATTTTTGTTCCCAAAATTTTTCGAACTTTTTTTTGGGTCAAAAGATTTTTGTTCCCAAAATTTTTCCGAACTTTTTTTTGACTCAAAATTTTTTTGGTCCCAAAATTTTTCGAACTTTTTTTTGGGTCAAATTTTTTTTGGTCCCAAAATTTTTCGAAGTTTTTTTGGGTCAAAATTTTTTTGGTCCCAAAATTTTTCGAACTTTTTTTTGGGTCAAATTTTTTTTTTATCCCAAAATTTTTCAAAGTTTTTTTTGGGTCAAAATTTTTTTGGTCCCAAATTTTTTCGAAGTTTTTTTTTGGGTCAAAATTTCTTTGGTCCCAAAATTTTTCGAACTTTTTTTTGGGTCAAAATTTTTTTGGTCCCAAAATTTTTCGAACTTTTTTTTGGGTCAAAATTTTTTTGGTCCCAAAATTTTTCTAAGTTTTTTTGGGTCAAAATTTTTTTTTGCTCAAAATTTTTTTGGGTCAAAATTTTTTCGAACTTTTTTTTGGGTCAAATTTTTTTTGGTCCCAAAATTTTTCGAAGTTTTTTTTGGGTCAAAATTTTTTTGGTCCCAAAATTTTTCGAACTTTTTTTTGGGTCAAATTTTTTTTGGTCCCAAGATTTTTCGAAGTTTTTTTGGGTCAAAATTTTTTTGGTCCCAAAATTTTTCGAACTTTTTTTTGGGTCAAATTTTTTTGGTCCCAAAATTTTTCGAACTTTTTTTTGGGTCAAAATTTTTTTTAGTCCCAAAATTTTTCGACCTTTTTTTTTTGGTCAAAATTTTTTTGTTCCCAAAATTTTTCAAACTTTTTTTTGGGTCAAAATTTTTTCGAAGTTTTCTTTGGGTCAAAATTTTTTTTTGCTCAAAATTTTTTTGGGTCAAAATTTTTTCGAACTTTTTTTTGGGTCAAATTTTTTTTGGTCCCAAAATTTTTCGAAGTTTTTTTTGGGTCAAAATTTTTTTGGTCCCAAAATTTTTCGAACTTTTTTTTGGGTCAAATTTTTTTTGGTCCCAAGATTTTTCGAAGTTTTTTTTGGGTCAAAATTTTTTTGGTCCCAAAATTTTTCGAACTTTTTTTTGGGTCAAATTTTTTTGGTCCCAAAATTTTTCGAACTTTTTTTTGGGTCAAAATTTTTTTGGTACCAAAATTTTTCGAACTTTTTTTTTGGTCAAAATTTTTTTGGTCCCAAAATTTTTCGAACTTTTTTTTTGGTCAAAATTTTTTTGGTCCCAAAACTTTTCGAACTTTTTTTTGGGTCAAAATTTTTTCGAACTTTTTTTTGGGTCTAAATTTTTTTGGTCCCAAAACTTTTCGAACTTTTTTTTGGGTCAAAATTTTTTTGGTCCCAAAATTTTTCAAACTTTTTTTTGGGTCAAATTTTTTTTGGTCCCAAAATTTTTCGAATTTTTTTTTGGGTCAAAATTTTTTTCATCCCAAAATTTTTCGAAGTTTTTTTTGGGTCAAAATTTTTTTGGTCCCAAATTTTTTCGAAATTTTTTTTGGGTCAAAATTTTTTTGGTCACAAATTTTTTCGAACTTTTTTTTGGGTCAAATTTTTTTGGTCCCAAATTTTTTCAAACTTTTTTTTGGGTCAAAATTTTTTTGGTCCCAAAATTTTTCGAACTTTTTTTTGGGTCAAAATTTTTTTGGTTCCAAAATTTTTCGAACTTTTTTTTGGGTCAAAATTTTTTTGGTCCCAAAATTTTTCGAACTTTTTTTTGGGTCAAATTTTTTTTGGACCCAAAATTTTTCGAAGTTTTTTTTGGGTCAAAATTTTTTTGGTCCCAAAACTTTTCGAACTTTTTTTTGGGTCAAATTTTTTTTTTATCCCAAAATTTTTCGAAGTTTTTTTTGGGTCAAAATTTTTTTGGTCCCAATTTTTTTCGAAGTTTTTTTTGGGTCAAAATATTTTTGGTCCCAAATTTTTTCGAACTTTTTTTTGGGTCAAATTTTTGTGGTCCCAAAATTTTTCGAACTTTTTTTTGGGTCAAAATTTTTTTGGTCCCAAAATTTTTCGAATTTTTTTTTGGGTCAAAATTTTTTTGGTCCCAAAATTTTTCGAACTTTTTTTTTGGTCAAAATTTTTTTGGTCCCAAAACTTTTCGAACTTTTTTTTGGGTCAAAATTTTTTCGAAATTTTTTTTGGATCAAAATTTTTTTGGTCCCAAAACTTTTCGAACTTTTTTTTGGGTCAAAACTTTTTCGAACTTTTTTTTGGGTCAAAATTTTTTTGGTCCCAAAATTTTTCTAACTTTTTTTTGGGTCCAAATTTTTTTGGTCCAAAATTTTTCAAACTTTTTTTTGGGTCAAAATTTTTTTGGTCCCAAAATTTTTCGAACTTTTTTTTTGGTCAAAATTTTTTTGGTCCCAAAATTTTTCGAACTTTTTTTTGGGTCAAAATTTTTTCGAAGTTTTCTTTGGGTCAAAATTTTTTTTTGCTCAAAATTTTTTTGGTCCCAAAATTTTTCGAACTTTTTTTTGGGTCAAAATTTTTTTGGTCCCAAAATTTTTTCGAACTTTTTTTTGGGTCAAATTTTTTTGGTCCCAAAATTTTTCGAACTTTTTTTTGGGTCAAAATTTTTTTGGTCCCAAAATTTTTCGAACTTTTTTTTGGGTCAAAATTTTTTTGGTCCCAAATTTTTTCGAACTTTTTTTTGGGTCAAATTTTTTTGGTCCCAAAATTTTTCGAACTTTTTTTTGGGTCAAAATTTTTTTGGTCCCAAAATTTTTCGAACTTTTTTTTGGGTCAAAATTTTTTTGGTCCCAAAATTTTTCGAACTTTTTTTTTGGTCAAAATTTTTTTGGTCCCAAAACTTTTCGAACTTTTTTTTGGGTCAAAATTTTTTCGAACTTTTTTTTGGGTCAAAATTTTTTTGGTCCCAAAATTTTTCTAACTTTTTTTTGGGTCCAAATTGTTTTGGTCCAAAATTTTTCAAACTTTTTTTTGGGTCAAAATTTTTTTGGTCCCAAAATTTTTCGAACTTTTTTTTGGGTAAAAATTTTTTTGGTCCCAAAATTTTTCTAACTTTTTTTTGGGTCCAAATTTTTTTGGTCCAAAATTTTTCGAACTTTTTTTTGGGTCAAAATTTTTTTGGTCCCAAAATTTTTCGAACCTTTTTTTTGGTCAAAATTTTTTTGGTCCCAAAACTTTTCGAACTTTTTTTTGGGTCAAAATTTTTTCGAAGTTTTCTTTGGGTCAAATTTTTTTTGGTCCCAAAATTTTTCGAACTTTTTTTTGGGTCCAATTTTTTTTTATCCCAAAATTTTTCGAAGTTTTTTTTGGGTCAAAATTTTTTTGGTCCCAAATTTTTTCGAAGTTTTTTTTGGGTCAAAATTTTTTTGATCCAAAATTTTTTCGAACTTTTTTTTGGGTCAAAATTTTTTTGGTCCCAAAATTTTTCGAACTTTTTTTTGGGTCAAAATTTTTTTGGTACCAAAATTTTTCGAACTTTTTTTTGGGTCAAAATTTTTTTGGTCCCAAAATTTTTCGAACTTTTTTTTTGGTCAAAATTTTTTTGGTCCCAAAACTTTTCGAACTTTTTTTTGGGTCAAAATTTTTTCGAAATTTTTTTTGGATCAAAATTTTTTTGGTCCCAAAACTTTTCGAACTTTTTTTTGGGTCAAAATTTTTTCGAACTTTTTTTTAGGTCAAAATTTTTTTGGTCCCAAAATTTTTCTAACTTTTTTTTTGGGTCCAAATTTTTTTGGTCCAAAATTTTTCAAACTTTTTTTTGGGTCAAAATTTTTTTGGTCCCAAAATTTTTCGAACTTTTTTTTTGGGTCAAAATTTTTTTGGTCCCAAAATTTTTCTAACTTTTTTTTGGGTCCAAATTTTTTTGGTCCAAAATTTTTCGAACTTTTTTTTGGGTCAAATTTTTTTTGGTCCCAAAATTTTTCGAACTTTTTTTTTGGTCAAAATTTTTTTGGTCCCAAAATTTTTCGAACTTTTTTTTGGGTCAAAATTTTTTCGAAGTTTTCTTTGGGTCAAAATTTTTTTTTGCTCAAAATTTTTTTGGGTCAAAATTTTTTCGAACTTTTTTTTGGGTCAAAATTTTTTTGGTCCCAAAATTTTTCGAACTTTTTTTTGGGTCAAATTTTTTTGGTCCCAAAATTTTTCGAACTTTTTTTTGGGTCAAAATTTTTTTGGTCCCAAATATTTTTCGAACTTTTTTTTGGGTCAAATTTTTTTGGTCCCAAAATTTTTCGAACTTTTTTTTGGGTCAAAATTTTTTTGGTCCCAAAATTTTTCGAACTTTTTTTTGGGTCAAAATTTTTTTGGTCCCAAAATTTTTCGAACTTTTTTTGGGTCAAAATTTTTTTGGTCCCAAAATTTTTCGAACATTTTTTTGGGTAAAATTTTTTTTAGTCCCAAAATTTTTCGACCTTTTTTTTTTGGTCAAAATTTTTTTGTTCCCAAAATTTTTCAAACTTTTTTTTGGGTCAAAATTTTTTCGAAGTTTTCTTTGGGTCAAAATTTTTTTTTGCTCAAAATTTTTTTGGGTCAAAATTTTTTCGAACTTTTTTTTGGGTCAAATTTTTTTTGGTCCCAAAATTTTTCTAAGTTTTTTTTGGGTCAAAATTTTTTTGGTCCCAAAATTTTTCGAACTTTTTTTTGGGTCAAATTTTTTTTGGTCCCAAGATTTTTCGAAGTTTTTTTTGGGTCAAAATTTTTTTGGTCCCAAAATTTTTCGAACTTTTTTTTGGGTCAAATTTTTTTGGTCCCAAAATTTTTCGAACTTTTTTTTGGGTCAAAATTTTTTTGGTACCAAAATTTTTCGAACTTTTTTTTTGGTCAAAATTTTTTTGGTCCCAAAATTTTTCGAACTTTTTTTTTGGTCAAAATTTTTTTGGTCCCAAAACTTTTCGAACTTTTTTTTGGGTCAAAATTTTTTCGAACTTTTTTTTGGGTCTAAATTTTTTTGGTCCCAAAACTTTTCGAACTTTTTTTTGGGTCAAAATTTTTTCGAACTTTTTTTTGGGTCAAAATTTTTTTGGTCCCAAAATTTTTCGACCTTTTTTTTTGGTCAAAATTTTTTCGAACTTTTTTTTGGGTCAAAATTTTTTTGGTCCCAAAATTTTTCGAACTTTTTTTTGGGTCAAATTTTTTTTGGACCCAAAATTTTTCGAAGTTTTTTTTGGGTCAAAATTTTTTTGGTCCCAAAACTTTTCGAACTTTTTTTTGGGTCAAATTTTTTTTTTATCCCAAAATTTTTCGAAGTTTTTTTTGGGTCAAAATTTTTTTGGTCCCAATTTTTTTCGAAGTTTTTTTTGGGTCAAAATATTTTTGGTCCCAAATTTTTTCGAACTTTTTTTTGGGTCAAATTTTTGTGGTCCCAAAATTTTTCGAACTTTTTTTTGGGTCAAAATTTTTTTGGTCCCAAAATTTTTCGAATTTTTTTTTGGGTCAAAATTTTTTTGGTCCCAAAATTTTTCGAACTTTTTTTTTGGTCAAAATTTTTTTGGTCCCAAAACTTTTCGAACTTTTTTTTGGGTCAAAATTTTTTCGAAATTTTTTTTGGATCAAAATTTTTTTGGTCCCAAAACTTTTCGAACTTTTTTTTGGGTCAAAACTTTTTCGAACTTTTTTTTGGGTCAAAATTTTTTTGGTCCCAAAATTTTTCTAACTTTTTTTTGGGTCCAAATTTTTTTGGTCCAAAATTTTTCAAACTTTTTTTTGGGTCAAAATTTTTTTGGTCCCAAAATTTTTCGAACTTTTTTTTTGGTCAAAATTTTTTTGGTCCCAAAATTTTTCGAACTTTTTTTTGGGTCAAAATTTTTTCGAAGTTTTCTTTGGGTCAAAATTTTTTTTTGCTCAAAATTTTTTTGGTCCCAAAATTTTTCGAACTTTTTTTTGGGTCAAAATTTTTTTGGTCCCAAAATTTTTTCGAACTTTTTTTTGGGTCAAATTTTTTTGGTCCCAAAATTTTTCGAACTTTTTTTTGGGTCAAAATTTTTTTGGTCCCAAAATTTTTCGAACTTTTTTTTGGGTCAAAATTTTTTTGGTCCCAAATTTTTTCGAACTTTTTTTTGGGTCAAATTTTTTTGGTCCCAAAATTTTTCGAACTTTTTTTTGGGTCAAAATTTTTTTGGTCCCAAAATTTTTCGAACTTTTTTTTGGGTCAAAATTTTTTTGGTCCCAAAATTTTTCGAACTTTTTTTTTGGTCAAAATTTTTTTGGTCCCAAAACTTTTCGAACTTTTTTTTGGGTCAAAATTTTTTCGAACTTTTTTTTGGGTCAAAATTTTTTTGGTCCCAAAATTTTTCTAACTTTTTTTTGGGTCCAAATTGTTTTGGTCCAAAATTTTTCAAACTTTTTTTTGGGTCAAAATTTTTTTGGTCCCAAAATTTTTCGAACTTTTTTTTGGGTAAAAATTTTTTTGGTCCCAAAATTTTTCTAACTTTTTTTTGGGTCCAAATTTTTTTGGTCCAAAATTTTTCGAACTTTTTTTTGGGTCAAAATTTTTTTGGTCCCAAAATTTTTCGAACCTTTTTTTTGGTCAAAATTTTTTTGGTCCCAAAACTTTTCGAACTTTTTTTTGGGTCAAAATTTTTTCGAAGTTTTCTTTGGGTCAAATTTTTTTTGGTCCCAAAATTTTTCGAACTTTTTTTTGGGTCCAATTTTTTTTTATCCCAAAATTTTTCGAAGTTTTTTTTGGGTCAAAATTTTTTTGGTCCCAAATTTTTTCGAAGTTTTTTTTGGGTCAAAATTTTTTTGATCCAAAATTTTTTCGAACTTTTTTTTGGGTCAAAATTTTTTTGGTCCCAAAATTTTTCGAACTTTTTTTTGGGTCAAAATTTTTTTGGTACCAAAATTTTTCGAACTTTTTTTTGGGTCAAAATTTTTTTGGTCCCAAAATTTTTCGAACTTTTTTTTTGGTCAAAATTTTTTTGGTCCCAAAACTTTTCGAACTTTTTTTTGGGTCAAAATTTTTTCGAAATTTTTTTTGGATCAAAATTTTTTTGGTCCCAAAACTTTTCGAACTTTTTTTTGGGTCAAAATTTTTTCGAACTTTTTTTTAGGTCAAAATTTTTTTGGTCCCAAAATTTTTCTAACTTTTTTTTTGGGTCCAAATTTTTTTGGTCCAAAATTTTTCAAACTTTTTTTTGGGTCAAAATTTTTTTGGTCCCAAAATTTTTCGAACTTTTTTTTTGGGTCAAAATTTTTTTGGTCCCAAAATTTTTCTAACTTTTTTTTGGGTCCAAATTTTTTTGGTCCAAAATTTTTCGAACTTTTTTTTGGGTCAAATTTTTTTTGGTCCCAAAATTTTTCGAACTTTTTTTTTGGTCAAAATTTTTTTGGTCCCAAAATTTTTCGAACTTTTTTTTGGGTCAAAATTTTTTCGAAGTTTTCTTTGGGTCAAAATTTTTTTTTGCTCAAAATTTTTTTGGGTCAAAATTTTTTCGAACTTTTTTTTGGGTCAAAATTTTTTTGGTCCCAAAATTTTTCGAACTTTTTTTTGGGTCAAATTTTTTTGGTCCCAAAATTTTTCGAACTTTTTTTTGGGTCAAAATTTTTTTGGTCCCAAATATTTTTCGAACTTTTTTTTGGGTCAAATTTTTTTGGTCCCAAAATTTTTCGAACTTTTTTTTGGGTCAAAATTTTTTTGGTCCCAAAATTTTTCGAACTTTTTTTTGGGTCAAAATTTTTTTGGTCCCAAAATTTTTCGAACTTTTTTTGGGTCAAAATTTTTTTGGTCCCAAAATTTTTCGAACATTTTTTTGGGTAAAATTTTTTTTAGTCCCAAAATTTTTCGACCTTTTTTTTTTGGTCAAAATTTTTTTGTTCCCAAAATTTTTCAAACTTTTTTTTGGGTCAAAATTTTTTCGAAGTTTTCTTTGGGTCAAAATTTTTTTTTGCTCAAAATTTTTTTGGGTCAAAATTTTTTCGAACTTTTTTTTGGGTCAAATTTTTTTTGGTCCCAAAATTTTTCTAAGTTTTTTTTGGGTCAAAATTTTTTTGGTCCCAAAATTTTTCGAACTTTTTTTTGGGTCAAATTTTTTTTGGTCCCAAGATTTTTCGAAGTTTTTTTTGGGTCAAAATTTTTTTGGTCCCAAAATTTTTCGAACTTTTTTTTGGGTCAAATTTTTTTGGTCCCAAAATTTTTCGAACTTTTTTTTGGGTCAAAATTTTTTTGGTACCAAAATTTTTCGAACTTTTTTTTTGGTCAAAATTTTTTTGGTCCCAAAATTTTTCGAACTTTTTTTTTGGTCAAAATTTTTTTGGTCCCAAAACTTTTCGAACTTTTTTTTGGGTCAAAATTTTTTCGAACTTTTTTTTGGGTCTAAATTTTTTTGGTCCCAAAACTTTTCGAACTTTTTTTTGGGTCAAAATTTTTTCGAACTTTTTTTTGGGTCAAAATTTTTTTGGTCCCAAAATTTTTCGACCTTTTTTTTTGGTCAAAATTTTTTCGAACTTTTTTTTGGGTCAAAATTTTTTTGGTCCCAAAATTTTTCGAACTTTTTTTTGGGTCAAAATTTTTTCGAACTTTTTTTTGGGTCAATTTTTTTGGTCCCAAAATTTTTCGAACTTTTTTTTGGGTCATAATTTTTTTGGGTCAAAATTTTTTCGAACTTTTTTTTTGGGTCAAAAGTTTTTTTTTTGCTCAAAATTTTTTTGGGTCAAAATTTTTTCGAACTATTTTTTGGGTCAAAATTTTTTTGGTCCCAAAATTTTTCGAACTTTTTTTTTTGGTCAAAATTTTTTTGGTCCCAAAATTTTTCGAACTTTTTTTTGGGTCAAAATTTTTTCGAACTTTTTTTTGGGTCAAAATTTTTTTGGTCCCAAAATTTTTCGAACTTTCTTTTGGGTCAAAATTTTTTTTGGTCCCAAAATTTTTCGAACTTTTTTTTGGGTCAAAAGATTTTTGTTCCCAAAATTTTTCGAACTTTTTTTTGACTCAAAATTTTTTTGGTCCCAAAATTTTTCGAACTTTTTTTTGGGTCAAAATTTTTTTGGTCCCAAAATTTTTCGAACTTTTTTTTGGGTCAAAATTTTTTTGGTCCCAAAATTTTTCGAACTTTTTTTGGGTCAAATTTTTTTTGGTCCCAAAATTTTTCGAAGTTTTTTTTGGGTCAAAATTTTTTTGGTCCCAAAATTTTTCGAACTTTTTTTTGGGTCAAATTTTTTTGGTCCCAAAATTTTTCGAACTTTTTTTTGGGTCAAAATTTTTTTGGTCCCAAAACTTTTCGAACTTTTTTTTGGGTCAAAAATTTTTTCGAAATTTTTTTTGGATCAAAATTTTTTTGGTCCCAAAACTTTTCGAAATTTTTTTGGTGCCAAAATTTTTCGAACTTTTTTTTGGGTCAAAATTTTTTTGGTCCCAAAATTTTTCGAACTTTTTTTTGGGTCAAATTTTTTTTGGTCCCAAAATTTTTCGACCTTTTTTTTTTGGTCAAAATTTTTTTGTTCCCAAAATTTTTCAAACTTTTTTTTGGGTCAAAATTTTTTCGAAGTTTTCTTTGGATCAAAATTTTTTTTTGCTCAAAATTTTTTTGGGTCAAAATTTTTTCGAACTTTTTTTTGGGTCAAATTTTTTTTGGTCCCAAAATTTTTCGAAGTTTTTTTTGGGTCAAAATTTTTTTGGTCCCAAAATTTTTCGAACTTTTTTTTGGGTCAAAATTTTTTCGAACTTTTTTTTGGGTCAAAATTTTTTTGGTCCCAAAATTTTTCGAACTTTTTTTTGGGTCAAAATTTTTTCGAACTTTTTTTTGGGTCAATTTTTTTGGTCCCAAAATTTTTCGAACTTTTTTTTGGGTCATAATTTTTTTGGGTCAAAATTTTTTCGAACTTTTTTTTGGGTCAAAAGTTTTTTTTTGCTCAAAATTTTTTTGGGTCAAAATTTTTTCGAACTATTTTTTGGGTCAAAATTTTTTTGGTCCCAAAATTTTTCGAACTTTTTTTTTGGTCAAAATTTTTTTGGTCCCAAAATTTTTCGAACTTTTTTTTGGGTCAAAATTTTTTCGAACTTTTTTTTGGGTCAAAATTTTTTTGGTCCCAAAATTTTTCGAACTTTCTTTTGGGTCAAAATTTTTTTGGTCCCAAAATTTTTCGAACTTTTTTTTGGGTCAAAAGATTTTTGTTCCCAAAATTTTTCGAACTTTTTTTTGGGTCAAAAGATTTTTGTTCCCAAAATTTTTCGAACTTTTTTTTGACTCAAAATTTTTTTGGTCCCAAAATTTTTCGAACTTTTTTTTGGGTCAAAATTTTTTTGGTCCCAAAATTTTTCGAACTTTTTTTTGGGTCAAAATTTTTTTGGTCCCAAAATTTTTCGAACTTTTTTTTGGGTCAAATTTTTTTTGGTCCCAAAATTTTTCGAAGTTTTTTTTGGGTCAAAATTTTTTTGGTCCCAAAATTTTTCGAACTTTTTTTTGGGTCAAAATTTTTTTTTATCCCAAAATTTTTCGAAGTTTTTTTTGGGTCAAAATTTTTTTGGTCCCAAATTTTTTCGAAGTTTTTTTTGGCTCAAAATTTTTTTGGTCCCAAATTTTTTCGAACTTTTTTTTGGGTCAAATTTTTTTGGTCCCAAAATTTTTCGAACTTTTTTTTGGGTCAAAATTTTTTTGGTCCCAAAATTTTTCGAACTTTTTTTTGGGTCAAAATTTTTTTGGTCCCAAAATTTTTCGAACTTTTTTTTGGGTCAAAATTTGTTTGGTCCCAAAATTTTTCGAACTTTTTTTTTGGTCAAAATTTTTTTGGTCCCAAAACTTTTCGAACTTTTTTTTGGGTCAAAATTTTTTCGAAAATTTTTTTGGATCAAAATTTTTTTGGTCCCAAAACTTTTCTAACTTTTTTTTGGGTCAAAATTTTTTCGAACTTTTTTTTGGGTCAAAATTTTTTTGGTCCCAAAATTTTTCGAACTTTTTTTTGGGTCAAAATTTTTTCGAACTTTTTTTTGGGTCAAAATTTTTTTGGTCCCAGAATTTTTCGAACTTTTTTTTGGGTCAAAATTTTTTCGAACTTTTTTTTGGGTCAAAATTTTTTTGGTCCCAAAATTTTTCGAACTTTTTTTTGGGTCATAATTTTTTTGGGTCAAAATTTTTTCGAACTTTTTTTTGGGTCAAAAGTTTTTTTTTTGCTCAAAATTTTTTTGGGTCAAAATTTTTTCGAACTATTTTTTGGGTCAAAATTTTTTTGGTCCCAAAATTTTTCGAACTTTTTTTTTGGTCAAAATTTTTTTGGTTCCAAAATTTTTCGAACTTTTTTTTGGGTCAAAATTTTTTTGGTCCCAAAATTTTTCGAACTTTTTTTTGGGTCATAATTGTTTTGGGTCAAAATTTTTTCGAACTTTTTTTGGGTCAAAAGTTTTTTTTTTTGCTCAAAATTTTTTTGGGTCAAAATTTTTTCGAACTATTTTTTGGGTCAAAATTTTTTTGGTCCCAAAATTTTTCGAACTTTTTTTTTGGTCAAAATTTTTTTGGTCCCAAAATTTTTCGAACTTTTTTTTGGGTCAAAAGATTTTTGGTCCCAAAATTTTTCGAACTTTTTTTTGGGTCAAAATTTTTTTGGTCCCAAAATTTTTCGAACTTTTTTTTGGGTCAAAATTTTTTTGGTCCCAAAATTTTTCGAACTTTTTTTTTGGTCAAAATTTTTTTGGTCCCAAAATTTTTCGAACTTTTTTTTGGGTCAAAAGATTTTTGGTCCCAAAATTTTTCGAACTTTTTTTTGGGTCAAAATTTTTTTGGTCCCAAAATTTTTCGAACTTTTTTTTGGGTCAAATTTTTTTTGGTCCCAAAATTTTTCGAACTTTTTTTTGGGTCAAAATTTTTTTGGTCCCAAAATTTTTCGAACTTTTTTTTGGGTCAAATTTTTTTTGGTCCCAAAATTTTTCGAAGTTTTTTTTGGGTCAAAATTTTTTTGGTCCCAAAATTTTTCGAACTTTTTTTTGGGTCAAAATTTTTCGAACTTTTTTTTGGGTCAAAATTTTTTTGGTCCCAAAATTTTTCGAACTTTTTTTTTGGTCAAAATTTTTTTGGTCCCAAAACTTTTCGAACTTTTTTTTGGGTCAAAATTTTTTCGAAATTTTTTTTGGATCAAAATTTTTTTGGTCCCAAAACTTTTCGAACTTTTTTTTGGGTCAAAATTTTTTCGAACTTTTTTTTGGGTCAAAATTTTTTTGGTCCCAAAATTTTTCTAACTTTTTTTTGGGTCAAAATTTTTTTGGTCCCAAAATTTTTCGAACTTTTTTTTGGGTCAAAATTTTTTTGGTCCCAAAACTTTTCGAACTTTTTTTTGGGTCAAAATTTTTTCGAAGTTTTCTTTGGGTCAAAATTTTTTTTGGTCCCAAAATTTTTTTGTGTCAAAATTTTTTCGAACTTTTTTTTGGGTCAAATTTTTTTTGGTCCCAAAATTTTTCGAAGTTTTTTTTGGGTCAAAATTTTTTTGGTCCCAAAATTTTTCGAACTTTTTTTTGGGTCAAAATTTTTTTGGTCCCAAAATTTTTCGAACTTTTTTTTGGGTCAAAATTTTTTCGAAGTTTTTTTTGGGTCAAAAGATTTTTGTTCCCAAAATTTTTCGAACTTTTTTTTGACTCAAATTATTTTTGGTTCCAAAATTTTTCGAACTTTTTTTTGGGTCAAAATTTTTTTGGTCCCAAAATTTTTCGAACTTTTTTTTGGGTCAAAATTTTTTTGGTCCCAAAATTTTTCGAACTTTTTTTTGGGTCAAATTTTTTTTGGTCCCAAAATTTTTCGAAGTTTTTTTTGGGTCAAAATTTTTTTGGTCCCAAAATTTTTCGAACTTTTTTTTGGGTCAAAATTTTTCGAACTTTTTTTTGGGTCAAAATTTTTTTGGTCCCAAAATTTTTCGAACTTTTTTTTTGGTCAAAATTTTTTTGGTCCCAAAACTTTTCGAACTTTTTTTTGGGTCAAAATTTTTCGAACTTTTTTTTGGGTCAAAATTTTTTTGGTCCCAAAATTTTTCGAACTTTTTTTTGGGTCAAATTTTTTTTGGTCCCAAAATTTTTCGAAGTTTTTTTTGGGTCAAAATTTTTTTGGTCCCAAAATTTTTCGAACTTTTTTTTGGGTCAAAATTTTTCGAACTTTTTTTTGGGTCAAAATTTTTTTGGTCCCAAAATTTTTCGAACTTTTTTTTGGGTCAAATTTTTTTGGTCCCAAAATTTTTCGAACTTTTTTTTGGGTCAAAATTTTTTTGGTCCCAAAATTTTTCGAACTTTTTTTTGGGTCAAAATTTTTTTGGTCCCAAAATTTTTCGAACTTTTTTTTGGGTCAAAATTTTTTTGGTCCCAAAATTTTTTCGAACTTTTTTTTGGGTCAAATTTTTTTGGTGCCAAAATTTTTCGAACTTTTTTTTGGGTCAAAATTTTTTTGGTCCCAAAATTTTTCGAACTTTTTTTTGGGTCAAATTTTTTTTGGTCCCAAAATTTTTCGACCTTTTTTTTTTGGTCAAAATTTTTTTGTTCCCAAAATTTTTCAAACTTTTTTTTGGGTCAAAATTTTTTCGAAGTTTTCTTTGGATCAAAATTTTTTTTTGCTCAAAATTTTTTTGGGTCAAAATTTTTTCGAACTTTTTTTTGGGTCAAAATTTTTTTGGTCCCAAAATTTTTCGAACTTTTTTTTGGGTCAAAATTTTTTCGAACTTTTTTTTGGGTCAATTTTTTTGGTCCCAAAATTTTTCGAACTTTTTTTTGGGTCATAATTTTTTTGGGTCAAAATTTTTTCGAACTTTTTTTTGGGTCAAAAGTTTTTTTTTGCTCAAAATTTTTTTGGGTCAAAATTTTTTCGAACTATTTTTTGGGTCAAAATTTTTTTGGTCCCAAAATTTTTCGAACTTTTTTTTTGGTCAAAATTTTTTTGGTCCCAAAATTTTTCGAACTTTTTTTTGGGTCAAAAGATTTTTGGTCCCAAAATTTTTCGAACTTTTTTTTGGGTCAAAATTTTTTTGGTCCCAAAATTTTTCGAACTTTTTTTTGGGTCAAAATTTTTTTGGTCCCAAAATTTTTCGAACTTTTTTTTTGGTCAAATTTTTTTTGGTCCCAAAATTTTTCGAACTTTTTTTTGGGTCAAAAGATTTTTGGTCCCAAAATTTTTCGAACTTTTTTTTGGGTCAAAATTTTTTTGGTCCCAAAATTTTTCGAACTTTTTTTTGGGTCAAATTTTTTTTGGTCCCAAAATTTTTCGAACTTTTTTTTGGGTCAAAATTTTTTTGGTCCCAAAATTTTTCGAACTTTTTTTTGGGTCAAATTTTTTTTGGTCCCAAAATTTTTCGAAGTTTTTTTTGGGTCAAAATTTTTTTGGTCCCAAAATTTTTCGAACTTTTTTTTGGGTCAAAATTTTTCGAACTTTTTTTTGGGTCAAAATTTTTTTGGTCCCAAAATTTTTCGAACTTTTTTTTTGGTCAAAATTTTTTTGGTCCCAAAACTTTTCGAACTTTTTTTTGGGTCAAAATTTTTTCGAAATTTTTTTTGGATCAAAATTTTTTTGGTCCCAAAACTTTTCGAACTTTTTTTTGGGTCAAAATTTTTTCGAACTTTTTTTTGGGTCAAAATTTTTTTGGTCCCAAAATTTTTCTAACTTTTTTTTGGGTCAAAATTTTTTTGGTCCCAAAATTTTTCGAACTTTTTTTTGGGTCAAAATTTTTTTGGTCCCAAAATTTTTCGAACTTTTTTTTTGGTCAAAATTTTTTTGGTCCCAAAACTTTTCGAACTTTTTTTTGGGTCAAAATTTTTTCGAAGTTTTCTTTGGGTCAAAATTTTTTTTGGTCCCAAAATTTTTTTGTGTCAAAATTTTTTCGAACTTTTTTTTGGGTCAAATTTTTTTTGGTCCCAAAATTTTTCGAAGTTTTTTTTGGGTCAAAATTTTTTTGGTCCCAAAATTTTTCGAACTTTTTTTTGGGTCAAAATTTTTTTGGTCCCAAAATTTTTCGAACTTTTTTTTGGGTCAAAATTTTTTCGAAGTTTTTTTTGGGTCAAAAGATTTTTGTTCCCAAAATTTTTCGAACTTTTTTTTGACTCAAATTATTTTTGGTTCCAAAATTTTTCGAACTTTTTTTTGGGTCAAAATTTTTTTGGTCCCAAAATTTTTCGAACTTTTTTTTGGGTCAAAATTTTTTTGGTCCCAAAATTTTTCGAACTTTTTTTTGGGTCAAATTTTTTTTGGTCCCAAAATTTTTCGAAGTTTTTTTTGGGTCAAAATTTTTTTGGTCCCAAAATTTTTCGAACTTTTTTTTGGGTCAAAATTTTTCGAACTTTTTTTTGGGTCAAAATTTTTTTGGTCCCAAAATTTTTCGAACTTTTTTTTTGGTCAAAATTTTTTTGGTCCCAAAACTTTTCGAACTTTTTTTTGGGTCAAAATTTTTCGAACTTTTTTTTGGGTCAAAATTTTTTTGGTCCCAAAATTTTTCGAACTTTTTTTTGGGTCAAATTTTTTTTGGTCCCAAAATTTTTCGAAGTTTTTTTTGGGTCAAAATTTTTTTGGTCCCAAAATTTTTCGAACTTTTTTTTGGGTCAAAATTTTTCGAACTTTTTTTTGGGTCAAAATTTTTTTGGTCCCAAAATTTTTCGAACTTTTTTTTTGGTCAAAATTTTTTTGGTCCCAAAACTTTTCGAACTTTTTTTGGGTCAAAAGTTTTTTTTTTTTGCTCAAAATTTTTTTGGGTCAAAATTTTTTCGAACTATTTTTTGGGTCAAAATTTTTTTGGTCCCAAAATTTTTCGAACTTTTTTTTTGGTCAAAATTTTTTTGGTCCCAAAATTTTTCGAACTTTTTTTTGGGTCAAAAGATTTTTGTTCCCAAAATTTTTCGAACTTTTTTTTGGGTCAAAAGATTTTTGTTCCCAAAATTTTTCGAACTTTTTTTTGACTCAAATTATTTTTGGTTCCAAAATTTTTCGAACTTTTTTTTGGGTCAAAATTTTTTTGGTCCCAAAATTTTTCGAACTTTTTTTTGGGTCAAAATTTTTTTGGTCCCAAAATTTTTCGAACTTTTTTTTGGGTCAAATTTTTTTTGGTCCCAAAATTTTTCGAAGTTTTTTTTGGGTCAAAATTTTTTTGGTCCCAAAATTTTTCGAACTTTTTTTTGGGTCAAAATTTTTCGAACTTTTTTTTGGGTCAAAATTTTTTTGGTCCCAAAATTTTTCGAACTTTTTTTTTGGTCAAAATTTTTTTGGTCCCAAAACTTTTCGAACTTTTTTTTGGGTCAAAATTTTTTCGAAATTTTTTTTGGATCAAAATTTTTTTGGTCCCAAAACTTTTCGAACTTTTTTTTGGGTCAAAATTTTTTCGAACTTTTTTTTGGGTCAAAATTTTTTTGGTCCCAAAATTTTTCTAACTTTTTTTTGGGTCAAAATTTTTTTGGTCCCAAAATTTTTCGAACTTTTTTTTGGGTCAAAATTTTTTTGGTCCCAAAATTTTTCGAACTTTTTTTTTGGTCAAAATTTTTTTGGTCCCAAAACTTTTCGAACTTTTTTTTGGGTCAAAATTTTTTCGAAGTTTTCTTTGGGTCAAAATTTTTTTTTGCTCAAAATTTTTTTGGGTCAAAATTTTTTCGAACTTTTTTTTGGGTCAAATTTTTTTTGGTCCCAAAATTTTTTGAAGTTTTTTTTGGGTCAAAATGTTTTTGGTCCCAAAATTTTTCGAACTTTTTTTTGGGTCAAAATTTTTTTGGTCCCAAAATTTTTCGAACTTTTTTTTGGGTCAAATTTTTTTCGAAGTTTTTTTTGGGTCTAAATTTTTTTGGTCCCAAAACTTTTCGAACTTTTTTTTGGGTCAAATTTTTTTCGAAGTTTTTTTTGGGTCTAAATTTTTTTGGTCCCAAAACTTTTCGAACTTTTTTTTGGGTCAAAATTTTTTCGAACTTTTTTTTGGGTCAAAATTTTTTCGAAGTTTTCTTTGGGTCAAAATTTTTTTTTGCTCAAAATTTTTTTGGGTCAAAATTTTTTCGAACTTTTTTTTGGGTCAAATTTTTTTTGGTCCCAAAATTTTTCGAAGTTTTTTTTGGGTCAAAATTTTTTTGGTCCCAAAATTTTTCGAACTTTTTTTTGGGTCAAACTTTTTTTGGTCCCAAAACTTTTCGAACTTTTTTTTGGGTCAAAATTTTTTCGAACTTTTCTTTGGGTCAAAATTTTTTTTTGCTCAAAATTTTTTTGGTCCCAAAATTTTTCAAACTTTTTTTAGGGTCAAATTTTTTTGGTCCCAAAATTTTTCGAACTTTTTTTTGGGTCAAAATTTTTTTGGTCCCAAAATTTTTCGAACTGTTTTTTGGGTCAAAATTTTTTCGAAGTTTTTTTTGGGTCTAAATTTTTTTGGTCCCAAAACTTTTCGAACTTTTTTTTGGGTCAAAATTTTTTCGAACTTTTTTTTGGGTCAAAATTTTTTTGGTCCCAAAATTTTTCGAACTTTTTTTTTGGTCAAAATTTTTTCGAACTTTTTTTTGGGTCAAAATTTTTTTGGTCCCAAAATTTTTCGAACTTTTTCTTGGGTCATAATTTTTTTGGGTCAAAATTTTTTCGAACTTTTTTTTGGGTCAAAAGTTTTTTTTTTGCTCAAAATTTGTTTGGGTCGAAATTTTTTCGAACCATTTTTTAGGTCAAAATTTTTTTGGTCCCAAAATTTTTCGAACTTTTTTTTTGGTCAAAATTTTTTTGGTCCCAAAATTTTGCGAACTTTTTTTTGGGTCAAAATTTTTTCGAACTTTTTTTTGGGTCAAAATTTTTTTGGTCCCAAAATTTTTCGAACTTTTTTTTGGGTCAAATTTTTTTTGGTCCCAAAATTTTTCGACCTTTTTTTTTTGGTCAAAATTTTTTGTTCCCAAAATTTTTCAAACTTTTTTTTGGGTCAAAATTTTTTCGAAGTTTTCTTTGGGTCAAAATTTTTTTTTGCTCAAAGTTTTTTTGGGTCAAAATTTTTTCGAACTTTTTTTTGGGTCAAATTTTTTTTGGTCCCAAAATTTTTCGAACTTTTTTTTGGGTCAAAATTTTTTTGGTCCCAAAATTTTTCTAACTTTTTTTTGGGTCAAAAGATTTTTGTTCCCAAAATTTTTCGAACTTTTTTTTGGGTCAAAAGATTTTTGTTCCCAAAATTTTTCGAACTTTTTTTTGACTCAAAATTTTCTTGGTCCCAAAATTCTTGGAACTTTTTTTTGGGTCAAAATTTTTTTGGTCCCAAAATTTTTCGAACTTTTTTTTGGGTCAAATTTTTTTTGGTCCCAAAATTTTTCGACCTTTTTTTTTTGGTCAAAATTTTTTGTTCCCAAAATTTTTCAAACTTTTTTTTGGGTCAAAATTTTTTCGAAGTTTTCTTTGGGTCAAAATTTTTTTTTGCTCAAAATTTTTTTGGGTCAAAATTTTTTCGAACTTTTTTTTGGGTCAAATTTTTTTTGGTCCCAAAATTTTTCGAACTTTTTTTTGGGTCAAAATTTTTTTGGTCCCAAAATTTTTCTAACTTTTTTTTGGGTCAAAAGATTTTTGTTCCCAAAATTTTTCGAACTTTTTTTTGGGTCAAAAGATTTTTGTTCCCAAAATTTTTCGAACTTTTTTTTGACTCAAAATTTTCTTGGTCCCAAAATTCTTGGAACTTTTTTTTGGGTCAAAATTTTTTTGGTCCCAAAATTTTTCGAACTTTTTTTTGGGTCAAATTTTTTTTGGTCCCAAAATTTTTCGACCTTTTTTTTTTGGTCAAAATTTTTTGTTCCCAAAATTTTTCAAACTTTTTTTTGGGTCAAAATTTTTTCGAAGTTTTCTTTGGGTCAAAATTTTTTTTTGCTCAAAATTTTTTTGGGTCAAATTTTTTTCGAACTTTTTTTTGGGTCAAATTTTTTTTGGTCCCAAAATTTTTCGAACTTTTTTTTGGGTCAAATTTTTTTTGGTCCCAAGATTTTTCGAAGTTTTTTTTGGGTCAAAATTTTTTTGGTCCCAAAATTTTTCGAACTTTTTTTTGGGTCAAAATTTTTTTGGTCCCAAAATTTTTCGAACTGTTTTTTGGGTCAAAATTTTTTCGAAGTTTTTTTTGGGTCTAAATTTTTTTGGTCCCAAAACTTTTCGAACTTTTTTTTGGGTCAAATTTTTTTCGAAGTTTTTTTTGGGTCTAAATTTTTTTGGTCCCAAAACTTTTCGAACTTTTTTTTGGGTCAAATTTTTTTCGAAGTTTTTTTTGGGTCTAAATTTTTTTGGTCCCAAAACTTTTCGAACTTTTTTTTGGGTCAAAATTTTTTCGAACTTTTTTTTGGGTCAAAATTTTTTCGAAGTTTTCTTTGGGTCAAAATTTTTTTTTGCTCAAAATTTTTTTGGGTCAAAATTTTTTCGAACTTTTTTTTGGGTCAAATTTTTTTTGGTCCCAAAATTTTTCGAAGTTTTTTTTGGGTCAAAATTTTTTTGGTCCCAAAATTTTTCGAACTTTTTTTTGGGTCAAACTTTTTTTGGTCCCAAAACTTTTCGAACTTTTTTTTGGGTCAAAATTTTTTCGAACTTTTCTTTGGGTCAAAATTTTTTTTTGCTCAAAATTTTTTTGGTCCCAAAATTTTTCAAACTTTTTTTAGGGTCAAATTTTTTTGGTCCCAAAATTTTTCGAACTTTTTTTTGGGTCAAAATTTTTTTGGTCCCAAAATTTTTCGAACTGTTTTTTGGGTCAAAATTTTTTCGAAGTTTTTTTTGGGTCTAAATTTTTTTGGTCCCAAAACTTTTCGAACTTTTTTTTGGGTCAAAATTTTTTCGAACTTTTTTTTGGGTCAAAATTTTTTTGGTCCCAAAATTTTTCGAACTTTTTTTTTGGTCAAAATTTTTTCGAACTTTTTTTTGGGTCAAAATTTTTTTGGTCCCAAAATTTTTCGAACTTTTTCTTGGGTCATAATTTTTTTGGGTCAAAATTTTTTCGAACTTTTTTTTGGGTCAAAAGTTTTTTTTTTGCTCAAAATTTGTTTGGGTCGAAATTTTTTCGAACCATTTTTTAGGTCAAAATTTTTTTGGTCCCAAAATTTTTCGAACTTTTTTTTTGGTCAAAATTTTTTTGGTCCCAAAATTTTGCGAACTTTTTTTTGGGTCAAAATTTTTTCGAACTTTTTTTTGGGTCAAAATTTTTTTGGTCCCAAAATTTTTCGAACTTTTTTTTGGGTCAAATTTTTTTTGGTCCCAAAATTTTTCGACCTTTTTTTTTTGGTCAAAATTTTTTGTTCCCAAAATTTTTCAAACTTTTTTTTGGGTCAAAATTTTTTCGAAGTTTTCTTTGGGTCAAAATTTTTTTTTGCTCAAAGTTTTTTTGGGTCAAAATTTTTTCGAACTTTTTTTTGGGTCAAATTTTTTTTGGTCCCAAAATTTTTCGAACTTTTTTTTGGGTCAAAATTTTTTTGGTCCCAAAATTTTTCTAACTTTTTTTTGGGTCAAAAGATTTTTGTTCCCAAAATTTTTCGAACTTTTTTTTGGGTCAAAAGATTTTTGTTCCCAAAATTTTTCGAACTTTTTTTTGACTCAAAATTTTCTTGGTCCCAAAATTCTTGGAACTTTTTTTTGGGTCAAAATTTTTTTGGTCCCAAAATTTTTCGAACTTTTTTTTGGGTCAAATTTTTTTTGGTCCCAAAATTTTTCGACCTTTTTTTTTTGGTCAAAATTTTTTGTTCCCAAAATTTTTCAAACTTTTTTTTGGGTCAAAATTTTTTCGAAGTTTTCTTTGGGTCAAAATTTTTTTTTGCTCAAAATTTTTTTGGGTCAAAATTTTTTCGAACTTTTTTTTGGGTCAAATTTTTTTTGGTCCCAAAATTTTTCGAACTTTTTTTTGGGTCAAAATTTTTTTGGTCCCAAAATTTTTCTAACTTTTTTTTGGGTCAAAAGATTTTTGTTCCCAAAATTTTTCGAACTTTTTTTTGGGTCAAAAGATTTTTGTTCCCAAAATTTTTCGAACTTTTTTTTGACTCAAAATTTTCTTGGTCCCAAAATTCTTGGAACTTTTTTTTGGGTCAAAATTTTTTTGGTCCCAAAATTTTTCGAACTTTTTTTTGGGTCAAATTTTTTTTGGTCCCAAAATTTTTCGACCTTTTTTTTTTGGTCAAAATTTTTTGTTCCCAAAATTTTTCAAACTTTTTTTTGGGTCAAAATTTTTTCGAAGTTTTCTTTGGGTCAAAATTTTTTTTTGCTCAAAATTTTTTTGGGTCAAATTTTTTTCGAACTTTTTTTTGGGTCAAATTTTTTTTGGTCCCAAAATTTTTCGAACTTTTTTTTGGGTCAAATTTTTTTTGGTCCCAAGATTTTTCGAAGTTTTTTTTGGGTCAAAATTTTTTTGGTCCCAAAATTTTTCGAACTTTTTTTTGGGTCAAAATTTTTTTGGTCCCAAAATTTTTCGAACTGTTTTTTGGGTCAAAATTTTTTCGAAGTTTTTTTTGGGTCTAAATTTTTTTGGTCCCAAAACTTTTCGAACTTTTTTTTGGGTCAAAATTTTTTCGAACTTTTTTTTGGGTCAAAATTTTTTTGGTCCCAAAATTTTTCGAACTTTTTTTTTGGTCAAAATTTTTTCGAACTTTTTTTTGGGTCAAAATTTTTTTGGTCCCAAAATTTTTCGAACTTTTTCTTGGGTCATAATTTTTTTGGGTCAAAATTTTTTCGAACTTTTTTTTGGGTCAAAAGTTTTTTTTTTGCTCAAAATTTGTTTGGGTCGAAATTTTTTCGAACCATTTTTTAGGTCAAAATTTTTTTGGTCCCAAAATTTTTCGAACTTTTTTTTTGGTCAAAATTTTTTTGGTCCCAAAATTTTGCGAACTTTTTTTTGGGTCAAAATTTTTTCGAACTTTTTTTTGGGTCAAAATTTTTTTGGTCCCAAAATTTTTCGAACTTTTTTTTGGGTCAAATTTTTTTTGGTCCCAAAATTTTTCGACCTTTTTTTTTTGGTCAAAATTTTTTGTTCCCAAAATTTTTCAAACTTTTTTTTGGGTCAAAATTTTTTCGAAGTTTTCTTTGGGTCAAAATTTTTTTTTGCTCAAAGTTTTTTTGGGTCAAAATTTTTTCGAACTTTTTTTTGGGTCAAATTTTTTTTGGTCCCAAAATTTTTCGAACTTTTTTTTGGGTCAAAATTTTTTTGGTCCCAAAATTTTTCTAACTTTTTTTTGGGTCAAAAGATTTTTGTTCCCAAAATTTTTCGAACTTTTTTTTGGGTCAAAAGATTTTTGTTCCCAAAATTTTTCGAACTTTTTTTTGACTCAAAATTTTCTTGGTCCCAAAATTCTTGGAACTTTTTTTTGGGTCAAAATTTTTTTGGTCCCAAAATTTTTCGAACTTTTTTTTGGGTCAAATTTTTTTTGGTCCCAAAATTTTTCGACCTTTTTTTTTTGGTCAAAATTTTTTGTTCCCAAAATTTTTCAAACTTTTTTTTGGGTCAAAATTTTTTCGAAGTTTTCTTTGGGTCAAAATTTTTTTTTGCTCAAAATTTTTTTGGGTCAAAATTTTTTCGAACTTTTTTTTGGGTCAAATTTTTTTTGGTCCCAAAATTTTTCGAACTTTTTTTTGGGTCAAAATTTTTTTGGTCCCAAAATTTTTCTAACTTTTTTTTGGGTCAAAAGATTTTTGTTCCCAAAATTTTTCGAACTTTTTTTTGGGTCAAAAGATTTTTGTTCCCAAAATTTTTCGAACTTTTTTTTGACTCAAAATTTTCTTGGTCCCAAAATTCTTGGAACTTTTTTTTGGGTCAAAATTTTTTTGGTCCCAAAATTTTTCGAACTTTTTTTTGGGTCAAAATTTTTTCGAACTTTTTTTTGGGTCAAAATTTTTTTGGTCCCAAAATTTTTCGAACTTTCTTTTGGGTCAAAATTTTTTTGGTCCCAAAATTTTTCGAACTTTTTTTTGGGTCAAAAGATTTTTGTTCCCAAAATTTTTCGAACTTTTTTTTGGGTCAAAAGATTTTTGTTCCCAAAATTTTTCGAACTTTTTTTTGACTCAAATTATTTTTGGTCCCAAAATTTTTCGAACTTTTTTTTGGGTCAAAATTTTTTTGGTCCCAAAATTTTTCGAACTTTTTTTTGGGTCAAAATTTTTTTGGTCCCAAAATTTTTCGAACTTTTTTTTGGGTCAAATTTTTTTTGGTCCCAAAATTTTTCGAAGTTTTTTTTGGGTCAAAATTTTTTTGGTCCCAAAATTTTTCGAACTTTTTTTTGGGTCAAAATTTTTCGAACTTTTTTTTGGGTCAAAATTTTTTTGGTCCCAAAATTTTTCGAACTTTTTTTTTGGTCAAAATTTTTTTGGTCCCAAAACTTTTCGAACTTTTTTTTGGGTCAAAATTTTTTCGAAATTTATTTTGGATCAAAATTTTTTTGGTCCCAAAACTTTTCGAACTTTTTTTTGGGTCAAAATTTTTTCGAACTTTTTTTTGGGTCAAAATTTTTTTGGTCCCAAAATTTTTCTAACTTTTTTTTGGGTCAAAATTTTTTTGGTCCCAAAATTTTTCGAACTTTTTTTTGGGTCAAAATTTTTTTGGTCCCAAAATTTTTCGAACTTTTTTTTTGGTCAAAATTTTTTTGGTCCCAAAACTTTTCGAACTTTTTTTGGGTCAAAATTTTTTCTAAGTTTTCTTTGGGTCAAAATTTTTTTTGGTCCCAAAATTTTTTTGGGTCAAAATTTTTTCGAACTTTTTTTTGGGTCAAATTTTTTTTGGTCCCAAAATTTTTCGAAGTTTTTTTTGGGTCAAAATTTTTTTGGTCCCAAAATTTTTCGAACTTTTTTTTGGGTCAAAATTTTTTTGGTCCCAAAATTTTTCGAACTTTTTTTTGGGTCAAAATTTTTTCGAACTTTTTTTTGGGTCAAAATTTTTTTGGTCCCAAAATTTTTCGAACTTTTTTTTGGGTCAAAATTTTTTCGAACTTTTTTTTGGGTCAATTTTTTTGGTCCCAAAATTTTTCGAACTTTTTTTTGGGTCATAATTTTTTTGGGTCAAAATTTTTTCGAACTTTTTTTTGGGTCAAAAGTTTTTTTTTGCTCAAAATTTTTTTGGGTCAAAATTTTTCGAACTTTTTTTTGGGTCAAAATTTTTTCGAACTTTTTTTTGGGTCAAAATTTTTTTGGTCCCAAAATTTTTCGAACTTTCTTTTGGGTCAAAATTTTTTTGGTCCCAAAATTTTTCGAACTTTTTTTTGGGTCAAAAGATTTTTGTTCCCAAAATTTTTCGAACTTTTTTTTGGGTCAAAAGATTTTTGTTCCCAAAATTTTTCGAACTTTTTTTTGACTCAAATTATTTTTGGTCCCAAAATTTTTCGAACTTTTTTTTGGGTCAAAATTTTTTTGGTCCCAAAATTTTTCGAACTTTTTTTTGGGTCAAAATTTTTTTGGTCCCAAAATTTTTCGAACTTTTTTTTGGGTCAAATTTTTTTTGGTCCCAAAATTTTTCGAAGTTTTTTTTGGGTCAAAATTTTTTTGGTCCCAAAATTTTTCGAACTTTTTTTTGGGTCAAAATTTTTCGAACTTTTTTTTGGGTCAAAATTTTTTTGGTCCCAAAATTTTTCGAACTTTTTTTTTGGTCAAAATTTTTTTGGTCCCAAAACTTTTCGAACTTTTTTTTGGGTCAAAATTTTTTCGAAATTTATTTTGGATAAAAATTTTTTTGGTCCCAAAACTTTTCGAACTTTTTTTTGGGTCAAAATTTTTTCGAACTTTTTTTTGGGTCAATTTTTTTGGTCCCAAAATTTTTCGAACTTTTTTTTGGGTCATAATTTTTTTGGGTCAAAATTTTTTCGAACTTTTTTTTGGGTCAAAAGTTTTTTTTTGCTCAAAATTTTTTTGGGTCAAAATTTTTCGAACTTTTTTTTGGGTCAAAATTTTTTCGAACTTTTTTTTGGGTCAAAATTTTTTTGGTCCCAAAATTTTTCGAACTTTCTTTTGGGTCAAAATTTTTTTGGTCCCAAAATTTTTCGAACTTTTTTTTGGGTCAAAAGATTTTTGTTCCCAAAATTTTTCGAACTTTTTTTTGGGTCAAAAGATTTTTGTTCCCAAAATTTTTCGAACTTTTTTTTGACTCAAATTATTTTTGGTCCCAAAATTTTTCGAACTTTTTTTTGGGTCAAAATTTTTTTGGTCCCAAAATTTTTCGAACTTTTTTTTGGGTCAAAATTTTTTTGGTCCCAAAATTTTTCGAACTTTTTTTTGGGTCAAATTTTTTTTGGTCCCAAAATTTTTCGAAGTTTTTTTTGGGTCAAAATTTTTTTGGTCCCAAAATTTTTCGAACTTTTTTTTGGGTCAAAATTTTTCGAACTTTTTTTTGGGTCAAAATTTTTTTGGTCCCAAAATTTTTCGAACTTTTTTTTTGGTCAAAATTTTTTTGGTCCCAAAACTTTTCGAACTTTTTTTTGGGTCAAAATTTTTTCGAAATTTATTTTGGATCAAAATTTTTTTGGTCCCAAAACTTTTCGAACTTTTTTTTGGGTCAAAATTTTTTCGAACTTTTTTTGGGTCAAAATTTTTTTGGTCCCAAAATTTTTCTAACTTTTTTTTGGGTCAAAATTTTTTTGGTCCCAAAATTTTTCGAACTTTTTTTTGGGTCAAAATTTTTTTGGTCCCAAAATTTTTCGAACTTTTTTTTTGGTCAAAATTTTTTTGGTCCCAAAACTTTTCGAACTTTTTTTGGGTCAAAATTTTTTCTAAGTTTTCTTTGGGTCAAAATTTTTTTTGGTCCCAAAATTTTTTTGGGTCAAAATTTTTTCGAACTTTTTTTTGGGTCAAATTTTTTTTGGTCCCAAAATTTTTCGAAGTTTTTTTTGGGTCAAAATTTTTTTGGTCCCAAAATTTTTCGAACTTTTTTTTGGGTCAAATTTTTTTTGGTCCCAAGATTTTTCGAAGTTTTTTTTGGGTCAAAATTTTTTTGGTCCCAAAATTTTTCGAACTTTTTTTTGGGTCAAATTTTTTTGGTCCCAAAATTTTTCGAAGTTTTTTTTGGGTCAAAATTTTTTTGGTCCCAAAATTTTTCGAACTTTTTTTTGGGTCAAATTTTTTTGGTCCCAAAATTTTTCGAACTTTTTTTTGGGTCAAATTTTTTTGGTCCCAAAATTTTTCGAACTTTTTTTTGGGTCAAAATTTTTTTGGTCCCAAAATTTTTCGAACTTTTTTTTGGGTCAAATTTTTTTTGGTCCCAAAATTTTTCGACCTTTTTTTTTTGGTCAAAATTTTTTTGTTCCCAAAATTTTTCAAACTTTTTTTTGGGTCAAAATTTTTTCGAAGTTTTCTTTGGATCAAAATTTTTTTTTGCTCAAAATTTTTTTGGTCCCAAAATTTTTCGAACTTTTTTTTGGGTCAAATTTTTTTGGTCCCAAAATTTTTCGAAGTTTTTTTTGGGTCAAAATTTTTTTGGTCCCAAAATTTTTCGAACTTTTTTTTGGGTCAAATTTTTTTGGTCCCAAAATTTTTCGAACTTTTTTTTGGGTCAAATTTTTTTGGTCCCAAAATTTTTCGAACTTTTTTTTGGGTCAAAATTTTTTTGGTCCCAAAATTTTTCGAACTTTTTTTTGGGTCAAATTTTTTTTGGTCCCAAAATTTTTCGACCTTTTTTTTTTGGTCAAAATTTTTTTGTTCCCAAAATTTTTCAAACTTTTTTTTGGGTCAAAATTTTTTCGAAGTTTTCTTTGGATCAAAATTTTTTTTTGCTCAAAATTTTTTTGGGTCAAAATTTTTTCGAACTTTTTTTTGGGTCAAATTTTTTTTGGTCCCAAAATTTTTCGAAGTTTTTTTTGGGTCAAAATTTTTTTGGTCCCAAAATTTTTCGAACTTTTTTTTTGGTCAAAATTTTTTCGAACTTTTTTTTGGGTCAAAATTTTTTTGGTCCCAAAATTTTTCGAACTTTTTTTTGGGTCAAAATTTTTTCGAACTTTTTTTTGGGTCAATTTTTTTGGTCCCAAAATTTTTCGAACTTTTTTTTGGGTCATAATTTTTTTGGGTCAAAATTTTTTCGAACTTTTTTTTGGGTCAAAAGTTTTTTTTTGCTCAAAATTTTTTTGGGTCAAATTTTTTTCGAACTATTTTTTGGGTCAAAATTTTTTTGGTCCCAAAATTTTTCGAACTTTTTTTTTGGTCAAAAATTTTTTGGTCCCAAAATTTTTCGAACTTTTTTTTGGGTCAAAATTTTTTCGAACTTTTTTTTGGGTCAAAATTTTTTTGGTCCCAAAATTTTTCGAACTTTCTTTTGGGTCAAAATTTTTTTGGTCCCAAAATTTTTCGAACTTTTTTTTGGGTCAAAAGATTTTTGTTCCCAAAATTTTTCGAACTTTTTTTTGGGTCAAAAGATTTTTGTTCCCAAAATTTTTCGAACTTTTTTTTGACTCAAAATTTTTTTGGTCCCAAAATTTTTCGAACTTTTTTTTGGGTCAAAATTTTTTTGGTCCCAAAATTTTTCGAACTTTTTTTTGGGTCAAAATTTTTTTGGTCCCAAAATTTTTCGAACTTTTTTTTGGGTCAAATTTTTTTTGGTCCCAAAATTTTTCGAACTTTTTTTTGGGTCAAAATTTTTTCGAACTTTTTTTTGGGTCAAAATTTTTTTGGTCCCAAAATTTTTCGAACTTTTTTTTTGGTCAAAATTTTTTCGAACTTTTTTTTGGGTCAAAATTTTTTTGGTCCCAAAATTTTTCGAACTTTTTCTTGGGTCATAATTTTTTTGGGTCAAAATTTTTTCGAACTTTTTTTTGGGTCAAAATTTTTTTGGTCCCAAAATTTTTCGAACTTTTTCTTGGGTCATAATTTTTTTGGGTCAAAATTTTTTCGAACTTTTTTTTGGGTCAAAAGTTTTTTTTTTGCTCAAAATTTTTTTGGGTCGAAATTTTTTCGAACCATTTTTTAGGTCAAAATTTTTTTGGTCCCAAAATTTTTCGAACTTTTTTTTTGGTCAAAATTTTTTTGGTCCCAAAATTTTGCGAACTTTTTTTTGGGTCAAAATTTTTTCGAACTTTTTTTTGGGTCAAAATTTTTTTGGTCCCAAAATTTTTCGAACTTTTTTTTGGGTCAAATTTTTTTTGGTCCCAAAATTTTTCGACCTTTTTTTTTTGGTCAAAATTTTTTGTTCCCAAAATTTTTCAAACTTTTTTTTGGGTCAAAATTTTTTCGAAGTTTTC
The DNA here is from genome assembly GCF_023375975.1 of Astyanax mexicanus. Classification (NCBI taxonomy): domain Eukaryota; kingdom Metazoa; phylum Chordata; class Actinopteri; order Characiformes; family Acestrorhamphidae; genus Astyanax; species Astyanax mexicanus. The sequence continues at coordinate 20,087,211 of NC_064413.1, forward strand.
TTTGGGTCAAAATTTTTTTTTGCTCAAAGTTTTTTTGGGTCAAAATTTTTTCGAACTTTTTTTTGGGTCAAATTTTTTTTGGTCCCAAAATTTTTCGAACTTTTTTTTGGGTCAAAATTTTTTTGGTCCCAAAATTTTTCTAACTTTTTTTTGGGTCAAAAGATTTTTGTTCCCAAAATTTTTCGAACTTTTTTTTGGGTCAAAAGATTTTTGTTCCCAAAATTTTTCGAACTTTTTTTTGACTCAAAATTTTCTTGGTCCCAAAATTCTTGGAACTTTTTTTTGGGTCAAAATTTTTTTGGTCCCAAAATTTTTCGAACTTTTTTTTGGGTCAAATTTTTTTTGGTCCCAAAATTTTTCGACCTTTTTTTTTTGGTCAAAATTTTTTGTTCCCAAAATTTTTCAAACTTTTTTTTGGGTCAAAATTTTTTCGAAGTTTTCTTTGGGTCAAAATTTTTTTTTGCTCAAAATTTTTTTGGGTCAAATTTTTTTCGAACTTTTTTTTGGGTCAAATTTTTTTTGGTCCCAAAATTTTTCGAACTTTTTTTTGGGTCAAATTTTTTTTGGTCCCAAGATTTTTCGAAGTTTTTTTTGGGTCAAAATTTTTTTGGTCCCAAAATTTTTCGAACTTTTTTTTGGGTCAAATTTTTTTGGTCCCAAAATTTTTCGAAGTTTTTTTTGGGTCAAAATTTTTTTGGTCCCAAAATTTTTCGAACTTTTTTTTGGGTCAAATTTTTTTGGTCCCAAAATTTTTCGAACTTTTTTTTGGGTCAAATTTTTTTGGTCCCAAAATTTTTCGAACTTTTTTTTGGGTCAAAATTTTTTTGGTCCCAAAATTTTTCGAACTTTTTTTTGGGTCAAATTTTTTTTGGTCCCAAAATTTTTCGACCTTTTTTTTTTGGTCAAAATTTTTTTGTTCCCAAAATTTTTCAAACTTTTTTTTGGGTCAAAATTTTTTCGAAGTTTTCTTTGGATCAAAATTTTTTTTAGCTCAAAATTTTTTTGGGTCAAAATTTTTTCGAACTTTTTTTTGGGTCAAATTTTTTTTGGTCCCAAAATTTTTCGAAGTTTTTTTTGGGTCAAAATTTTTTTGGTCCCAAAATTTTTCGAACTTTTTTTTTGGTCAAAATTTTTTCGAACTTTTTTTTGGGTCAAAATTTTTTTGGTCCCAAAATTTTTCGAACTTTTTTTTGGGTCAAAATTTTTTCGAACTTTTTTTTGGGTCAATTTTTTTGGTCCCAAAATTTTTCGAACTTTTTTTTGGGTCATAATTTTTTTGGGTCAAAATTTTTTCGAACTTTTTTTTGGGTCAAAAGGTTTTTTTTGCTCAAAATTTTTTTGGGTCAAATTTTTTTCGAACTATTTTTTGGGTCAAAATTTTTTTGGTCCCAAAATTTTTCGAACTTTTTTTTTGGTCAAAAATTTTTTGGTCCCAAAATTTTTCGAACTTTTTTTTGGGTCAAAATTTTTTCGAACTTTTTTTTGGGTCAAAATTTTTTTGGTCCCAAAATTTTTCGAACTTTCTTTTGGGTCAAAATTTTTTTGGTCCCAAAATTTTTCGAACTTTTTTTTGGGTCAAAAGATTTTTGTTCCCAAAATTTTTCGAACTTTTTTTTGGGTCAAAAGATTTTTGGTCCCAAAATTTTTCGAACTTTTTTTTGGGTCAAATTTTTTTTGGTCCCAAAATTTTTCGAAGTTTTTTTTGGGTCAAATTTTTTTTGGTCCCAAAATTTTTCGAAGTTTTTTTTGGGTCAAAATTTTTTTGGTCCCAAAATTTTTCGAAGTTTTTTTTGGGTCAAATTTTTTTTGGTCCCAAATTTTTTCGAAATTTTTTTTGGGTCAAAATTTTTTTGGTCCCAAATTTTTTCGAACTTTTTTTTGGGTCAAATTTTTTTGGTCACAAAATTTTTCGAACTTTTTTTTGGGTCAAAATTTTTTTGGTCCCAAAATTTTTCGAACTTTTTTTTGGGTAAAAATTTTTTTGGTCCCAAAATTTTTCGAACTTTTTTTTTGGTCAAAATTTTTTTGGTCCCAAAACTTTTCGAACTTTTTTTTGGGTCAAAATTTTTTCGAAAATTTTTTTGGATCAAAATTTTTTTGGTCCCAAAACTTTTCGAACTTTTTTTTGGGTCAAAATTTTTTCGACCTTTTTTTTGGGTCAAAATTTTTTTGGTCCCAAAATTTTTCGAACTTTTTTTTGGGTCAAAATTTTTTCGAACTTTTTTTTGGGTCAAAATTTTTTTGGTCCCAGAATTTTTCGAACTTTTTTTTGGGTCAAAATTTTTTCGAACTTTTTTTTGGGTCAAAATTTTTTTGGTCCCAAAATTTTTCAAACTTTTTTTTGGGTCATAATTTTTTTGGGTCAAAATTTTTTCGAACTTTTTTTTGGGTCAAAAGTTTTTTTTTTGCTCAAAATTTTTTTGGGTCAAAATTTTTTCGAACTATTTTTTGGGTCAAAATTTTTTTGGTCCCAAAATTTTTCGAACTTTTTTTTTGGTCAAAATTTTTTCGAACTTTTTTTTGGGTCAAAATTTTTTTGGTCCCAAAATTTTTCGAACTTTTTTTTGGGTCAAAATTTTTTCGAACTTTTTTTTGGGTCAATTTTTTTGGTCCCAAAATTTTTCGAACTTTTTTTTGGGTCATAATTTTTTTGGGTCAAAATTTTTTCGAACTTTTTTTTTGGGTCAAAAGTTTTTTTTTGCTCAAAATTTTTTTGGGTCAAATTTTTTTCGAACTATTTTTTGGGTCAAAATTTTTTTGGTCCCAAAATTTTTCGAACTTTTTTTTTGGTCAAAAATTTTTTGGTCCCAAAATTTTTCGAACATTTTTTTGGTCCCAAAATTTTTCGAACTTTTTTTTGGTCAAAATTTTTTCGAACTTTTTTTTGGGTCAAAATTTTTTTGGTCCCAAAATTTTTCGAACTTTTTCTTGGGTCATAATTTTTTTGGGTCAAAATTTTTTCGAACTTTTTTTTGGGTCAAAAGTTTTTTTTTTGCTCAAAATTTTTTTGGGTCGAAATTTTTTCGAACCATTTTTTAGGTCAAAATTTTTTTGGTCCCAAAATTTTTCGAACTTTTTTTTTGGTCAAAATTTTTTTGGTCCCAAAATTTTGCGAACTTTTTTTTGGGTCAAAATTTTTTCGAACTTTTTTTTGGGTCAAAATTTTTTTGGTCCCAAAATTTTTCGAACTTTTTTTTGGGTCAAATTTTTTTTGGTCCCAAAATTTTTCGACCTTTTTTTTTTGGTCAAAATTTTTTGTTCCCAAAATTTTTCAAACTTTTTTTTGGGTCAAAATTTTTTCGAAGTTTTCTTTGGGTCAAAATTTTTTTTTGCTCAAAGTTTTTTTGGGTCAAAATTTTTTCGAACTTTTTTTTGGGTCAAATTTTTTTTGGTCCCAAAATTTTTCGAACTTTTTTTTGGGTCAAAATTTTTTTGGTCCCAAAATTTTTCTAACTTTTTTTTGGGTCAAAAGATTTTTGTTCCCAAAATTTTTCGAACTTTTTTTTGGGTCAAAAGATTTTTGTTCCCAAAATTTTTCGAACTTTTTTTTGACTCAAAATTTTTTTGGTCCCAAAATTCTTGGAACTTTTTTTTGGGTCAAAATTTTTTTGGTCCCAAAATTTTTCGAACTTTTTTTTGGGTCAAATTTTTTTTGGTCCCAAAATTTTTCGACCTTTTTTTTTTGGTCAAAATTTTTTGTTCCCAAAATTTTTCAAACTTTTTTTTGGGTCAAAATTTTTTCGAAGTTTTCTTTGGGTCAAAATTTTTTTTTGCTCAAAATTTTTTTGGGTCAAATTTTTTTCGAACTTTTTTTTGGGTCAAATTTTTTTTGGTCCCAAAATTTTTCGAACTTTTTTTTGGGTCAAATTTTTTTTGGTCCCAAGATTTTTCGAAGTTTTTTTTGGGTCAAAATTTTTTTGGTCCCAAAATTTTTCGAACTTTTTTTTGGGTCAAATTTTTTTGGTCCCAAAATTTTTCGAAGTTTTTTTTGGGTCAAAATTTTTTTGGTCCCAAAATTTTTCGAACTTTTTTTTGGGTCAAATTTTTTTGGTCCCAAAATTTTTCGAACTTTTTTTTGGGTCAAATTTTTTTGGTCCCAAAATTTTTCGAACTTTTTTTTGGGTCAAAATTTTTTTGGTCCCAAAATTTTTCGAACTTTTTTTTGGGTCAAATTTTTTTTGGTCCCAAAATTTTTCGACCTTTTTTTTTTGGTCAAAATTTTTTTGTTCCCAAAATTTTTCAAACTTTTTTTTGGGTCAAAATTTTTTCGAAGTTTTCTTTGGATCAAAATTTTTTTTTGCTCAAAATTTTTTTGGGTCAAAATTTTTTCGAACTTTTTTTTGGGTCAAATTTTTTTTGGTCCCAAAATTTTTCGAAGTTTTTTTTGGGTCAAAATTTTTTTGGTCCCAAAATTTTTCGAACTTTTTTTTTGGTCAAAATTTTTTCGAACTTTTTTTTGGGTCAAAATTTTTTTGGTCCCAAAATTTTTCGAACTTTTTTTTGGGTCAAAATTTTTTCGAACTTTTTTTTGGGTCAATTTTTTTGGTCCCAAAATTTTTCGAACTTTTTTTTGGGTCATAATTTTTTTGGGTCAAAATTTTTTCGAACTTTTTTTTGGGTCAAAAGTTTTTTTTTGCTCAAAATTTTTTTGGGTCAAATTTTTTTCGAACTATTTTTTGGGTCAAAATTTTTTTGGTCCCAAAATTTTTCGAACTTTTTTTTTGGTCAAAAATTTTTTGGTCCCAAAATTTTTCGAACTTTTTTTTGGGTCAAAATTTTTTCGAACTTTTTTTTGGGTCAAAATTTTTTTGGTCCCAAAATTTTTCGAACTTTCTTTTGGGTCAAAATTTTTTTGGTCCCAAAATTTTTCGAACTTTTTTTTGGGTCAAAAGATTTTTGTTCCCAAAATTTTTCGAACTTTTTTTTGGGTCAAAAGATTTTTGGTCCCAAAATTTTTCGAACTTTTTTTTGGGTCAAATTTTTTTTGGTCCCAAAATTTTTCGAAGTTTTTTTTGGGTCAAATTTTTTTTGGTCCCAAAATTTTTCGAAGTTTTTTTTGGGTCAAAATTTTTTTGGTCCCAAAATTTTTCGAAGTTTTTTTTGGGTCAAATTTTTTTTGGTCCCAAATTTTTTCGAAGTTTTTTTTGGGTCAAAATTTTTTTGGTCCCAAATTTTTTCGAACTTTTTTTTGGGTCAAATTTTTTTGGTCCCAAAATTTTTCGAACTTTTTTTTGGGTCAAAATTTTTTTGGTCCCAAAATTTTTCGAACTTTTTTTTGGGTAAAAATTTTTTTGGTCCCAAAATTTTTCGAACTTTTTTTTGGGTAAAAATTTTTTTGGTCCCAAAATTTTTCGAACTTTTTTTTGGGTCAAAATTTTTTTGGTCCCAAAATTTTTCGAACTTTTTTTTTGGTCAAAATTTTTTTGGTCCCAAAACTTTTCGAACTTTTTTTTGGGTCAAAATTTTTTCGAAAATTTTTTTGGATCAAAATTTTTTTGGTCCCAAAACTTTTCGAACTTTTTTTTGGGTCAAAATTTTTTCGAACTTTTTTTTGGGTCAAAATTTTTTTGGTCCCAAAATTTTTCGAACTTTTTTTTGGGTCAAAATTTTTTCGAACTTTTTTTTGGGTCAAAATTTTTTTGGTCCCAGAATTTTTCGAACTTTTTTTTGGGTCAAAATTTTTTCGAACTTTTTTTTGGGTCAAAATTTTTTTGGTCCCAAAATTTTTCGAACTTTTTTTTGGGTCATAATTTTTTTGGGTCAAAATTTTTTCGAACTTTTTTTTGGGTCAAAAGTTTTTTTTTTGCTCAAAATTTTTTTGGGTCAAAATTTTTTCGAACTATTTTTTGGGTCAAAATTTTTTTGGTCCCAAAATTTTTCGAACTTTTTTTTTGGTCAAAATTTTTTTGGTTCCAAAATTTTTCGAACTTTTTTTTGGGTCAAAATTTTTTTGGTCCCAAAATTTTTCGAACTTTTTTTTGGGTCATAATTGTTTTGGGTCAAAATTTTTTCGAACTTTTTTTGGGTCAAAAGTTTTTTTTTTTGCTCAAAATTTTTTTGGGTCAAAATTTTTTCGAACTATTTTTTGGGTCAAAATTTTTTTGGTCCCAAAATTTTTCGAACTTTTTTTTTGGTCAAAATTTTTTTGGTCCCAAAATTTTTCGAACTTTTTTTTGGGTCAAAAGATTTTTGTTCCCAAAATTTTTCGAACTTTTTTTTGACTCAAATTATTTTTGGTCCCAAAATTTTTCGAACTTTTTTTTGGGTCAAAATTTTTTTGGTCCCAAAATTTTTCGAACTTTTTTTTGGGTCAAAATTTTTTTGGTCCCAAAATTTTTCGAACTTTTTTTTGGGTCAAATTTTTTTTGGTCCCAAAATTTTTCGAAGTTTTTTTTGGGTCAAAATTTTTTTGGTCCCAAAATTTTTCGAACTTTTTTTTGGGTCAAAATTTTTCGAACTTTTTTTTGGGTCAAAATTTTTTTGGTCCCAAAATTTTTCGAACTTTTTTTTTGGTCAAAATTTTTTTGGTCCCAAAACTTTTCGAACTTTTTTTTGGGTCAAAATTTTTTCGAAATTTTTTTTGGATCAAAATTTTTTTGGTCCCAAAACTTTTCGAACTTTTTTTTGGGTCAAAATTTTTTCGAACTTTTTTTTGGGTCAAAATTTTTTTGGTCCCAAAATTTTTCTAACTTTTTTTTGGGTCAAAATTTTTTTGGTCCCAAAATTTTTCGAACTTTTTTTTGGGTCAAAATTTTTTTGGTCCCAAAATTTTTCGAACTTTTTTTTTGGTCAAAATTTTTTTGGTCCCAAAACTTTTCGAACTTTTTTTGGGTCAAAATTTTTTCGAAGTTTTCTTTGGGTCAAAATTTTTTTTGGTCCCAAAATTTTTTTGGTTCAAAATTTTTTCGAACTTTTTTTTGGGTCAAATTTTTTTTGGTCCCAAAATTTTTCGAAGTTTTTTTTGGGTCAAAATTTTTTTGGTCCCAAAATTTTTCGAACTTTTTTTTGGGTCAAAATTTTTTTGGTCCCAAAATTTTTCGAACTTTTTTTTGGGTCAAAATTTTTTCGAAGTTTTTTTTGGGTCTAAATTTTTTTGGTCCCAAAACTTTTCGAACTTTTTTTTGGGTCAAAATTTTTTCGAACTTTTTTTTGGCTCAAAATTTTTTCGAAGTTTTCTTTGGGTCAAAATTTTTTTTTGCTCAAAATTTTTTTGGGTCAAAATTTTTTCGAACTTTTTTTTGGGTCAAATTTTTTTTGGTCCCAAAATTTTTCGAAGTTTTTTTTGGGTCAAAATTTTTTTGGTCCCAAAATTTTTCGAACTTTTTTTTGGGTCAAAATTTTTTTGGTCCCAAAACTTTTCGAACTTTTTTTTGGGTCAAAATTTTTTCGAAATTTTTTTTGGATCAAAATCTTTTTGGTCCCAAAACTTTTCGAACTTTTTTTTGGGTCAAAATTTTTTCGAACTTTTTTTTGGGTCAAAATTTTTTTGGTCCCAAAATTTTTCTAACTTTTTTTTGGGTCAAAATTTTTTTGGTCCCAAAATTTTTCGAACTTTTTTTTGGGTCAAAATTTTTTTGGTCCCAAAATTTTTCGAACTTTTTTTTGGGTCAAAATTTTTTTGGTCCCAAAATTTTTTTGAAGTTTTCTTTGGGTCAAAATTTTTTTTTGCTCAAAATTTTTTTGGTCCCAAAATTTTTCGAACTTTTTTTAGGGTCAAATTTTTTTGGTCCCAAAATTTTTCGAACTTTTTTTTGGGTCAAAATTTTTTTGGTCCCAAAATTTTTCGAACTGTTTTTTGGGTCAAAATTTTTTCGAAGTTTTTTTTGGGTCTAAATTTTTTTGGTCCCAAAACTTTTCGAACTTTTTTTTGGGTCAAAACTTTTTCGAACTTTTTTTTGGGTCAAAATTTTTTTGGTCCCAAAATTTTTCGAACTTTTTTTTTGGTCAAAATTTTTTCGAACTTTTTTTTGGGTCAAAATTTTTTTGGTCCCAAAATTTTTCGAACTTTTTCTTGGGTCATAATTTTTTTGGGTCAAAATTTTTTCGAACTTTTTTTTGGGTCAAAAGTTTTTTTTTTGCTCAAAATTTTTTGGGGTCGAAATTTTTTCGAACTATTTTTTAGGTCAAAATTTTTTTGGTCCCAAAATTTTTCGAACTTTTTTTTTGGTCAAAATTTTTTTGGTCCCAAAATTTTGCGAACTTTTTTTTTGGGTCAAAATTTTTTCGAACTTTTTTTTGGGTCAAAATTTTTTTGGTCCCAAAATTTTTCGAACTTTTTTTTGGGTCAAATTTTTTTTGGTCCCAAAATTTTTCGACCTTTTTTTTTTTGGTCAAAATTTTTTTTCCCAAAATTTTTCAAACTTTTTTTTGGGTCAAAATTTTTTCGAAGTTTTCTTTGGGTCAAAATTTTTTTTTGCTCAAAGTTTTTTTGGGTCAAAATTTTTTCGAACTTTTTTTTGGGTCAAATTTTTTTTGGTCCCAAAATTTTTCGAACTTTTTTTTGGGTCAAAATTTTTTTGGTCCCAAAATTTTTCGAACTTTTTTTTGGGTCAAAAGATTTTTGTTCCCAAAATTTTTCGAACTTTTTTTTGGGTCAAAAGATTTTTGTTCCCAAAATTTTTCGAACTTTTTTTTGACTCAAAATTTTTTTGGTCCCAAAATTTTTCGAACTTTTTTTTGGGTCAAAATTTTTTTGGTCCCAAAATTTTTCGAACTTTTTTTTGGGTCAAATTTTTTTTGGTCCCAAAATTTTTCGACCTTTTTTTTTTGGTCAAAATTTTTTGTTCCCAAAATTTTTCAAACTTTTTTTTGGGTCAAAATTTTTTCGAAGTTTTCTTTGGGTCAAAATTTTTTTTTGCTCAAAATTTTTTTGGGTCAAATTTATTTTCGAACTTTTTTTTGGGTCAAATTTTTTTTGGTCCCAAAATTTTTCGAACTTTTTTTTGGGTCAAATTTTTTTTGGTCCCAAGATTTTTCGAAGTTTTTTTTGGGTCAAAATTTTTTTGGTCCCAAAATTTTTCGAACTTTTTTTTGGGTCAAATTTTTTTGGTCCCAAAATTTTTCGAAGTTTTTTTTGGGTCAAAATTTTTTTGGTCCCAAAATTTTTCGAACTTTTTTTTGGGTCAAATTTTTTTGGTCCCAAAATTTTTCGAACTTTTTTTTGGGTCAAAATTTTTTTGGTCCCAAAATTTTTCGAAGTTTTTTTTGGGTCAAAATTTTTTTGGTCCCAAAATTTTTCGAACTTTTTTTTGGGTCAAAATTTTTTTGGTCCCAAAATTTTTCGAACTTTTTTTTGGGTCAAAATTTTTTTGGTCCCAAAATTTTTCGAACTTTTTTTTGGGTCAAATTTTTTTTGGTCCCAAAATTTTTGACCTTTTTTTTTTGGTCAAAATTTTTTTGGTCCCAAAATTTTTCGAACTTTTTTTTGGGTCAAAATTTTTTCGAAGTTTTCTTTGGATCAAAATTTTTTTTTGCTCAAAATTTTTTTGGGTCAAAATTTTTTCGAACTTTTTTTTGGGTCAAATTTTTTTTGGTCCCAAAATTTTTCGAAGTTTTTTTTGGGTCAAAATTTTTTTGGTCCCAAAATTTTTCGAACTTTTTTTTGGGTCAAAATTTTTTTGGTCCCAAAACTTTTCTAACTTTTTTTTGGGTCAAAATTTTTTCGAAATTTTTTTTGGATCAAAATCTTTTTGGTCCCAAAACTTTTCGAACTTTTTTTTGGGTCAAAATTTTTTCGAACTTTTTTTTGGGTCAAAATTTTTTTGGTCCCAAAATTTTTCTAACTTTTTTTTGGGTCAAAATTTTTTTGGTCCCAAAATTTTTCGAACTTTTTTTTGGGTCAAAATTTTTTTGGTCCCAAAATTTTTTTGAAGTTTTCTTTGGGTCAAAATTTTTTTTTGCTCAAAATTTTTTTGGTCCCAAAATTTTTCGAACTTTTTTTAGGGTCAAATTTTTTTGGTCCCAAAATTTTTCGAACTTTTTTTTGGGTCAAAATTTTTTTGGTCCCAAAATTTTTCGAACTGTTTTTTGGGTCAAAATTTTTTCGAAGTTTTTTTTGGGTCTAAATTTTTTTGGTCCCAAAACTTTTCGAACTTTTTTTTGGGTCAAAATTTTTTCGAACTTTTTTTTGGGTCAAAATTTTTTTGGTCCCAAAATTTTTCGAACTTTTTTTTGGGTCAAAATTTTTTTGGTCCCAAAATTTTTCGAACTTTTTCTTGGGTCATAATTTTTTTGGGTCGAAATTTTTTCGAACTATTTTTTAGGTCAAAATTTTTTTGGTCCCAAAATTTTTCGAAGTTTTTTTTGGGTCAAAATGTTTTTGGTCCCAAAATTTTTCGAACTTTTTTTTGGTCAAAATTTTTTCGAACTTTTTTTTGGGTCAAAATTTTTTTGGTCCCAAAATTTTTCGAACTTTTTCTTGGGTCATAATTTTTTTGGGTCGAACTTTTTTCGAACTATTTTTTAGGTCAAAATTTTTTTGGTCCCAAAATTTTTCGAAGTTTTTTTTGGGTCAAAATTTTTTTGGTCCCAAAATTTTTCGAAGTTTTTTTTGGGTCAAAATTTTTTTGGTCCCAAAATTTTTCGAACTTTTTTTTTGCTCAAAATTTTTTTGGGTCAAAATTTTTTCGAACTTTTTTTTGGGTCAAATTTTTTTTGGTCCCAAAATTTTTCGAAGTTTTTTTTGGGTCAAATTTTTTTTGGTCCCAAAATTTTTCGAACTTTTTTTTGGGTCAAAATTTTTTTGGTCCCAAAATTTTTCGAACTTTTTTTTTGGGTCAAAATTTTTTCGAAGTTTTTTTTGGGTCTAAATTTTTTTGGTCCCAAAACTTTTCGAACTTTTTTTTGGGTCAAAATTTTTTCGAACTTTTTTTTGGGTCAAAATTTTTTTGGTCCCAAAATCTTTTCGAACTTTTTTTTGGGTCAAAATTTTTTTGGTCCCAAAATTTTTCGAACTTTTTCTTGGGTCATAATTTTTTTGGGTCGAAATTTTTTCGAACTATTTTTTAGGTCAAAATTTTTTTGGTCCCAAAATTTTTCGAAGTTTTTTTTGGGTCAAAATGTTTTTGGTCCCAAAATTTTTCGAACTTTTTTTTGGTCAAAATTTTTTCGAACTTTTTTTTGGGTCAAAATTTTTTTGTTCCCAAAATTTTTCGAACTTTTTCTTGGGTCATAATTTTTTTGGGTCGAACTTTTTTCGAACTATTTTTTAGGTCAAAATTTTTTTGGTCCCAAAATTTTTCGAAGTTTTTTTTGGGTCAAAATTTTTTTGGTCCCAAAATTTTTCGAAGTTTTTTTTGGGTCAAAATTTTTTTGGTCCCAAAATTTTTCGAACTTTTTTTTTGCTCAAAATTTTTTTGGGTCAAAATTTTTTCGAACTTTTTTTTGGGTCAAATTTTTTTTGGTCCCAAAATTTTTCGAAGTTTTTTTTGGGTCAAAATTTTTTTGGTCCCAAAATTTTTCGAACTTTTTTTTGGGTCAAAATTTTTTCGAACTTTTTTTTGGGTCAAAATTTTTTCGAAGTTTTCTTTGGGTCAAAATTTTTTTTTGCTCAAAATTTTTTTGGGCAAAATTTTTTCGAACTTTTTTTTGGGTCAAATTTTTTTTGGTCCCAAAATTTTTCGAAGTTTTTTTTGGGTCAAAATTTTTTTGGTCCCAAAATTTTTCGAACTTTTTTTTGGGTCAAAATTTTTTTGGTCCCAAAATTTTTCGAACTTTTTTTTGGGTCAAAATTTTTTTGGTCCCAAAACTTTTCGAACTTTTTTTTGGGTCAAAATTTTTTCGAAATTTTTTTTGGATCAAAATCTTTTTGGTCCCAAAACTTTTCGAACTTTTTTTTGGGTCAAAATTTTTTCGAACTTTTTTTTGGGTCAAAATTTTTTTGGTCCCAAAATTTTTCGAACTTTTTTTTTGGGTCAAAATTTTTTTGGTCCCAAAATTTTTCGAACTTTTTTTTGGGTCAAAATTTTTTTGGTCCCAAAATTTTTCGAACTTTTTTTTGGGTCAAAATTTTTTTGGTCCCAAAATTTTTTTGAAGTTTTCTTTGGGTCAAAATTTTTTTTTGCTCAAAATTTTTTTGGTCCCAAAATTTTTCGAACTTTTTTTAGGGTCAAATTTTTTTGGTCCCAAAATTTTTCGAACTTTTTTTTGGGTCAAAATTTTTTTGGTCCCAAAATTTTTCGAACTGTTTTTTGGGTCAAAATTTTTTCGAAGTTTTTTTTGGGTCTAAATTTTTTTGGTCCCAAAACTTTTCGAACTTTTTTTTGGGTCAAAATTTGTTCGAACTTTTTTTTGGGTCAAAATTTTTTTGGTCCCAAAATTTTTCGAACTTTTTTTTTGGTCAAAATTTTTTCGAACTTTTTTTTGGGTCAAAATTTTTTTGGTCCCAAAATTTTTCGAACTTTTTCTTGGGTCATAATTTTTTTGGGTCGAAATTTTTTCGAACTATTTTTTAGGTCAAAATTTTTTTGGTCCCAAAATTTTTCGAAGTTTTTTTTGGGTCAAAATTTTTTTGGTCCCAAAATTTTTCGAACTTTTTTTTGGTCAAAATTTTTTCGAACTTTTTTTTGGGTCAAAATTTTTTTGGTCCCAAAATTTTTCGAACTTTTTCTTGGGTCATAATTTTTTTGGGTCGAAATTTTTTCGAACTATTTTTTAGGTCAAAATTTTTTTGGTCCCAAAATTTTTCGAAGTTTTTTTTGGGTCAAAATTTTTTTGGTCCCAAAATTTTTCGAACTTTTTTTTGGGTCAAAATTTTTTTGGTCCCAAAATTTTTCGAACTTTTTTTTTGCTCAAAATTTTTTTGGGTCAAAATTTTTTCGAACTTTTTTTTGGGTCAAATTTTTTTTGGTCCCAAAATTTTTCTAACTTTTTTTTGGGTCAAAATTTTTTTGGTCCCAAAATTTTTCGAACTTTTTTTTGGGTCAAAATTTTTTCAAAGTTTTTTTTGGGTCTAAATTTTTTTGGTCCCAAAACTTTTCGAACTTTTTTTTGGGTCAAAATTTTTTCGAACTTTTTTTTGGGTCAAAATTTTTTCGAAGTTTTCTTTGGGTCAAAATTTTTTTTTGCTCAAAATTTTTTTGGGCAAAATTTTTTCGAACTTTTTTTTGGGTCAAATTTTTTTTGGTCCCAAAATTTTTCGAATTTTTTTTTGGGTCAAAATTTTTTTGGTCCCAAAATTTTTCGAACTTTTTTTTGGGTCAAAATTTTTTTGGTCCCAAAACTTTTCGAACTTTTTTTTGGGTCAAAATTTTTTCGAAATTTTTTTTGGATCAAAATTTTTTTGGTCCCAAAACTTTTCGAACTTTTTTTTGGGTCAAAATTTTTTCGAACTTTTTTTTGGGTCAAAATTTTTTTGGTCCCAAAATTTTTCTAACTTTTTTTTGGGTCAAAATTTTTTTGGTCCCAAAATTTTTCGAACTTTTTTTTGGGTCAAAATTTTTTTGGTCCCAAAATTTTTCGAACTTTTTTTTGGGTCAAAATTTTTTTGGTCCCAAAATTTTTTCGAAGTTTTCTTTGGGTCAAAATTTTTTTTTGCTCAAAATTTTTTTGGTCCCAAAATTTTTCGAACTTTTTTTAGGGTCAAATTTTTTTGGTCCCAAAATTTTTCGAACTTTTTTTTGGGTCAAAATTTTTTTGGTCCCAAAATTTTTCGAACTGTTTTTTGGGTCAAAATTTTTTTGGTCCCAAAATTTTTCGAACTTTTTTTTGGGTCAAAATGTTTTTGGTCCCAAAATTTTTCGAACTTTTTTTTTGGTCAAAATTTTTTTGGTCCCAAAATTTTTCGAACTTTTTTTTTGGTCAAAATTTTTTCGAACTTTTTTTTGGGTCAAAATTTTTTTGGTCCCAAAATTTTTCGAACTTTTTCTTGGGTCATAATTTTTTTGGGTCAAAATTTTTTCGAACTTTTTTTTGGGTCAAAAGTTTTTTTTTTGCTCAAAATTTTTTTGGGTCGAAATTTTTTCGATCTATTTTTTAGGTCAAAATTTTTTTGGTCCCAAAATTTTTTGAACTTTTTTTTTGGTCAAAATTTTTTTGGTCCCAAAATTTTGCGAACTTTTTTTTGGGTCAAAATTTTTTCGAACTTTTTTTTGGGTCAAAATTTTTTTGGTCCCAAAATTTTTCGAACTTTTTTTTGGGTCAAATTTTTTTTGGTCCCAAAATTTTTCGACCTTTTTTTTTTGGTCAAATTTTTTTGTTCCCAAAATTTTTCAAACTTTTTTTTGAGTCAAAATTTTTTTGGTCCCAAAACTTTTCGAACTTTTTTTTGGGTCAAAATTTTTTCGAAATTTTTTTTGGATCAAAATTTTTTTGGTCCCAAAACTTTTCGAACTTTTTTTTGGGTCAAAATTTTTTCGAACTTTTTTTTGGGTCAAAATTTTTTTGGTCCCAAAATTTTTCTAACTTTTTTTTGGGTCAAAATTTTTTTGGTCCCAAAATTTTTCGAACTTTTTTTTGGGTCAAAATTTTTTTGGTCCCAAAATTTTTCGAACTTTTTTTTGGGTCAAAATTTTTTTGGTCCCAAAATTTTTTCGAACTTTTCTTTGGGTCAAAATTTTTTTTTGCTCAAAAATTTTTTGGTCCCAAAATTTTTCGAACTTTTTTTAGGGTCAAATTTTTTTGGTCCCAAAATTTTTCGAACTTTTTTTTGGGTCAAAATTTTTTTGGTCCCAAAATTTTTCGAACTGTTTTTTGGGTCAAAATTTTTTTGGTCCCAAAATTTTTCGAACTTTTTTTTGGGTCAAAATGTTTTTGGTCCCAAAATTTTTCGAACTTTTTTTTTGGTCAAAATTTTTTTGGTCCCAAAATTTTTCGAACTTTTTTTTTGGTCAAAATTTTTTCGAACTTTTTTTTGGGTCAAAATTTTTTTGGTCCCAAAATTTTTCGAACTTTTTCTTGGGTCATAATTTTTTTGGGTCAAAATTTTTTCGAACTTTTTTTTGGGTCAAAAGTTTTTTTTTTGCTCAAAATTTTTTTGGGTCGAAATTTTTTCGATCTATTTTTTAGGTCAAAATTTTTTTGGTCCCAAAATTTTTCGAACTTTTTTTTTGGTCAAAATTTTTTTGGTCCCAAAATTTTGCGAACTTTTTTTTGGGTCAAAATTTTTTCGAACTTTTTTTTGGGTCAAAATTTTTTTGGTCCCAAAATTTTTCGAACTTTTTTTTGGGTCGAATTTTTTTTGGTCCCAAAATTTTTCGACCTTTTTTTTTTGGTCAAATTTTTTTGTTCCCAAAATTTTTCAAACTTTTTTTTGAGTCAAAATTTTTTCGAAGTTTTCTTTGGGTCAAAATTTTTTTTTGCTCAAAGTTTTTTTGGGTCAAAATTTTTTCGAACTTTTTTTTGGGTCAAATTTTTTTTGGTCCCAAAATTTTTCGAACTTTTTTTTGGGTCAAAATTTTTTTGGTCCCAAAATGTTTCTAACTTTTTTTTGGGTCAAAATTTTTTTGGTCCCAAAATTTTTCGAACTTTTTTTTGGGTCAAAATTTTTTTGGTCCCAAAATTTTTCGAACTTTTTTTTTGGTCAAAATTTTTTCGAAGTTTTCTTTGGGTCAAAATTTTTTTTTGCTCAAAATTTTTTTGGGTCAAAATTTTTTCGAAGTTTTTTTTGGGTCTAAATTTTTTTGGTCCCAAAACTTTTCGAACTTTTTTTTGGGTCAAAATTTTTTCGAACTTTTTTTTGGGTCAAAATTTTTTCGAAGTTTTCTTTGGGTCAAAATTTTTTTTTGCTCAAAGTTTTTTTGGGTCAAAATTTTTTCGAACTTTTTTTTGGGTCAAATTTTTTTTGGTCCCAAAATTTTTCGAACTTTTTTTTGGGTCAAAATTTTTTTGGTCCCAAAATTTTTCTAACTTTTTTTTGGGTCAAAAGATTTTTGTTCCCAAAATTTTTCGAACTTTTTTTTGGGGCAAAAGATTTTTGTTCCCAAAATTTTTCGAACTTTTTTTTGACTCAAAATTTTTTTGGTCCCAAAATTTTTCGAACTTTTTTTTGGGTCAAAATTTTTTTGGTCCCAAAATTTTTCGAACTTTTTTTTGGGTCAAATTTTTTTTGGTCCCAAAATTTTTCGACCTTTTTTTTTTGGTCAAAATTTTTTGTTCCCAAAATTTTTCAAACTTTTTTTTGGGTCAAAATTTTTTCGAAGTTTTCTTTGGGTCAAAATTTTTTTTTGCTCAAAATTTTTTTGGGTCAAATTTTTTTCGAACTTTTTTTTGGGTCAAATTTTTTTTGGTCCCAAAATTTTTCGAACTTTTTTTTGGGTCAAATTTTTTTTGGTCCCAAGATTTTTCGAAGTTTTTTTTGGGTCAAAATTTTTTTGGTCCCAAAATTTTTCGAACTTTTTTTTGGGTCAAATTTTTTTGGTCCCAAAATTTTTCGAAGTTTTTTTTGGGTCAAAATTTTTTTGGTCCCAAAATTTTTCGAACTTTTTTTTGGGTCAAATTTTTTTGGTCCCAAAATTTTTTGAACTTTTTTTTGGGTCAAAATTTTTTTGGTCCCAAAATTTTTCGAACTTTTTTTTGGGTCAAAATTTTTTTGGTCCCAAAATTTTTCGAACTTTTTTTTGGGTCAAAATTTTTTCGAAGTTTTCTTTGGATCAAAATTTTTTTTTGCTCAAAATTTTTTTGGGTCAAAATTTTTTCGAACTTTTTTTTGGGTCAAAATTTTTTTGGTCCCAAAATTTTTCGAACTTTTTTTTTGGTCAAAATTTTTTCGAACTTTTTTTTGGGTCAAAATTTTTTTGGTCCCAAAATTTTTCGAACTTTTTTTTGGGTCAAAATTTTTTCGAACTTTTTTTTGGGTCAATTTTTTTGGTCCCAAAATTTTTCGAACTTTTTTTTGGGTCATAATTTTTTTGGGTCAAAATTTTTTCGAACTTTTTTTTGGGTCAAAAGTTTTTTTTTGCTCAAAATTTTTTTGGGTCAAAATTTTTTCGAACTATTTTTTGGGTCAAAATTTTTTTGGTCCCAAAATTTTTCGAACTTTTTTTTTGGTCAAAATTTTTTTGGTCCCAAAATTTTTCGAACTTTTTTTTGGGTCAAAATTTTTTCGAACTTTTTTTTGGGTCAAAATTTTTTTGGTCCCAAAATTTTTCGAACTTTCTTTTGGGTCAAAATTTTTTTGGTCCCAAAATTTTTCGAACTTTTTTTTGGGTCAAAAGATTTTTGTTCCCAAAATTTTTCGAACTTTTTTTTGGGTCAAAAGATTTTTGTTCCCAAAATTTTTCGAACTTTTTTTTGACTCAAAATTTTTTTGGTCCCAAAATTTTTCGAACTTTTTTTTGGGTCAAAATTTTTTTGGTCCCAAAATTTTTCGAACTTTTTTTTGGGTCAAAATTTTTTTGGTCCCAAAATTTTTCGAACTTTTTTTTGGGTCAAATTTTTTTTGGTCCCAAAATTTTTCGAAGTTTTTTTTGGGTCAAAATTTTTTTGGTCCCAAAATTTTTCGAACTTTTTTTTGGGTCAAAATTTTTTTTTATCCCTAAATTTTTCGAAGTTTTTTTTGGGTCAAAATTTTTTTGGTCCCAAATTTTTTCGAAGTTTTTTTTGGGTCAAAATTTTTTTGGTCCCAAATTTTTTCGAACTTTTTTTTGGGTCAAATTTTTTTGGTCCCAAAATTTTTCGAACTTTTTTTTGGGTCAAAATTTTTTTGGTCCCAAAATTTTTCGAACTTTTTTTTTGGGTCAAAATTTTTTTGGTCCCAAAATTTTTCGAACTTTTTTTTTGGTCAAAATTTTTTTGGTCCCAAAACTTTTCGAACTTTTTTTTGGGTCAAAATTTTTTCGAACTTTTTTTTGGGTCAAATTTTTTTTGGTCCCAAAATTTTTCGAAGTTTTTTTTGGGTCAAAATTTTTTTGGTCCCAAAATTTTTCGAACTTTTTTTTTGGTCAAAATTTTTTCGAACTTTTTTTTGGGTCAAAATTTTTTTGGTCCCAAAATTTTTCGAACTTTTTTTTGGGTCAAAATTTTTTCGAACTTTTTTTTGGGTCAATTTTTTTGGTCCCAAAATTTTTCGAACTTTTTTTTGGGTCATAATTTTTTTGGGTCAAAATTTTTTCGAACTTTTTTTTGGGTCAAAAGTTTTTTTTTGCTCAAAATTTTTTTGGGTCAAAATTTTTTCGAACTATTTTTTGGGTCAAAATTTTTTTGGTCCCAAAATTTTTCGAACTTTTTTTGGGTCAAAATTTTTTCGAACTTTTTTTTGGGTCAAAATTTTTTTGGTCCCAAAATTTTTCGAACTTTCTTTTGGGTCAAAATTTTTTTGGTCCCAAAATTTTTCGAACTTTTTTTTGGGTCAAAATTTTTTTTTATCCCTAAATTTTTCGAAGTTTTTTTTGGGTCAAAATTTTTTTGGTCCCAAATTTTTTCGAAGTTTTTTTTGGGTCAAAATTTTTTTGGTCCCAAATTTTTTCGAACTTTTTTTTGGGTCAAATTTTTTTGGTCCCAAAATTTTTCGAACTTTTTTTTGGGTCAAAATTTTTTTGGTCCCAAAATTTTTCGAACTTTTTTTTTGGGTCAAAATTTTTTTGGTCCCAAAATTTTTCGAACTTTTTTTTTGGTCAAAATTTTTTTGGTCCCAAAACTTTTCGAACTTTTTTTTGGGTCAAAATTTTTTCGAACTTTTTTTTGGGTCAAATTTTTTTTGGTCCCAAAATTTTTCGAAGTTTTTTTTGGGTCAAAATTTTTTTGGTCCCAAAATTTTTCGAACTTTTTTTTTGGTCAAAATTTTTTCGAACTTTTTTTTGGGTCAAAATTTTTTTGGTCCCAAAATTTTTCGAACTTTTTTTTGGGTCAAAATTTTTTCGAACTTTTTTTTGGGTCAATTTTTTTGGTCCCAAAATTTTTCGAACTTTTTTTTGGGTCATAATTTTTTTGGGTCAAAATTTTTTCGAACTTTTTTTTGGGTCAAAAGTTTTTTTTTGCTCAAAATTTTTTTGGGTCAAAATTTTTTCGAACTATTTTTTGGGTCAAAATTTTTTTGGTCCCAAAATTTTTCGAACTTTTTTTTGGGTCAAAATTTTTTCGAACTTTTTTTTGGGTCAAAATTTTTTTGGTCCCAAAATTTTTCGAACTTTCTTTTGGGTCAAAATTTTTTTGGTCCCAAAATTTTTCGAACTTTTTTTTGGGTCAAAAGATTTTTGTTCCCAAAATTTTTCGAACTTTTTTTTGGGTCAAAAGATTTTTGTTCCCAAAATTTTTCGAACTTTTTTTTGACTCAAATTATTTTTGGTCCCAAAATTTTTCGAACTTTTTTTTGGGTCAAAATTTTTTTGGTCCCAAAATTTTTCGAACTTTTTTTTGGGTCAAAATTTTTTTGGTCCCAAAATTTTTCGAACTTTTTTTTGGGTCAAATTTTTTTTGGTCCCAAAATTTTTCGAAGTTTTTTTTGGGTCAAAATTTTTTTGGTCCCAAAATTTTTCGAACTTTTTTTTGGGTCAAAATTTTTCGAACTTTTTTTTGGGTCAAAATTTTTTTGGTCCCAAAATTTTTCGAACTTTTTTTTTGGTCAAAATTTTTTTGGTCCCAAAACTTTTCGAACTTTTTTTTGGGTCAAAATTTTTTCGAAATTTATTTTGGATCAAAATTTTTTTGGTCCCAAAACTTTTCGAACTTTTTTTTGGGTCAAAATTTTTTCGAACTTTTTTTTGGGTCAAAATTTTTTTGGTCCCAAAATTTTTCTAACTTTTTTTTGGGTCAAAATTTTTTTGGTCCCAAAATTTTTCGAACTTTTTTTTGGGTCAAAATTTTTTTGGTCCCAAAATTTTTCGAACTTTTTTTTTGGTCAAAATTTTTTTGGTCCCAAAACTTTTCGAACTTTTTTTGGGTCAAAATTTTTTCTAAGTTTTCTTTGGGTCAAAATTTTTTTTGGTCCCAAAATTTTTTTGGGTCAAAATTTTTTCGAACTTTTTTTTGGGTCAAATTTTTTTTGGTCCCAAAATTTTTCGAAGTTTTTTTTGGGTCAAAATTTTTTTGGTCCCAAAATTTTTCGAACTTTTTTTTGGGTCAAAATTTTTTTGGTCCCAAAATTTTTCGAACTTTTTTTTGGGTCAAAATTTTTTCGAACTTTTTTTTGGGTCAAAATTTTTTTGGTCCCAAAATTTTTCGAACTTTTTTTTGGGTCAAAATTTTTTCGAACTTTTTTTTGGGTCAATTTTTTTGGTCCCAAAATTTTTCGAACTTTTTTTTGGGTCATAATTTTTTTGGGTCAAAATTTTTTCGAACTTTTTTTTGGGTCAAAAGTTTTTTTTTGCTCAAAATTTTTTTGGGTCAAAATTTTTCGAACTTTTTTTTGGGTCAAAATTTTTTCGAACTTTTTTTTGGGTCAAAATTTTTTTGGTCCCAAAATTTTTCGAACTTTCTTTTGGGTCAAAATTTTTTTGGTCCCAAAATTTTTCGAACTTTTTTTTGGGTCAAAAGATTTTTGTTCCCAAAATTTTTCGAACTTTTTTTTGGGTCAAAAGATTTTTGTTCCCAAAATTTTTCGAACTTTTTTTTGACTCAAATTATTTTTGGTCCCAAAATTTTTCGAACTTTTTTTTGGGTCAAAATTTTTTTGGTCCCAAAATTTTTCGAACTTTTTTTTGGGTCAAAATTTTTTTGGTCCCAAAATTTTTCGAACTTTTTTTTGGGTCAAATTTTTTTTGGTCCCAAAATTTTTCGAAGTTTTTTTTGGGTCAAAATTTTTTTGGTCCCAAAATTTTTCGAACTTTTTTTTGGGTCAAAATTTTTCGAACTTTTTTTTGGGTCAAAATTTTTTTGGTCCCAAAATTTTTCGAACTTTTTTTTTGGTCAAAATTTTTTTGGTCCCAAAACTTTTCGAACTTTTTTTTGGGTCAAAATTTTTTCGAAATTTATTTTGGATAAAAATTTTTTTGGTCCCAAAACTTTTCGAACTTTTTTTTGGGTCAAAATTTTTTCGAACTTTTTTTTGGGTCAATTTTTTTGGTCCCAAAATTTTTCGAACTTTTTTTTGGGTCATAATTTTTTTGGGTCAAAATTTTTTCGAACTTTTTTTTGGGTCAAAAGTTTTTTTTTGCTCAAAATTTTTTTGGGTCAAAATTTTTCGAACTTTTTTTTGGGTCAAAATTTTTTCGAACTTTTTTTTGGGTCAAAATTTTTTTGGTCCCAAAATTTTTCGAACTTTCTTTTGGGTCAAAATTTTTTTGGTCCCAAAATTTTTCGAACTTTTTTTTGGGTCAAAAGATTTTTGTTCCCAAAATTTTTCGAACTTTTTTTTGGGTCAAAAGATTTTTGTTCCCAAAATTTTTCGAACTTTTTTTTGACTCAAATTATTTTTGGTCCCAAAATTTTTCGAACTTTTTTTTGGGTCAAAATTTTTTTGGTCCCAAAATTTTTCGAACTTTTTTTTGGGTCAAAATTTTTTTGGTCCCAAAATTTTTCGAACTTTTTTTTGGGTCAAATTTTTTTTGGTCCCAAAATTTTTCGAAGTTTTTTTTGGGTCAAAATTTTTTTGGTCCCAAAATTTTTCGAACTTTTTTTTGGGTCAAAATTTTTCGAACTTTTTTTTGGGTCAAAATTTTTTTGGTCCCAAAATTTTTCGAACTTTTTTTTTGGTCAAAATTTTTTTGGTCCCAAAACTTTTCGAACTTTTTTTTGGGTCAAAATTTTTTCGAAATTTATTTTGGATCAAAATTTTTTTGGTCCCAAAACTTTTCGAACTTTTTTTTGGGTCAAAATTTTTTCGAACTTTTTTTGGGTCAAAATTTTTTTGGTCCCAAAATTTTTCTAACTTTTTTTTGGGTCAAAATTTTTTTGGTCCCAAAATTTTTCGAACTTTTTTTTGGGTCAAAATTTTTTTGGTCCCAAAATTTTTCGAACTTTTTTTTTGGTCAAAATTTTTTTGGTCCCAAAACTTTTCGAACTTTTTTTGGGTCAAAATTTTTTCTAAGTTTTCTTTGGGTCAAAATTTTTTTTGGTCCCAAAATTTTTTTGGGTCAAAATTTTTTCGAACTTTTTTTTGGGTCAAATTTTTTTTGGTCCCAAAATTTTTCGAAGTTTTTTTTGGGTCAAAATTTTTTTGGTCCCAAAATTTTTCGAACTTTTTTTTGGGTCAAAATTTTTTTGGTCCCAAAATTTTTCGAACTTTTTTTTGGGTCAAAATTTTTTCGAAGTTTTTTTTGGGTCTAAATTTTTTTGGTCCCAAAACTTTTCGAACTTTTTTTTGGGTCAAAATTTTTTCGAACTTTTTTTTGGCTCAAAATTTTTTCGAAGTTTTCTTTGGGTCAAAATTTTTTTTTGCTCAAAATTTTTTTGGGTCAAAATTTTTTCGAACTTTTTTTTGGGTCAAATTTTTTTTGGTCCCAAAATTTTTCGAAGTTTTTTTTGGGTCAAAATTTTTTTGGTCCCAAAATTTTTCGAACTTTTTTTTGGGTCAAAATTTTTTTGGTCCCAAAACTTTTCGAACTTTTTTTTGGGTCAAAATTTTTTCGAAATTTTTTTTGGATCAAAATCTTTTTGGTCCCAAAACTTTTCGAACTTTTTTTTGGGTCAAAATTTTTTCGAACTTTTTTTTGGGTCAAAATTTTTTTGGTCCCAAAATTTTTCGAACTTTTTTTTGGGTCAAAATTTTTTTGGTCCCAAAATTTTTCGAACTTTTTTTTGGGTCAAAATTTTTTTGGTCCCAAAATTTTTCGAACTTTTTTTTGGGTCAAAATTTTTTTGGTCCCAAAATTTTTTTGAAGTTTTCTTTGGGTCAAAATTTTTTTTTGCTCAAAATTTTTTTGGTCCCAAAATTTTTCGAACTTTTTTTAGGGTCAAATTTTTTTGGTCCCAAAATTTTTCGAACTTTTTTTTGGGTCAAAATTTTTTTGGTCCCAAAATTTTTCGAACTGTTTTTTGGGTCAAAATTTTTTCGAAGTTTTTTTTGGGTCTAAATTTTTTTGGTCCCAAAACTTTTCGAACTTTTTTTTGGGTCAAAATTTTTTCGAACTTTTTTTTGGGTCAAAATTTTTTTGGTCCCAAAATTTTTCAAACTTTTTTTTTGGTCAAAATTTTTTCGAACTTTTTTTTGGGTCAAAATTTTTTTGGTCCCAAAATTTTTCGAACTTTTTCTTGGGTCATAATTTTTTTGGGTCAAAATTTTTTCGAACTTTTTTTTGGGTCAAAAGTTTTTTTTTTGCTCAAAATTTTTTGGGGTCGAAATTTTTTCGAACTATTTTTTAGGTCAAAATTTTTTTGGTCCCAAAATTTTTCGAACTTTTTTTTTGGTCAAAATTTTTTTGGTCCCAAAATTTTGCGAACTTTTTTTTGGGTCAAAATTTTTTCGAACTTTTTTTTGGGTCAAAATTTTTTTGGTCCCAAAATTTTTCGAACTTTTTTTTGGGTCAAATTTTTTTTGGTCCCAAAATTTTTCGACCTTTTTTTTTTTGGTCAAAATTTTTTTTCCCCAAAATTTTTCAAACTTTTTTTTGGGTCAAAATTTTTTCGAAGTTTTCTTTGGGTCAAAATTTTTTTTTGCTCAAAGTTTTTTTGGGTCAAAATTTTTTCGAACTTTTTTTTGGGTCAAATTTTTTTTGGTCCCAAAATTTTTCGAACTTTTTTTTGGGTCAAAATTTTTTTGGTCCCAAAATTTTTCTAACTTTTTTTTGGGTCAAAAGATTTTTGTTCCCAAAATTTTTCGAACTGTTTTTTGGGTCAAAAGATTTTTGTTCCCAAAATTTTTCGAACTTTTTTTTGACTCAAAATTTTTTTGGTCCCAAAATTTTTCGAACTTTTTTTTGGGTCAAATTTTTTTTGGTCCCAAGATTTTTCGAAGTTTTTTTTGGGTCAAAATTTTTTTGGTCCCAAAATTTTTCGAACTTTTTTTTGGGTCAAATTTTTTTGGTCCCAAAATTTTTCGAAGTTTTTTTTGGGTCAAAATTTTTTTGGTCCCAAAATTTTTCGAACTTTTTTTTGGGTCAAATTTTTTTGGTCCCAAAATTTTTCGAACTTTTTTTTGGGTCAAAATTTTTTTGGTCCCAAAATTTTTCGAACTTTTTTTTGGGTCAAAATTTTTTTGGTCCCAAAATTTTTCGAACTTTTTTTTGGGTCAAAATTTTTTTGGTCCCAAAATTTTTCGAACTTTTTTTTGGGTCAAAATTTTTTTGGTCCCAAAATTTTTCGAACTTTTTTTTGGGTCAAATTTTTTTTGGTCCCAAAATTTTTCGACCTTTTTTTTTTGGTCAAAATTTTTTTGGTCCCAAAATTTTTCGAACTTTTTTTTGGGTCAAAATTTTTTCGAAGTTTTCTTTGGATCAAAATTTTTTTTTGCTCAAAATTTTTTTGGGTCAAAATTTTTTCGAACTTTTTTTGGGTCAAATTTTTTTTGGTCCCAAAATTTTTCGAAGTTTTTTTTGGGTCAAAATTTTTTTGGTCCCAAAATTTTTCGAACTTTTTTTTGGGTCAAAATTTTTTTGGTCCCAAAACTTTTCGAACTTTTTTTTGGGTCAAAATTTTTTCGAAATTTTTTTTGGATCAAAATCTTTTTGGTCCCAAAACTTTTCGAACTTTTTTTTGGGTCAAAATTTTTTCGAACTTTTTTTTGGGTCAAAATTTTTTTGGTCCCAAAATTTTTCTAAGTTTTTTTTGGGTCAAAATTTTTTTGGTCCCAAAATTTTTCGAACTTTTTTTTGGGTCAAAATTTTTTTGGTCCCAAAATTTTTCGAACTTTTTTTTGGGTCAAAATTTTTTTGGTCCCAAAATTTTTTTGAAGTTTTCTTTGGGTCAAAAATTTTTTTTGCTCAAAATTTTTTTGGTCCCAAAATTTTTCGAACTTTTTTTAGGGTCAAATTTTTTTGGTCCCAAAATTTTTCGAACTTTTTTTTGGGTCAAAATTTTTTTGGTCCCAAAATTTTTCGAACTGTTTTTTGGGTCAAAATTTTTTCGAAGTTTTTTTTGGGTCTAATTTTTTTTGGTCCCAAAACTTTTCGAACTTTTTTTTGGGTCAAAATTTTTTCGAACTTTTTTTTGGGTCAAAATTTTTTTGGTCCCAAAATTTTTCGAACTTTTTTTTTGGTCAAAATCTTTTCGAACTTTTTTTTGGGTCAAAATTTTTTTGGTCCCAAAATTTTTCGAACTTTTTCTTGGGTCATAATTTTTTTGGGTCGAAATTTTTTCGAACTATTTTTTAGGTCAAAATTTTTTTGGTCCCAAAATTTTTCGAAGTTTTTTTTGGGTCAAAATTTTTTTGGTCCCAAAATTTTTCGAACTTTTTTCTGGTCAAAATTTTTTCGAACTTTTTTTTGGGTCAAAATTTTTTTGGTCCCAAAATTTTTCGAACTTTTTCTTGGGTCATAATTTTTTTGGGTCGAAATTTTTTCGAACTATTTTTTAGGTCAAAATTTTTTTGGTCCCAAAATTTTTCGAAGTTTTTTTTGGGTCAAAATTTTTTTGGTCCCAAAATTTTTCGAACTTTTTTTTGGGTCAAAATTTTTTTGGTCCCAAAATTTTTCGAACTTTTTTTTTGCTCAAAATTTTTTTGGGTCAAAATTTTTTCGAACTTTTTTTTGGGTCAAATTTTTTTTGGTCCCAAAATTTTTCGAAGTTTTTTTTGGGTCAAAATTTTTTTGGTCCCAAAATTTTTCGAACTTTTTTTTGGGTCAAAATTTTTTTGGTCCCAAAATTTTTCGAACTTTTTTTTTGGGTCAAAATTTTTTCGAAGTTTTTTTTGGGTCTAAATTTTTTTGGTCCCAAAACTTTTCGAACTTTTTTTTGGGTCAAAATTTTTTCGAACTTTTTTTTGGGTCAAAATTTTTTCGAAGTTTTCTTTGGGTCAAAATTTTTTTTTGCTCAAAATTTTTTTGGGCAAAATTTTTTCGAACTTTTTTTTGGGTCAAATTTTTTTTGGTCCCAAAATTTTTCGAAGTTTTTTTTGGGTCAAAATTTTTTTGGTCCCAAAATTTTTCGAACTTTTTTTTGGGTCAAAATTTTTTTGGTCCCAAAATTTTTCGAACTTTTTTTTGGGTCAAAATTTTTTTGGTCCCAAAACATTTCGAACTTTTTTTTGGGTCAAAATTTTTTCGAAATTTTTTTTGGATCAAAATCTTTTTGGTCCCAAAACTTTTCGAACTTTTTTTTGGGTCAAAATTTTTTCGAACTTTTTTTTGGGTCAAAATTTTTTTGGTCCCAAAATTTTTCTAACTTTTTTTTGGGTCAAAATTTTTTTGGTCCCAAAATTTTTCGAACTTTTTTTTGGGTCAAAATTTTTTTGGTCCCAAAATTTTTCGAACTTTTTTTTGGGTCAAAATTTTTTTGGTCCCAAAATTTTTTTGAAGTTTTCTTTGGGTCAAAATTTTTTTTTGCTCAAAATTTTTTTGGTCCCAAAATTTTTCGAACTTTTTTTAGGGTCAAATTTTTTTGGTCCCAAAATTTTTCGAACTTTTTTTTGGGTCAAAATTTTTTTGGTCCCAAAATTTTTCGAACTGTTTTTTGGGTCAAAATTTTTTCGAAGTTTTTTTTGGGTCTAAATTTTTTTGGTCCCAAAACTTTTCGAACTTTTTTTTGGGTCAAAATTTTTTCGAACTTTTTTTTGGGTCAAAATTTTTTTGGTCCCAAAATTTTTCGAACTTTTTTTTTGGTCAAAATTTTTTCGAACTTTTTTTTGGGTCAAAATTTTTTTGGTCCCAAAATTTTTCGAACTTTTTCTTGGGTCATAATTTTTTTGGGTCGAAATTTTTTCGAACTATTTTTTAGGTCAAAATTTTTTTGGTCCCAAAATTTTTCGAAGTTTTTTTTGGGTCAAAATTTTTTTGGTCCCAAAATTTTTCGAACTTTTTTTTGGTCAAAATTTTTTCGAACTTTTTTTTGGGTCAAAATTTTTTTGGTCCCAAAATTTTTCGAACTTTTTCTTGGGTCATAATTTTTTTGGGTCGAAATTTTTTCGAACTATTTTTTAGGTCAAAATTTTTTTGGTCCCAAAATTTTTCGAAGTTTTTTTTGGGTCAAAATTTTTTTGGTCCCAAAATTTTTCGAACTTTTTTTTGGGTCAAAATTTTTTTGGTCCCAAAATTTTTCGAACTTTTTTTTTGCTCAAAATTTTTTTGGGTCAAAATTTTTTCGAACTTTTTTTTGGGTCAAATTTTTTTTGGTCCCAAAATTTTTCGAAGTTTTTTTTGGGTCAAAATTTTTTTGGTCCCAAAATTTTTCGAACTTTTTTTTGGGTCAAAATTTTTTTGGTCCCAAAATTTTTCGAACTTTTTTTTGGGTCAAAATTTTTTCGAAGTTTTTTTTTGGGTCTAAATTTTTTTGGTCCCAAAACTTTTCGAACTTTTTTTTGGGTCAAAATTTTTTCGAACTTTTTTTTGGGTCAAAATTTTTTCGAAGTTTTCTTTGGGTCAAAATTTTTTTTTGCTCAAAATTTTTTTGGGCAAAATTTTTTCGAACTTTTTTTTGGGTCAAATTTTTTTTGGTCCCAAAATTTTTCGAAGTTTTTTTTGGGTCAAAATTTTTTTGGTCCCAAAATTTTTCGAACTTTTTTTTGGGTCAAAATTTTTTTGGTCCCAAAACTTTTCGAACTTTTTTTTGGGTCAAAATTTTTTCGAAATTTTTTTTGGATCAAAATTTTTTTGGTCCCAAAACTTTTCGAACTTTTTTTTGGGTCAAAATTTTTTCGAACTTTTTTTTGGGTCAAAATTTTTTTGGTCCCAAAATTTTTCTAACTTTTTTTTGGGTCAAAATTTTTTTGGTCCCAAAACTTTTCGAACTTTTTTTTGGGTCAAAATTTTTTCGAACTTTTTTTTGGGTCAAAATTTTTTTGGTCCCAAAATTTTTCTAACTTTTTTTTGGGTCAAAATTTTTTTGGTCCCAAAATTTTTCGAACTTTTTTTTGGGTCAAAATTTTTTTGGTCCCAAAATTTTTCGAACTTTTTTTTGGGTCAAAATTTTTTTGGTCCCAAAATTTTTTTGAAGTTTTCTTTGGGTCAAAATTTTTTTTTGCTCAAAATTTTTTTGGTCCCAAAATTTTTCGAACTTTTTTTAGGGTCAAATTTTTTTGGTCCCAAAATTTTTCGAACTGTTTTTTGGGTCAAAATTTTTTCGAAGTTTTTTTTGGGTCTAAATTTTTTTGGTCCCAAAACTTTTCGAACTTTTTTTTGGGTCAAAATTTTTTCGAACTTTTTTTTGGGTCAAAATTTTTTTGGTCCCAAAATTTTTCGAACTTTTTTTTTGGTCAAAATTTTTTCGAACTTTTTTTTGGGTCAAAATTTTTTTGGTCCCAAAATTTTTCGAACTTTTTCTTGGGTCATAATTTTTTTGGGTCGAAATTTTTTCGAACTATTTTTTAGGTCAAAATTTTTTTGGTCCCAAAATTTTTCGAACTTTTTTTTGGGTCAAAATTTTTTCGAAGTTTTTTTTGGGTCTAAATTTTTTTGGTCCCAAAACTTTTCGAACTTTTTTTTGGGTCAAAATTTTTTCGAACTTTTTTTTTGGGTCAAAATTTTTTTGGTCCCAAAATTTTTCGAACTTTTTTTTGGGTCAAAATTTTTTTGGTCCCAAAATTTTTCGAACTTTTTTTTTGCTCAAAATTTTTTTGGGTCAAAATTTTTTCGAACTTTTTTTTGGGTCAAATTTTTTTTGGTCCCAAAATTTTTCGAAGTTTTTTTTGGGTCAAAATTTTTTTGGTCCCAAAATTTTTCGAACTTTTTTTTGGGTCAAAATTTTTTTGGTCCCAAAATTTTTCGAACTTTTTTTTGGGTCAAAATTTTTTCGAAGTTTTTTTTGGGTCTAAATTTTTTTGGTCCCAAAACTTTTCGAACTTTTTTTGGGGTCAAAATTTTTTCGAACTTTTTTTTGGGTCAAAATTTTTTCGAAGTTTTCTTTGGGTCAAAATTTTTTTTTGCTCAAAATTTTTTTGGGCAAAATTTTTTCGAACTTTTTTTTGGGTCAAATTTTTTTTGGTCCCAAAATTTTTCGAAGTTTTTTTTGGGTCAAAATTTTTTTGGTCCCAAAATTTTTCGAACTTTTTTTTGGGTCAAAATTTTTTTGGTCCCAAAACTTTTCGAACTTTTTTTTGGGTCAAAATTTTTTCGAAATTTTTTTTGGATCAAAATTTTTTTGGTCCCAAAACTTTTCGAACTTTTTTTTGGGTCAAAATTTTTTCGAACTTTTTTTTGGGTCAAAATTTTTTTGGTCCCAAAATTTTTCTAACTTTTTTTTGGGTCAAAATTTTTTTGGTCCCAAAACTTTTCGAACTTTTTTTTGGGTCAAAATTTTTTCGAACTTTTTTTTGGGTCAAAATTTTTTTGGTCCCAAAATTTTTCTAACTTTTTTTTGGGTCAAAATTTTTTTGGTCCCAAAATTTTTCGAACTTTTTTTTGGGTCAAAATTTTTTTGGTCCCAAAATTTTTCGAACTTTTTTTTGGGTCAAAATTTTTTTGGTCCCAAAATTTTTTTGAAGTTTTCTTTGGGTCAAAATTTTTTTTTGCTCAAAATTTTTTTGGTCCCAAAATTTTTCGAACTTTTTTTAGGGTCAAATTTTTTTGGTCCCAAAATTTTTCGAACTTTTTTTTGGGTCAAAATTTTTTTGGTCCCAAAATTTTTCGAACTGTTTTTTGGGTCAAAATTTTTTCGAAGTTTTTTTTGGGTCTAAATTTTTTTGGTCCCAAAACTTTTCGAACTTTTTTTTGGGTCAAAATTTTTTCGAACTTTTTTTTGGGTCAAAATTTTTTTGGTCCCAAAATTTTTCGAACTTTTTTTTGGTTAAAATTTTTTCGAACTTTTTTTTGGGTCAAAATTTTTTTGGTCCCAAAATTTTTCGAACTTTTTCTTGGGTCATAATTTTTTTGGGTCGAAATTTTTTCGAACTATTTTTTAGGTCAAAATTTTTTTGGTCCCAAAATTTTTCGAACTTTTTTTTGGGTCAAAATTTTTTCGAAGTTTTTTTTGGGTCTAAATTTTTTTGGTCCCAAAACTTTTCGAACTTTTTTTTGGGTCAAAATTTTTTCGAACTTTTTTTTGGGTCAAAATTTTTTCGAAGTTTTCTTTGGGTCAAAATTTTTTTTTGCTCAAAATTTTTTTGGGCAAAATTTTTTCGAAATTTTTTTTGGGTCAAATTTTTTTTGGTCCCAAAATTTTTCGAAGTTTTTTTTGGGTCAAAATTTTTTTGGTCCCAAAATTTTTCGAACTTTTTTTTGGGTCAAAATTTTTTTGGTCCCAAAACTTTTCGAACTTTTTTTTGGGTCAAAATTTTTTCGAAATTTTTTTTGGATCAAAATTTTTTTGGTCCCAAAACTTTTCGAACTTTTTTTTGGGTCAAAATTTTTTCGAACTTTTTTTTGGGTCAAAATTTTTTTGGTCCCAAAATTTTTCGAACTTTTTTTTGGGTCAAAATTTTTTTGGTCCCAAAATTTTTCGAACTTTTTTTTGGGTCAAAATTTTTTTGGTCCCAAAATTTTTCGAACTTTTTTTTGGGTCAAAATTTTTTTGGTCCCAAAATTTTTTCGAAGTTTTCTTTGGGTCAAAATTTTTTTTTGCTCAAAATTTTTTTGGTCCCAAAATTTTTCGAACTTTTTTTAGGGTCAAATTTTTTTGGTCCCAAAATTTTTCGAACTTTTTTTTGGGTCAAAATTTTTTTGGTCCCAAAATTTTTCGAACTGTTTTTTGGGTCAAAATTTTTTTGGTCCCAAAATTTTTCGAACTTTTTTTTGGGTCAAAATGTTTTTGGTCCCAAAATTTTTCGAACTTTTTTTTTGGTCAAAATTTTTTTGGTCCCAAAATTTTTCGAACTTTTTTTTTGGTCAAAATTTTTTCGAACTTTTTTTTGGGTCAAAATTTTTTTGGTCCCAAAATTTTTCGAACTTTTTCTTGGGTCATAATTTTTTTGGGTCAAAATTTTTTCGAACTTTTTTTTGGGTCAAAAGTTTTTTTTTTTGCTCAAAATTTTTTTGGGTCGAAATTTTTTCGATCTATTTTTTAGGTCAAAATTTTTTTGGTCCCAAAATTTTTCGAACTTTTTTTTTGGTCAAAATTTTTTTGGTCCCAAAATTTTGCGAACTTTTTTTTGGGTCAAAATTTTTTCGAACTTTTTTTTGGGTCAAAATTTTTTTGGTCCCAAAATTTTTCGAACTTTTTTTTGGGTCAAATTTTTTTTGGTCCCAAAATTTTTCGACCTTTTTTTTTTGGTCAAATTTTTTTGTTCCCAAAATTTTTCAAACTTTTTTTTGAGTCAAAATTTTTTCGAAGTTTTCTTTGGGTCAAAATTTTTTTTTGCTCAAAGTTTTTTTGGGTCAAAATTTTTTCGAACTTTTTTTTGGGTCAAATTTTTTTTGGTCCCAAAATTTTTCGAACTTTTTTTTGGGTCAAAATTTTTTTGGTCCCAAAATTTTTCTAACTTTTTTTTGGGTCAAAATTTTTTTGGTCCCAAAATTTTTCGAACTTTTTTTTGGGTCAAAATTTTTTTGGTCCCAAAATTTTTCGAACTTTTTTTTTGGTCAAAATTTTTTTGGTCCCAAAACTTTTCGAACTTTTTTTTGGGTCAAAATTTTTTCGAAGTTTTCTTTGGGTCAAAATTTTTTTTTGCTCAAAATTTTTTTGGGTCAAAATTTTTTCGAAGTTTTTTTTGGGTCTAAATTTTTTTGGTCCCAAAACTTTTCGAACTTTTTTTTGGGTCAAAATTTTTTCGAACTTTTTTTTGGGTCAAAATTTTTTCGAAGTTTTCTTTGGGTCAAAATTTTTTTTTGCTCAAAGTTTTTTGGGTCAAAATTTTTTCGAACTTTTTTTTGGGTCAAATTTTTTTTGGTCCCAAAATTTTTCGAACTTTTTTTTGGGTCAAAATTTTTTTGGTCCCAAAATTTTTCGAACTTTTTTTTGGGTCAAAAGATTTTTGTTCCCAAAATTTTTCGAACTTTTTTTTGGGGCAAAAGATTTTTGTTACCAAAATTTTTCGAACTTTTTTTTGACTCAAAATTTTTTTGGTCCCAAAATTTTTCGAACTTTTTTTTGGGTCAAAATTTTTTTGGTCCCAAAATTTTTCGAACTTTTTTTTGGGTCAAATTTTTTTTGGTCCCAAAATTTTTCGACCTTTTTTTTTTGGTCAAAATTTTTTGTTCCCAAAATTTTTCAAACTTTTTTTTGGGTCAAAATTTTTTCGAAGTTTTCTTTGGGTCAAAATTTTTTTTTGCTCAAAATTTTTTTGGGTCAAATTTTTTTCGAACTTTTTTTTGGGTCAAATTTTTTTTGGTCCCAAAATTTTTCGAACTTTTTTTTGGGTCAAATTTTTTTTGGTCCCAAGATTTTTCGAAGTTTTTTTTGGGTCAAAATTTTTTTGGTCCCAAAATTTTTCGAACTTTTTTTTGGGTCAAATTTTTTTGGTCCCAAAATTTTTCGAAGTTTTTTTTGGGTCAAAATTTTTTTGGTCCCAAAATTTTTCGAACTTTTTTTTGGGTCAAATTTTTTTGGTCCCAAAATTTTTCGAACTTTTTTTTGGGTCAAAATTTTTTTGGTCCCAAAATTTTTCGAACTTTTTTTTGGGTCAAAATTTTTTTGGTCCCAAAATTTTTCGAACTTTTTTTTGGGTCAAAATTTTTTCGAAGTTTTCTTTGGATCAAAATTTTTTTTTGCTCAAAATTTTTTTGGGTCAAAATTTTTTCGAACTTTTTTTTGGGTCAAATTTTTTTTGGTCCCAAAATTTTTCGAAGTTTTTTTTGGGTCAAAATTTTTTTGGTCCCAAAATTTTTCGAACTTTTTTTTTGGTCAAAATTTTTTCGAACTTTTTTTTGGGTCAAAATTTTTTTGGTCCCAAAATTTTTCGAACTTTTTTTTGGGTCAAAATTTTTTCGAACTTTTTTTTGGGTCAATTTTTTTGGTCCCAAAATTTTTCGAACTTTTTTTTGGGTCATAATTTTTTTGGGTCAAAATTTTTTCGAACTTTTTTTTGGGTCAAAAGTTTTTTTTTGCTCAAAATTTTTTTGGGTCAAAATTTTTTCGAACTATTTTTGAGGTCAAAATTTTTTTGGTCCCAAAATTTTTCGAACTTTTTTTTTGGTCAAAATTTTTTTGGTCCCAAAATTTTTCGAACTTTTTTTTGGGTCAAAATTTTTTCGAACTTTTTTTTGGGTCAAAATTTTTTTGGTCCCAAAATTTTTTGAACTTTTTTTTTGGTCAAAATTTTTTTGGTCCCAAAATTTTTCGAACTTTTTTTTTGGGTCAAAATTTTTTCAAACTTTTTTTTGGGTCAAAATTTTTTTGGTCCCAAAATTTTTCGAACTTTCTTTTGGGTCAAAATTTTTTTGGTCCCAAAATTTTTCGAACTTTTTTTTGGGTCATAATTTTTTTGGGTCAAAATTTTTTCGAACTTTTTTTTGGGTCAAAAGTTTTTTGTTCCCAAAATTTTTCGAACTTTTTTTTGGGTCAAAAGATTTTTGTTCCCAAAATTTTTCGAACTTTTTTTTGACTCAAAATTTTTTTGGTCCCAAAATTTTTCGAACTTTTTTTTGGGTCAAAATTTTTTTGGTCCCAAAATTTTTCGAACTTTTTTTTGGGTCAAAATTTTTTTGGTCCCAAAATTTTTCGAACTTTTTTTTGGGTCAAATTTTTTTTGGTCCCAAAATTTTTCGAAGTTTTTTTTGGGTCAAAATTTTTTTGGTCCCAAAATTTTTCGAACTTTTTTTTGGGTCAAAATTTTTTTTTATCCCTAAATTTTTCGAAGTTTTTTTTGGGTCAAAATTTTTTTGGTCCCAAATTTTTTCGAAGTTTTTTTTGGGTCAAAATTTTTTTGGTCCCAAATTTTTTCGAACTTTTTTTTGGGTCAAATTTTTTTGGTCCCAAAATTTTTCGAACTTTTTTTTGGGTCAAAATTTTTTTGGTCCCAAAATTTTTCGAACTTTTTTTTGGGTCAAAATTTTTTTGGTCCCAAAATTTTTCGAACTTTTTTTTTGGGTCAAAATTTTTTTGGTCCCAAAACTTTTCGAACTTTTTTTTTGGTCAAAATTTTTTTGGTCCCAAAACTTTTCGAACTTTTTTTTGGGTCAAAATTTTTTCGAAAATTTTTTTGGATCAAAATTTTTTTGGTCCCAAAACTTTTCGAACTTTTTTTTGGGTCAAAATTTTTTCGAACTTTTTTTTGGGTCAAAATTTTTTTGGTCCCAAAATTTTTCGAACTTTTTTTTGGGTCAAAATTTTTTCGAACTTTTTTTTGGGTCAAAATTTTTTTGGTCCCAGAATTTTTCGAACTTTTCTTTGGGTCAAAATTTTTTCGAACTTTTTTTTGGGTCAAAATTTTTTTGGTCCCAAAATTTTTCGAACTTTTTTTTGGGTCATAGTTTTTTTGGGTCAAATTTTTTCGAACTTTTTTTTGGGTCAAAAGTTTTTTTTTTGCTCAAAATTTTTTTGGGTCAAAATTTTTTCGAACTATTTTTTGGGTCAAAATTTTTTTGGTCCCAAAATTTTTCGAACTTTTTTTTTGGTCAAAATTTTTTTGGTTCCAAAATTTTTCTAACTTTTTTTTGGGTCAAAAGATTTTTGTTCCCAAAATTTTTCTAACTTTTTTTTGGGTCAAAAGATTTTTGTTCCCAAAATTTTTCGAACTTTTTTTTGACTCAAAATTTTTTTGGTCCCAAAATTTTTCGAACTTTTTTTTGGGTCAAAATTTTTTTGGTCCCAAAATTTTTCGAACTTTTTTTTGGGTCAAATTTTTTTTGGTCCCAAAATTTTTCGACCTTTTTTTTTTGGTCAAAATTTTTTGTTCCCAAAATTTTTCAAACTTTTTTTTGGGTCAAAATTTTTTCGAAGTTTTCTTTGGGTCAAAATTTTTTTTTGCTCAAAATTTTTTTGGGTCAAATTTTTTTCGAAATTTTTTTTGGGTCAAATTTTTTTTGGTCCCAAAATTTTTCGAACTTTTTTTTGGGTCAAAATTTTTTTGGTCCCAAAATTTTTCGAACTTTTTTTTGGGTCAAAATTTTTTTGGTCCCAAATTTTTTTCGAACTTTTTTTTGGGTCAAATTTTTTTGGTCCCAAAATTTTTCGAACTTTTTTTTGGGTCAAATTTTTTTTGGTCCCAAAATTTTTCGACCTTTTTTTTTTGGTCAAAATTTTTTTGTTCCCAAAATTTTTCAAACTTTTTTTGGGTCAAAATTTTTTCGAAGTTTTCTTTGGATCAAAATTTTTTTTTGCTCAAAATTTTTTTGGGTCAAAATTTTTTCGAAGTTTTTTTTGGGTCAAATTTTTTTTGGTCCCAAAATTTTTCGAAGTTTTTTTTGGGTCAAAATTTTTTTGGTCCCAAAATTTTTCGAACTTTTTTTTTGGTCAAAATTTTTTCGAACTTTTTTTTGGGTCAAAATTTTTTTGGTCCCAAAATTTTTCGAAATTTTTTTGGGTCAAAATTTTTTTGGTCCCAAAATTTTTCGAACTTTTTTTTGGGTCAAATTTTTTTTGGTCCCAAAATTTTTCGACCTTTTTTTTTGGTCAAAATTTTTTTGTTCCCAAAATTTTTCAAACTTTTTTTTGGGTCAAAATTTTTTCGAAGTTTTCTTTGGATCAAAATTTTTTTTTGCTCAAAATTTTTTTGGGTCAAAATTTTTTCGAACTTTTTTTTGGGTCAAATTTTTTTTGGTCCCAAAATTTTTCGAAGTTTTTTTTGGGTCAAAATTTTTTTGGTCCCAAAATTTTTCGAACTTTTTTTTTGGTCAAAATTTTTTCGAACTTTTTTTTGGGTCAAAATTTTTTTGGTCCCAAAATTTTTCGAACTTTTTTTTGGGTCAAAATTTTTTCGAACTTTTTTTTGGGTCAATTTTTTTGGTCCCAAAATTTTTCGAACTTTTTTTTGGGTCATAATTTTTTTGGGTCAAAATTTTTTCGAACTTTTTTTTGGGTCAAAAGATTTTTGTTCCCAAAATTTTTCGAACTTTTTTTTGACTCAAAATTTTTTTGGTCCCAAAATTTTTCGAACTTTTTTTTGGGTCAAAATTTTTTTGGTCCCAAAATTTTTCGAACTTTTTTTTGGGTCAAATTTTTTTTGGGTCAAAATTTTTTCGAAGTTTTCTTTGGATCAAAATTTTTTTTTGCTCAAAATTTTTTTTGGTCAAAATTTTTTCGAACTTTTTTTTGGGTCAAAATTTTTTTGGTCCCAAAATTTTTCGAACTTTTTTTTGGGTCAAAATTTTTTCGAACTTTTTTTTGGGTCAATTTTTTTGGTCCCAAAATTTTTCGAACTTTTTTTTGGGTCATAATTCTTTTGGGTCAAAATTTTTTCGAAGTTTTTTTTGGGTCAAAAGTTTTTTTTTGCTCAAAATTTTTTTGGGTCAAAATTTTTTCGAACTATTTTTTGGGTCAAAATTTTTTTGGTCCCAAAATTTTTCGAACTTTTTTTTTGGTCAAAATTTTTTTGGTCCCAAAATTTTTCGAACTTTTTTTTGGGTCAAAATTTTTTCGAACTTTTTTTTGGGTCAAAATTTTTTTGGTCCCAAAATTTTTCGAACTTTCTTTTGGGTCAAAATTTTTTTGGTCCCAAAATTTTTCGAACTTTTTTTTGGGTCAAAAGATTTTTGTTCCCAAAATTTTTCGAACTTTTTTTTGGGTCAAAAGATTTTTGTTCCCAAAATTTTTCGAACTTTTTTTTGACTCAAAATTTTTTTGGTCCCAAAATTTTTCGAACTTTTTTTTGGGTCAAAATTTTTTTGGTCCCAAAATTTTTCGAACTTTTTTTTGGGTCAAAATTTTTTTGGTCCCAAAATTTTTCGAACTTTTTTTTGGGTCAAATTTTTTTTGGTCCCAAAATTTTTCGAAGTTTTTTTTGGGTCAAAATTTTTTTGGTCCCAAAATTTTTCGAACTTTTTTTTGGGTCAAAATTTTTTTTTATCCCAAAATTTTTCGAAGTTTTTTTTGGGTCAAAATTTTTTTGGTCCCAAATTTTTTCGAAGTTTTTTTTGGGTCAAAATTTTTTTGGTCCCAAATTTTTTCGAACTTTTTTTTGGGTCAAATTTTTTTGGTCCCAAAATTTTTCGAACTTTTTTTGGGGTCAAAATTTTTTTGGTCCCAAAATTTTTCGAACTTTTTTTTGGGTCAAAATTTTTTTGGTCCCAAAATTTTTCGAACTTTTTTTTGGGTCAAAATTTTTTTGGTCCCAAAATTTTTCGAACTTTTTTTTTGGTCAAAATTTTTTTGGTCCCAAAACTTTTCGAACTTTTTTTTGGGTCAAAATTTTTTCGAAAATTTTTTTGGATCAAAATTTTTTTGGTCCCAAAACTTTTCGAACTTTTTTTTGGGTCAAAATTTTTTCGAACTTTTTTTTGGGTCAAAATTTTTTTGGTCCCAAAATTTTTCGAACTTTTTTTTGGGTCAAAATTTTTTCGAACTTTTTTTTGGGTCAAAATTTTTTTGATCCCAGAATTTTTCGAACTTTTTTTTGGGTCAAAATTTTTTCGAACTTTTTTTTGGGTCAAAATTTTTTTGGTCCCAAAATTTTTCGAACTTTTTTTTGGGTCATAATTTTTTTGGGTCAAAATTTTTTCGAACTTTTTTTTGGGTCAAAAGTTTTTTTTTTGCTCAAAATTTTTTTGGGTCAAAATTTTTTCGAACTATTTTTTGGGTCAAAATTTTTTTGGTCCCAAAATTTTTCGAACTTTTTTTTTGGTCAAAATTTTTTTGGTTCCAAAATTTTTCGAACTTTTTTTTGGGTCAAAATTTTTTCGAACTTTTTTTTGGGTCAAAATTTTTTTGGTCCCAAAATTTTTCGAACTTTCTTTTGGGTCAAAATTTTTTTGGTCCCAAAATTTTTCGAACTTTTTTTTGGGTCAAAATTTTTTTGGTCCCAAAATTTTTCGAACTTTTTTTTGGGTCAAAATTTTTTCGAACTTTTTTTTGGGTCAAAATTTTTTTGGTCCCAGAATTTTTCGAACTTTTCTTTGGGTCAAAATTTTTTCGAACTTTTTTTTGGGTCAAAATTTTTTTGGTCCCAAAATTTTTCGAACTTTTTTTTGGGTCATAATTTTTTTGGGTCAAAATTTTTTCGAACTTTTTTTTGGGTCAAAAGTTTTTTTTTTGCTCAAAATTTTTTTGGGTCAAAATTTTTTCGAACTATTTTTTGGGTCAAAATTTTTTTGGTCCCAAAATTTTTCGAACTTTTTTTTTGGTCAAAATTTTTTTGGTTCCAAAATTTTTCTAACTTTTTTTTGGGTCAAAAGATTTTTGTTCCCAAAATTTTTCTAACTTTTTTTTGGGTCAAAAGATTTTTGTTCCCAAAATTTTTCGAACTTTTTTTTGACTCAAAATTTTTTTGGTCCCAAAATTTTTCGAACTTTTTTTTGGGTCAAAATTTTTTTGGTCCCAAAATTTTTCGAACTTTTTTTTGGGTCAAATTTTTTTTGGTCCCAAAATTTTTCGACCTTTTTTTTTTGGTCAAAATTTTTTGTTCCCAAAATTTTTCAAACTTTTTTTTGGGTCAAAATTTTTTCGAAGTTTTCTTTGGGTCAAAATTTTTTTTTGCTCAAAATTTTTTTGGGTCAAATTTTTTTCGAAATTTTTTTTGGGTCAAATTTTTTTTGGTCCCAAAATTTTTCGAACTTTTTTTTGGGTCAAAATTTTTTTGGTCCCAAAATTTTTCGAACTTTTTTTTGGGTCAAAATTTTTTTGGTCCCAAATTTTTTTCGAACTTTTTTTTGGGTCAAATTTTTTTGGTCCCAAAATTTTTCGAAATTTTTTTGGGTCAAAATTTTTTTGGTCCCAAAATTTTTCGAACTTTTTTTTGGGTCAAATTTTTTTTGGTCCCAAAATTTTTCGACCTTTTTTTTTTGGTCAAAATTTTTTTGTTCCCAAAATTTTTCAAAC
This sequence comes from Astyanax mexicanus, assembly GCF_023375975.1. Taxonomy (NCBI): domain Eukaryota; kingdom Metazoa; phylum Chordata; class Actinopteri; order Characiformes; family Acestrorhamphidae; genus Astyanax; species Astyanax mexicanus. The sequence continues at coordinate 20,125,953 of NC_064413.1, forward strand.
TTTTTTTGGGTCAAAATTTTTTCGAAGTTTTCTTTGGATCAAAATTTTTTTTTGCTCAAAATTTTTTTGGGTCAAAATTTTTTCGAACTTTTTTTTGGGTCAAATTTTTTTTGGTCCCAAAATTTTTCGAAGTTTTTTTTGGGTCAAAATTTTTTTGGTCCCAAAATTTTTCGAACTTTTTTTTTGGTCAAAATTTTTTCGAACTTTTTTTTGGGTCAAAATTTTTTTGGTCCCAAAATTTTTCGAAATTTTTTTGGGTCAAAATTTTTTTGGTCCCAAAATTTTTCGAACTTTTTTTTGGGTCAAATTTTTTTTGGTCCCAAAATTTTTCGACCTTTTTTTTTGGTCAAAATTTTTTTGTTCCCAAAATTTTTCAAACTTTTTTTTGGGTCAAAATTTTTTCGAAGTTTTCTTTGGATCAAAATTTTTTTTTGCTCAAAATTTTTTTGGGTCAAAATTTTTTCGAACTTTTTTTTGGGTCAAATTTTTTTTGGTCCCAAAATTTTTCGAAGTTTTTTTTGGGTCAAAATTTTTTTGGTCCCAAAATTTTTCGAACTTTTTTTTTGGTCAAAATTTTTTCGAACTTTTTTTTGGGTCAAAATTTTTTTGGTCCCAAAATTTTTCGAACTTTTTTTTGGGTCAAAATTTTTTCGAACTTTTTTTTGGGTCAATTTTTTTGGTCCCAAAATTTTTCGAACTTTTTTTTGGGTCATAATTTTTTTGGGTCAAAATTTTTTCGAACTTTTTTTTGGGTCAAAAGATTTTTGTTCCCAAAATTTTTCGAACTTTTTTTTGACTCAAAATTTTTTTGGTCCCAAAATTTTTCGAACTTTTTTTTGGGTCAAAATTTTTTTGGTCCCAAAATTTTTCGAACTTTTTTTTGGGTCAAATTTTTTTTGGTCCCAAAATTTTTCGACCTTTTTTTTTTGGTCAAAATTTTTTGTTCCCAAAATTTTTCAAACTTTTTTTTGGGTCAAAATTTTTTCGAAGTTTTCTTTGTGTCAAAATTTTTTTTTGCTCAAAATTTTTTTGGGTCAAATTTTTTTCGAACTTTTTTTTGGGTTAAATTTTTTTTGGTCCCAAGATTTTTCGAAGTTTTTTTTGGGTCAAAATTTTTTTGGTCCCAAAATTTTTCGAACTTTTTTTTGGGTCAAATTTTTTTGGTCCCAAAATTTTTCGAAGTTTTTTTTGGGTCAAAATTTTTTTGGTCCCAAAATTTTTCGAACTTTTTTTTGGGTCAAATTTTTTTGGTCCCAAAATTTTTCGAACTTTTTTTTGGGTCAAAATTTTTTTGGTCCCAAAATTTTTCGAACTTTTTTTTGGGTCAAAATTTTTTTGGTCCCAAAATTTTTCGAACTTTTTTTTGGGTCAAAATTTTTTTGGTCCCAAAATTTTTTCGAACTTTTTTTTGGGTCAAATTTTTTTGGTCCCAAAATTTTTCTAACTTTTTTTTGGGTCAAAATTTTTTTGGTCCCAAAATTTTTCGAACTTTTTTTTGGGTCAAATTTTTTTTGGTCCCAAAATTTTTCGACCTTTTTTTTTTGGTCAAAATTTTTTTGTTCCCAAAATTTTTCAAACTTTTTTTTGGGTCAAAATTTTTTCGAAGTTTTCTTTGGATCAAAATTTTTTTTTGCTCAAAATTTTTTTTGGTCAAAATTTTTTCGAACTTTTTTTTGGGTCAAAATTTTTTTGGTCCCAAAATTTTTCGAACTTTTTTTTGGGTCAAAATTTTTTCGAACTTTTTTTTGGGTCAATTTTTTTGGTCCCAAAATTTTTCGAACTTTTTTTTGGGTCATAATTTTTTTGGGTCAAAATTTTTTCGAACTTTTTTTTGGGTCAAAAGTTTTTTTTTGCTCAAAATTTTTTTGGGTCAAAATTTTTTCGAACTATTTTTTGGGTCAAAATTTTTTTGGTCCCAAAATTTTTCGAACTTTTTTTTTGGTCAAAATTTTTTTGGTCCCAAAATTTTTCGAACTTTTTTTTGGGTCAAAATTTTTTCGAACTTTTTTTTGGGTCAAAATTTTTTTGGTCCCAAAATTTTTCGAACTTTCTTTTGGGTCAAAATTTTTTTGGTCCCAAAATTTTTCGAACTTTTTTTTGGGTCAAAAGATTTTTGTTCCCAAAATTTTTCGAACTTTTTTTTGGGTCAAAAGATTTTTGTTCCCAAAATTTTTCGAACTTTTTTTTGACTCAAAATTTTTTTGGTCCCAAAATTTTTCGAACTTTTTTTTGGGTCAAAATTTTTTTGGTCCCAAAATTTTTCGAACTTTTTTTTGGGTCAAAATTTTTTTGGTCCCAAAATTTTTCGAACTTTTTTTTGGGTCAAATTTTTTTTGGTCCCAAAATTTTTCGAAGTTTTTTTTGGGTCAAAATTTTTTTGGTCCCAAAATTTTTCGAACTTTTTTTTGGGTCAAAATTTTTTTTTATCCCAAAATTTTTCGAAGTTTTTTTGGGTCAAAATTTTTTTGGTCCCAAATTTTTTCGAAGTTTTTTTTGGGTCAAAATTTTTTTGGTCCCAAATTTTTTCGAACTTTTTTTTGGGTCAAATTTTTTTGGTCCCAAAATTTTTCGAACTTTTTTTGGGGTCAAAATTTTTTTGGTCCCAAAATTTTTCGAACTTTTTTTTGGGTCAAAATTTTTTTGGTCCCAAAATTTTTCGAACTTTTTTTTGGGTCAAAATTTTTTTGGTCCCAAAATTTTTCGAACTTTTTTTTTGATCAAAATTTTTTTGGTCCCAAAACTTTTCGAACTTTTTTTTGGGTCAAAATTTTTTCGAAAATTTTTTTGGATCAAAATTTTTTTGGTCCCAAAACTTTTCGAACTTTTTTTTGGGTCAAAATTTTTTCGAACTTTTTTTTGGGTCAAAATTTTTTTGGTCCCAAAATTTTTCGAACTTTTTTTTGGGTCAAAATTTTTTCGAACTTTTTTTTGGGTCAAAATTTTTTTGATCCCAGAATTTTTCGAACTTTTTTTTGGGTCAAAATTTTTTCGAACTTTTTTTTGGGTCAAAATTTTTTTGGTCCCAAAATTTTTCGAACTTTTTTTTGGGTCATAATTTTTTTGGGTCAAAATTTTTTCGAACTTTTTTTTGGGTCAAAAGTTTTTTTTTTGCTCAAAATTTTTTTGGGTCAAAATTTTTTCGAACTTTTTTTTGGGTCAAAATTTTTTTGGTCCCAAAATTTTTCGAACTTTTTTTTTGGTCAAAATTTTTTTGGTTCCAAAATTTTTCGAACTTTTTTTTGGGTCAAAATTTTTTCGAACTTTTTTTTGGGTCAAAATTTTTTTGGTCCCAAAATTTTTCGAACTTTCTTTTGGGTCAAAATTTTTTTGGTCCCAAAATTTTTCGAACTTTTTTTTGGGTCAAAAGATTTTTGTTCCCAAAATTTTTCGAACTTTTTTTTGGGTCAAAAGATGTTTGTTCCCAAAATTTTTCGAACTTTTTTTTGACTCAAAATTTTTTTGGTCCCAAAACTTTTCGAACTTTTTTTTGGGTCAAAATTTTTTTGGTCCCAAAATTTTTCAAACTTTTTTTTGGGTCAAAATTTTTTTGGTCCCAAAATTTTTCGAACTTTTTTTTGGGTCAAATTTTTTTTGGTCCCAAAATTTTTCGAACTTTTTTTTGGGTCAAAATTTTTTTGGTCCCAAAATTTTTCGAACTTTTTTTTGGGTCAAAATTTTTTTGGTCCCAAAATTTTTCGAACTTTTTTTTGGGTCAAAATTTTTTTGGTCCCAAAATTTTTCGAACTTTTTTTTTGGTCAAAATTTTTTTGGTCCCAAAACTTTTCGAACTTTTTTTTGGGTCAAAATTTTTTCGAAATTTTTTTTGGATCAAAATTTTTTTGGTCCCAAAACTTTTCGAACTTTTTTTTGGGTCAAAATTTTTTCGAACTTTTTTTTGGGTCAAAATTTTTTTGGTCCCAAAATTTTTCTAACTCTTTTTTGGGTCAAAATTTTTTTGGTCCCAAAATTTTTCGAACTTTTTTTTGGGTCAAAATTTTTTTGGTCCCAAAATTTTTCGAACTTTTTTTTTGGTCAAAATTTTTTTGGTCCCAAAACTTTTCGAACTTTTTTTTGGGTCAAAATTTTTTCGAAGTTTTCTTTGGGTCAAAATTTTTTTTGGCTCAAAATTTTTTTGGGTCAAAATTTTTTCGAACTTTTTTTTGGGTCAAAACTTTTTTGGTCCCAAAATTTTTCGAACTTTTTTTTGGGTCAAAACTTTTTTGGTCCCAAAATTTTTCGAACTTTTTTTTGGGTCAAATTTTTTTTGGTCCCAAGATTTTTCGAACTTTTTTTTGGGTCAAAATTTTTTTGGTCCCAAAATTTTCCGAAGTTTTTTTTGGGTCAAATTTTTTTTGGTCCCAAAATTTTTCGAACTTTTTTTTGGGTCAAATTTTTTTTGGTCCCAAAATTTTTCGACCTTTTTTTTTTGGTCAAAATTTTTTTGTTCCCAAAATTTTTCAAACTTTTTTTTGGGTCAAAATTTTTTCGAAGTTTTCTTTGGATCAAAATTTTTTTTTGCTCAAAATTTTTTTGGGTCAAAATTTTTTCGAACTTTTTTTTGGGTCAAATTTTTTTTGGTCCCAAAATTTTTCGAAGTTTTTTTGGGTCAAAATTTTTTTGGTCCCAAAATTTTTCGAACTTTTTTTTTGGTCAAAATTTTTTCGAACTTTTTTTTGGGTCAAAATTTTTTTGGTCCCAAAATTTTTCGAACTTTTTTTTGGGTCAAAATTTTTTCGAACTTTTTTTTGGGTCAATTTTTTTGGTCCCAAAATTTTTCGAACTTTTTTTTGGGTCATAATTTTTTTGGGTCAAAATTTTTTCGAACTTTTTTTTGGGTCAAAAGTTTTTTTTTGCTCAAAATTTTTTTGGGTCAAAATTTTTTCGAACTATTTTTTGGGTCAAAATTTTTTTGGTCCCAAAATTTTTCGAACTTTTTTTTGGTCAAAATTTTTTTGGTCCCAAAATTTTTCGAACTTTTTTTTGGGTCAAAATTTTTTCGAACTTTTTTTTGGGTCAAAATTTTTTTGGTCCCAAAATTTTTCGAACTTTCTTTTGGGTCAAAATTTTTTTGGTCCCAAAATTTTTCGAACTTTTTTTTGGGTCAAAAGATTTTTGTTCCCAAAATTTTTCGAACTTTTTTTTGGGTCAAAAGATTTTTGTTCCCAAAATTTTTCGAACTTTTTTTTGACTCAAAATTTTTTTGGTCCCAAAATTTTTCGAACTTTTTTTTGGGTCAAAATTTTTTTGGTCCCAAAATTTTTCGAACTTTTTTTTGGGTCAAAATTTTTTTGGTCCCAAAATTTTTCGAACTTTTTTTTGGGTCAAAATTTTTTCGAACTTTTTTTTTGGTCAAAATTTTTTCGAACTTTTTTTTGGGTCAAAATTTTTTTGGTCCCAAAATTTTTCGAACTTTTTTTTGGGTCAAAATTTTTTCGAACTTTTTTTTGGGTCAATTTTTTTGGTCCCAAAATTTTTCGAACTTTTTTTTGGGTCATAATTTTTTTGGGTCAAAATTTTTTCGAACTTTTTTTTGGGTCAAAAGTTTTTTTTTTGCTCAAAATTTTTTTGGGTCAAAATTTTTTCGAACTATTTTTTGGGTCAAAATTTTTTTGGTCCCAAAATTTTTCGAACTTTTTTTTTGGTCAAAATTTTTTTGGTCCCAAAATTTTTCGAACTTTTTTTTGGGTCAAAATTTTTTCGAACTTTTTTTTGGGTCAAAATTTTTTTGGTCCCAAAATTTTTCGAACTTTCTTTTGGGTCAAAATTTTTTTGGTCCCAAAATTTTTCGAACTTTTTTTTGGGTCAAAAGATTTTTGTTCCCAAAATTTTTCGAACTTTTTTTTGGGTCAAAAGATTTTTGTTCCCAAAATTTTTCGAACTTTTTTTTGACTCAAAATTTTTTTGGTCCCAAAATTTTTCGAACTTTTTTTTGGGTCAAAATTTTTTTGGTCCCAAAATTTTTCGAACTTTTTTTTGGGTCAAAATTTTTTTGGTCCCAATATTTTTCGAACTTTTTTTTGGGTCAAATTTTTTTTGGTCCCAAAATTTTTCGAAGTTTTTTTTGGGTCAAAATTTTTTTGGTCCCAAAATTTTTCGAACTTTTTTTTGGGTCAAAATTTTTTTTTATCCCAAAATTTTTCGAAGTTTTTTTTGGGTCAAAATTTTTTTGGTCCCAAATTTTTTCGAAGTTTTTTTTGGGTCAAAATTTTTTTGGTCCCAAATTTTTTCGAACTTTTTTTTGGGTCAAATTTTTTTGGTCCCAAAATTTTTCGAACTTTTTTTGGGGTCAAAATTTTTTTGGTCCCAAAATTTTTCGAACTTTTTTTTGGGTCAAAATTTTTTTGGTCCCAAAATTTTTCGAACTTTTTTTTGGGTCAAAATTTTTTTGGTCCCAAAATTTTTCGAACTTTTTTTTTGGTCAAAATTTTTTTGGTCCCAAAACTTTTCGAACTTTTTTTTGGGTCAAAATTTTTTCGAAAATTTTTTTGGATCAAAATTTTTTTGGTCCCAAAACTTTTCGAACTTTTTTTTGGGTCAAAATTTTTTCGAACTTTTTTTTGGGTCAAAATTTTTTTGGTCCCAAAATTTTTCGAACTTTTTTTTGGGTCAAAATTTTTTCGAACTTTTTTTTGGGTCAAAATTTTTTTGATCCCAGAATTTTTCGAACTTTTTTTTGGGTCAAAATTTTTTCGAACTTTTTTTTGGGTCAAAATTTTTTTGGGTCAAAATTTTTTCGAACTTTTTTTTGGGTCAAAAGTTTTTTTTTTGCTCAAAATTTTTTTGGGTCAAAATTTTTTCGAACTATTTTTTGGGTCAAAATTTTTTTGGTCCCAAAATTTTTCGAACTTTTTTTTTGGTCAAAATTTTTTTGGTTCCAAAATTTTTCGAACTTTTTTTTGGGTCAAAATTTTTTCGAACTTTTTTTTGGGTCAAAATTTTTTTGGTCCCAAAATTTTTCGAACTTTCTTTTGGGTCAAAATTTTTTTGGTCCCAAAATTTTTCGAACTTTTTTTTGGGTCAAAAGATTTTTGTTCCCAAAATTTTTCGAACTTTTTTTTGGGTCAAAAGATGTTTGTTCCCAAAATTTTTCGAACTTTTTTTTGACTCAAAATTTTTTTGGTCCCAAAACTTTTCGAACTTTTTTTTGGGTCAAAATTTTTTTGGTCCCAAAATTTTTCAAACTTTTTTTTGGGTCAAAATTTTTTCGAACTTTTTTTTGGGTCAAATTTTTTTTGGTCCCAAAATTTTTCGAAGTTTTTTTTGGGTCAAAATTTTTTTGGTCCCAAAATTTTTCGAACTTTTTTTTGGGTCAAAATTTTTTTGGTCCCAAAATTTTTCGAACTTTTTTTTGGGTCAAAATTTTTTTGGTCCCAAAATTTTTCGAACTTTTTTTTGGGTCAAAATTTTTTTGGTCCCAAAATTTTTCGAACTTTTTTTTTGGTCAAAATTTTTTTGGTCCCAAAACTTTTCGAACTTTTTTTTGGGTCAAAATTTTTTCGAAATTTTTTTTGGATCAAAATTTTTTTGGTCCCAAAACTTTTCGAACTTTTTTTTGGGTCAAAATTTTTTCGAACTTTTTTTTGGGTCAAAATTTTTTTGGTCCCAAAATTTTTCTAACTTTTTTTTGGGTCAAAATTTTTTTGGTCCCAAAATTTTTCGAACTTTTTTTTGGGTCAAAATTTTTTTGGTCCCAAAATTTTTCGAACTTTTTTTTTGGTCAAAATTTTTTTGGTCCCAAAACTTTTCGAACTTTTTTTTGGGTCAAAATTTTTTCGAAGTTTTCTTTGGGTCAAAATTTTTTTTGGCTCAAAATTTTTTTGGGTCAAAATTTTTTCGAACTTTTTTTTGGGTCAAAACTTTTTTGGTCCCAAAATTTTTCGAACTTTTTTTTGGGTCAAATTTTTTTTGGTCCCAAGATTTTTCGAACTTTTTTTTGGGTCAAAATTTTTTTGGTCCCAAAATTTTTCGAAGTTTTTTTTGGGTCAAATTTTTTTTGGTCCCAAAATTTTTCGAAGTTTTTTTTGGGTCAAAATTTTTTTGGTCCCAAAATTTTTCGAACTTTTTTTTGGGTCAAATTTTTTTTGGTCCCAAGATTTTTCGAAGTTTTTTTTGGGTCAAAATTTTTTTGGTCCCAAAACTTTTCGAAGTTTTTTTTGGGTCAAAATTTTTTTGAAGTTTTTTTTGGGTCTAAATTTTTTTGGTCCCAAAACTTTTCGAACTTTTTTTTGGGTCAAAATTTTTTCGAACTTTTTTTTGGGTCAAAATTTTTTTGGTCCCAAAATTTTTCGAACTTTTTTTTTGGTCAAAATTTTTTCGAACTTTTTTTTGGGTCAAAATTTTTTTGGTCCCAAAAGTTTTCGAACTTTTTCTTGGGTCATAATTTTTTTGGGTCAAAATTTTTTCGAACTTTTTTTTGGGTCAAAATTTTTTCGAACTTTTTTTTGGGTCAAAATTTTTTTGGTCCCAAAATTTTTCGAACTTTCTTTTGGGTCAAAATTTTTTTGGTCCCAAAATTTTTCGAACTTTTTTTTGGGTCAAAAGATTTTTGTTCCCAAAATTTTTCGAACTTTTTTTTGGGTCAAAAGATGTTTGTTCCCAAAATTTTTCGAACTTTTTTTTGACTCAAAATTTTTTTGGTCCCAAAACTTTTCGAACTTTTTTTTGGGTCAAAATTTTTTTGGTCCCAAAATTTTTCAAACTTTTTTTTGGGTCAAAATTTTTTTGGTCCCAAAATTTTTCGAACTTTTTTTTGGGTCAAATTTTTTTTGGTCCCAAAATTTTTCGAAGTTTTTTTTGGGTCAAAATTTTTTTGGTCCCAAAATTTTTCGAACTTTTTTTTGGGTCAAAATTTTTTTGGTCCCAAAATTTTTCGAACTTTTTTTTGGGTCAAAATTTTTTTGGTCCCAAAATTTTTCGAACTTTTTTTTGGGTCAAAATTTTTTTGGTCCCAAAATTTTTCGAACTTTTTTTTTTGGTCAAAATTTTTTTGGTCCCAAAACTTTTCGAACTTTTTTTTGGGTCAAAATTTTTTCGAAATTTTTTTTGGATCAAAATTTTTTTGGTCCCAAAACTTTTCGAACTTTTTTTTGGGTCAAAATTTTTTCGAACTTTTTTTTGGGTCAAAATTTTTTTGGTCCCAAAATTTTTCTAACTTTTTTTTGGGTCAAAATTTTTTTGGTCCCAAAATTTTTCGAACTTTTTTTTGGGTCAAAATTTTTTTGGTCCCAAAATTTTTCGAACTTTTTTTTTGGTCAAAATTTTTTTGGTCCCAAAACTTTTCGAACTTTTTTTTGGGTCAAAATTTTTTCGAAGTTTTCTTTGGGTCAAAATTTTTTTTGGCTCAAAATTTTTTTGGGTCAAAATTTTTTCGAACTTTTTTTTGGGTCAAATTTTTTTTGGTCCCAAAATTTTTCGAACTTTTTTTTGGCTCAAAATTTTTTTGGTCCCAAGATTTTTCGAACTTTTTTTTGGGTCAAAATTTTTTTGGTCCCAAAATTTTTCGAAGTTTTTTTTGGGTCAAATTTTTTTTGGTCCCAAAATTTTTCGAAGTTTTTTTTGGGTCAAAATTTTTTTGGTCCCAAAATTTTTTGAACTTTTTTTTGGGTCAAATTTTTTTTGGTCCCAAGATTTTTCGAAGTTTTTTTTGGGTCAAAATTTTTTTGGTCCCAAAACTTTTCGAACTTTTTTTTGGGTCAAAATTTTTTCGAAGTTTTTTTTGGGTCTAAATTTTTTTGGTCCCAAAACTTTTCGAACTTTTTTTTGGGTCAAAATTTTTTCGAACTTTTTTTTGGGTCAAAATTTTTTTGGTCCCAAAATTTTTCGAACTTTTTTTTTGGTCAAAATTTTTTCGAACTTTTTTTTGGGTCAAAATTTTTTTGGTCCCAAAAGTTTTCGAACTTTTTCTTGGGTCATAATTTTTTTGGGTTAAAATTTTTTCGAACTTTTTTTTGGGTCAAAAGTTTTTTTTTTGCTCAAAATTTTTTTGGGTCGAAATTTTTTCGAACTATTTTTTGGGTCAAAATTTTTTTGGTCCCAAAATTTTTCGAACTATTTTTTTTGGTCAAAATTTTTTTGGTCCCAAAATTTTTCGAACTTTTTTTTGGGTCAAAATTTTTTCGAACTTTTTTTTGGGTCAAAATTTTTTTGGTCCCAAAATTTTTCGAACTTTTTTTTGGGTCAAATTTTTTTTGTTCCCAAAATTTTTCGAACTTTTTTTTGACTCAAAATTTTTTTGGTCCCAAAATTTTTCGAACTTTTTTTTGGGTCAAAATTTTTTTGGTCCCAAAATTTTTCGAACTTTTTTTTGGGTCAAAATTTTTTCGAACTTTTTTTTGGGTCAAAATTTTTTTGATCCCAGAATTTTTCGAACTTTTTTTTGGGTCAAAATTTTTTCGAACTTTTTTTTGGGTCAAAATTTTTTTGGTCCCAAAATTTTTCGAACTTTTTTTTGGGTCATAATTTTTTTGGGTCAAAATTTTTTCGAACTTTTTTTTGGGTCAAAAGTTTTTTTTTTGCTCAAAATTTTTTTGGGTCAAAATTTTTTCGAACTATTTTTTGGGTCAAAATTTTTTTGGTCCCAAAATTTTTCGAACTTTTTTTTTGGTCAAAATTTTTTTGGTTCCAAAATTTTTCGAACTTTTTTTTGGGTCAAAATTTTTTCGAACTTTTTTTTGGGTCAAAATTTTTTTGGTCCCCAAATTTTTCGAACTTTCTTTTGGGTCAAAATTTTTTTGGTCCCAAAATTTTTCGAACTTTTTTTTGGGTCAAAAGATTTTTGTTCCCAAAATTTTTCGAACTTTTTTTTGGGTCAAAAGATGTTTGTTCCCAAAATTTTTCGAACTTTTTTTTGACTCAAAATTTTTTTGGTCCCAAAACTTTTCGAACTTTTTTTTGGGTCAAAATTTTTTTGGTCCCAAAATTTTTCAAACTTTTTTTTGGGTCAAAATTTTTTTGGTCCCAAAATTTTTCGAACTTTTTTTTGGGTCAAATTTTTTTTGGTCCCAAAATTTTTCGAAGTTTTTTTTGGGTCAAAATTTTTTTGGTCCCAAAATTTTTCGAACTTTTTTTTGGGTCAAAATTTTTTTGGTCCCAAAATTTTTCGAACTTTTTTTTGGGTCAAAATTTTTTTGGTCCCAAAATTTTTCGAACTTTTTTTTGGGTCAAAATTTTTTTGGTCCCAAAATTTTTCGAACTTTTTTTTGGGTCAAAATTTTTTCGAAATTTTTTTTGGATCAAAATTTTTTTGGTCCCAAAACTTTTCGAACTTTTTTTTGGGTCAAAATTTTTTCGAACTTTTTTTTGGGTCAAAATTTTTTTGGTCCCAAAATTTTTCTAACTTTTTTTTGGGTCAAAATTTTTTTGGTCCCAAAATTTTTCGAAGTTTTTTTTGGGTCAAATTTTTTTTGGTCCCAAAATTTTTCGAACTTTTTTTTGGGTCAAAATTTTTTTGGTCCCAAAATTTTTCGAAGTTTTTTTTGGGTCAAATTTTTTTTGGTCCCAAGATTTTTCGAACTTTTTTTTGGGTCAAAATTTTTTTGGTCCCAAAATTTTTCGAAGTTTTTTTTGGGTCAAATTTTTTTTGGTCCCAAAATTTTTCGAAGTTTTTTTTGGGTCAAAATTTTTTTGGTCCCAAAATTTTTTGAACTTTTTTTTGGGTCAAATTTTTTTTGGTCCCAAGATTTTTCGAAGTTTTTTTTGGGTCAAAATTTTTTTGGTCCCAAAACTTTTCGAACTTTTTTTTGGGTCAAAATTTTTTCGAAGTTTTTTTTGGGTCTAAATTTTTTTGGTCCCAAAACTTTTCGAACTTTTTTTTGGGTCAAAATTTTTTCGAACTTTTTTTTGGGTCAAAATTTTTTTGGTCCCAAAATTTTTCGAACTTTTTTTTTGGTCAAAATTTTTTCGAACTTTTTTTTGGGTCAAAATTTTTTTGGTCCCAAAAGTTTTCGAACTTTTTCTTGGGTCATAATTTTTTTGGGTTAAAATTTTTTCGAACTTTTTTTTGGGTCAAAAGTTTTTTTTTTGCTCAAAATTTTTTTGGGTCGAAATTTTTTCGAACTATTTTTTGGGTCAAAATTTTTTTGGTCCCAAAATTTTTCGAACTATTTTTTTTGGTCAAAATTTTTTTGGTCCCAAAATTTTTCGAACTTTTTTTTGGGTCAAAATTTTTTCGAACTTTTTTTTGGGTCAAAATTTTTTTGGTCCCAAAATTTTTCGAACTTTTTTTTGGGTCAAATTTTTTTTGTTCCCAAAATTTTTCGAACTTTTTTTTGACTCAAAATTTTTTTGGTCCCAAAATTTTTCGAACTTTTTTTTGGGTCAAAATTTTTTTGGTCCCAAAATTTTTCGAACTTTTTTTTGGGTCAAAATTTTTTCGAACTTTTTTTTGGGTCAAAATTTTTTTGATCCCAGAATTTTTCGAACTTTTTTTTGGGTCAAAATTTTTTCGAACTTTTTTTTGGGTCAAAATTTTTTTGGTCCCAAAATTTTTCGAACTTTTTTTTGGGTCATAATTTTTTTGGGTCAAAATTTTTTCGAACTTTTTTTTGGGTCAAAAGTTTTTTTTTTGCTCAAAATTTTTTTGGGTCAAAATTTTTTCGAACTATTTTTTGGGTCAAAATTTTTTTGGTCCCAAAATTTTTCGAACTTTTTTTTTGGTCAAAATTTTTTTGGTTCCAAAATTTTTCGAACTTTTTTTTGGGTCAAAATTTTTTCGAACTTTTTTTTGGGTCAAAATTTTTTTGGTCCCCAAATTTTTCGAACTTTCTTTTGGGTCAAAATTTTTTTGGTCCCAAAATTTTTCGAACTTTTTTTTGGGTCAAAAGATTTTTGTTCCCAAAATTTTTCGAACTTTTTTTTGGGTCAAAAGATGTTTGTTCCCAAAATTTTTCGAACTTTTTTTTGACTCAAAATTTTTTTGGTCCCAAAACTTTTCGAACTTTTTTTTGGGTCAAAATTTTTTTGGTCCCAAAATTTTTCAAACTTTTTTTTGGGTCAAAATTTTTTTGGTCCCAAAATTTTTCGAACTTTTTTTTGGGTCAAATTTTTTTTGGTCCCAAAATTTTTCGAAGTTTTTTTTGGGTCAAAATTTTTTTGGTCCCAAAATTTTTCGAACTTTTTTTTGGGTCAAAATTTTTTTGGTCCCAAAATTTTTCGAACTTTTTTTTGGGTCAAAATTTTTTTGGTCCCAAAATTTTTCGAACTTTTTTTTGGGTCAAAATTTTTTTGGTCCCAAAATTTTTCGAACTTTTTTTTGGGTCAAAATTTTTTCGAAATTTTTTTTGGATCAAAATTTTTTTGGTCCCAAAACTTTTCGAACTTTTTTTTGGGTCAAAATTTTTTCGAACTTTTTTTTGGGTCAAAATTTTTTTGGTCCCAAAATTTTTCTAACTTTTTTTTGGGTCAAAATTTTTTTGGTCCCAAAATTTTTCGAACTTTTTTTTGGGTCAAAATTTTTTTGGTCCCAAAATTTTTCGAACTTTTTTTTTGGTCAAAATTTTTTTGGTCCCAAAACTTTTCGAACTTTTTTTTGGGTCAAAATTTTTTCGAAGTTTTCTTTGGGTCAAAATTTTTTTTGGCTCAAAATTTTTTTGGGTCAAAATTTTTTCGAACTTTTTTTTGGGTCAAAACTTTTTTGGTCCCAAAATTTTTCGAACTTTTTTTTGGGTCAAATTTTTTTTGGTCCCAAGATTTTTCGAACTTTTTTTTGGGTCAAAATTTTTTTGGTCCCAAAATTTTTCGAAGTTTTTTTTGGGTCAAATTTTTTTTGGTCCCAAAATTTTTCGAACTTTTTTTTGGGTCAAATTTTTTTTGGTCCCAAAATTTTTCGACCTTTTTTTTTTGGTCAAAATTTTTTTGTTCCCAAAATTTTTCAAACTTTTTTTTGGGTCAAAATTTTTTCGAAGTTTTCTTTGGATCAAAATTTTTTTTTGCTCAAAATTTTTTTGGGTCAAAATTTTTTCGAACTTTTTTTTGGGTCAAATTTTTTTTGGTCCCAAAATTTTTCGAAGTTTTTTTTGGGTCAAAATTTTTTTGGTCCCAAAATTTTTCGAACTTTTTTTTTGGTCAAAATTTTTTCGAACTTTTTTTTGGGTCAAAATTTTTTTGGTCCCAAAATTTTTCGAACTTTTTTTTGGGTCAAAATTTTTTCGAACTTTTTTTTGGGTCAATTTTTTTGGTCCCAAAATTTTTCGAACTTTTTTTTGGGTCATAATTTTTTTGGGTCAAAATTTTTTCGAACTTTTTTTTGGGTCAAAAGTTTTTTTTTGCTCAAAATTTTTTTGGGTCAAAATTTTTTCGAACTATTTTTTGGGTCAAAATTTTTTTGGTCCCAAAATTTTTCGAACTTTTTTTTTGGTCAAAATTTTTTTGGTCCCAAAATTTTTCGAACTTTTTTTTGGGTCAAAATTTTTTCGAACTTTTTTTTGGGTCAAAATTTTTTTGGTCCCAAAATTTTTCGAACTTTCTTTTGGGTCAAAATTTTTTTGGTCCCAAAATTTTTCGAACTTTTTTTTGGGTCAAAAGATTTTTGTTCCCAAAATTTTTCGAACTTTTTTTTGGGTCAAAAGATTTTTGTTCCCAAAATTTTTCGAACTTTTTTTTGACTCAAAATTTTTTTGGTCCCAAAATTTTTCGAACTTTTTTTTGGGTCAAAATTTTTTTGGTCCCAAAATTTTTCGAACTTTTTTTTGGGTCAAAATTTTTTTGGTCCCAAAATTTTTCGAACTTTTTTTTGGGTCAAAATTTTTTCGAACTTTTTTTTTGGTCAAAATTTTTTCGAACTTTTTTTTGGGTCAAAATTTTTTTGGTCCCAAAATTTTTCGAACTTTTTTTTGGGTCAAAATTTTTTCGAACCTTTTTTTGGGTCAATTTTTTTGGTCCCAAAATTTTTCGAACTTTTTTTTGGGTCATAATTTTTTTGGGTCAAAATTTTTTCGAACTTTTTTTTGGGTCAAAAGTTTTTTTTTGCTCAAAATTTTTTTGGGTCAAAATTTTTTCGAACTATTTTTTGGGTCAAAATTTTTTTGGTCCCAAAATTTTTCGAACTTTTTTTTTGGTCAAAATTTTTTTGGTCCCAAAATTTTTCGAACTTTTTTTTGGGTCAAAATTTTTTCGAACTTTTTTTTGGGTCAAAATTTTTTTGGTCCCAAAATTTTTCGAACTTTCTTTTGGGTCAAAATTTTTTTGGTCCCAAAATTTTTCGAACTTTTTTTTGGGTCAAAAGATTTTTGTTCCCAAAATTTTTCGAACTTTTTTTTGGGTCAAAAGATTTTTGTTCCCAAAATTTTTCGAACTTTTTTTTGGGTCAAAATTTTTTTTTATCCCAAAATTTTTCGAAGTTTTTTTTGGGTCAAAATTTTTTTGGTCCCAAATTTTTTCGAAGTTTTTTTTGGGTCAAAATTTTTTTGGTCCCAAATTTTTTCGAACTTTTTTTTGGGTCAAATTTTTTTGGTCCCAAAATTTTTCGAACTTTTTTTGGGGTCAAAATTTTTTTGGTCCCAAAATTTTTCGAACTTTTTTTTGGGTCAAAATTTTTTTGGTCCCAAAATTTTTCGAACTTTTTTTTGGGTCAAAATTTTTTTGGTCCCAAAATTTTTCGAACTTTTTTTTTGGTCAAAATTTTTTTGTTCCCAAAACTTTTCGAACTTTTTTTTGGGTCAAAATTTTTTCGAAAATTTTTTTGGATCAAAATTTTTTTTGGTCCCAAAACTTTTCGAACTTTTTTTTGGGTCAAAATTTTTTCGAACTTTTTTTTGGGTCAAAATTTTTTTGGTCCCAAAATTTTTCGAACTTTTTTTTGGGTCAAAATTTTTTCGAACTTTTTTTTGGGTCAAAATTTTTTTGATCCCAGAATTTTTCGAACTTTTTTTTGGGTCAAAATTTTTTCGAACTTTTTTTTGGGTCAAATTTTTTTTGGTCCCAAAATTTTTCGAAGTTTTTTTTGGGTCAAAATTTTTTTGGTCCCAAAATTTTTCGAACTTTTTTTTGGGTCAAAATTTTTTTGGTCCCAAAATTTTTCGAACTTTTTTTTGGGTCAAAATTTTTTTGGTCCCAAAATTTTTCAAACTTTTTTTTGGGTCAAAATTTTTTCGAACTTTTTTTTGGGTCAAATTTTTTTTGGTCCCAAAATTTTTCGAAGTTTTTTTTGGGTCAAAATTTTTTTGGTCCCAAAATTTTTCGAACTTTTTTTTGGGTCAAAATTTTTTTGGTCCCAAAATTTTTCGAACTTTTTTTTGGGTCAAAATTTTTTTGGTCCCAAAATTTTTCGAACTTTTTTTTGGGTCAAAATTTTTTTGGTCCCAAAATTTTTCGAACTTTTTTTTTGGTCAAAATTTTTTTGGTCCCAAAACTTTTCGAACTTTTTTTTGGGTCAAAATTTTTTCGAAATTTTTTTTGGATCAAAATTTTTTTGGTCCCAAAACTTTTCGAACTTTTTTTTGGGTCAAAATTTTTTCGAACTTTTTTTTGGGTCAAAATTTTTTTGGTCCCAAAATTTTTCTAACTTTTTTTTGGGTCAAAATTTTTTTGGTCCCAAAATTTTTCGAACTTTTTTTTGGGTCAAAATTTTTTTGGTCCCAAAATTTTTCGAACTTTTTTTTTGGTCAAAATTTTTTTGGTCCCAAAACTTTTCGAACTTTTTTTTGGGTCAAAATTTTTTCGAAGTTTTCTTTGGGTCAAAATTTTTTTTGGCTCAAAATTTTTTTGGGTCAAAATTTTTTCGAACTTTTTTTTGGGTCAAAACTTTTTTGGTCCCAAAATTTTTCGAACTTTTTTTTGGGTCAAATTTTTTTTGGTCCCAAGATTTTTCGAACTTTTTTTTGGGTCAAAATTTTTTTGGTCCCAAAATTTTTCGAAGTTTTTTTTGGGTCAAATTTTTTTTGGTCCCAAAATTTTTCGAAGTTTTTTTTGGGTCAAAATTTTTTTGGTCCCAAAATTTTTCGAACTTTTTTTTGGGTCAAATTTTTTTTGGTCCCAAGATTTTTCGAAGTTTTTTTTGGGTCAAAATTTTTTTGGTCCCAAAACTTTTCGAAGTTTTTTTTGGGTCAAAATTTTTTCGAAGTTTTTTTTGGGTCTAAATTTTTTTGGTCCCAAAACTTTTCGAACTTTTTTTTGGGTCAAAATTTTTTCGAACTTTTTTTTGGGTCAAAATTTTTTTGGTCCCAAAATTTTTCGAACTTTTTTTTTGGTCAAAATTTTTTCGAACTTTTTTTTGGGTCAAAATTTTTTTGGTCCCAAAAGTTTTCGAACTTTTTCTTGGGTCATAATTTTTTTGGGTCAAAATTTTTTCGAACTTTTTTTTGGGTCAAAATTTTTTCGAACTTTTTTTTGGGTCAAAATTTTTTTGGTCCCAAAATTTTTCGAACTTTCTTTTGGGTCAAAATTTTTTTGGTCCCAAAATTTTTCGAACTTTTTTTTGGGTCAAAAGATTTTTGTTCCCAAAATTTTTCGAACTTTTTTTTGGGTCAAAAGATGTTTGTTCCCAAAATTTTTCGAACTTTTTTTTGACTCAAAATTTTTTTGGTCCCAAAACTTTTCGAACTTTTTTTTGGGTCAAAATTTTTTTGGTCCCAAAATTTTTCAAACTTTTTTTTGGGTCAAAATTTTTTTGGTCCCAAAATTTTTCGAACTTTTTTTTGGGTCAAATTTTTTTTGGTCCCAAAATTTTTCGAAGTTTTTTTTGGGTCAAAATTTTTTTGGTCCCAAAATTTTTCGAACTTTTTTTTGGGTCAAAATTTTTTTGGTCCCAAAATTTTTCGAACTTTTTTTTGGGTCCAAATTTTTTTGGTCCCAAAATTTTTCGAACTTTTTTTTGGGTCAAAATTTTTTTGGTCCCAAAATTTTTCGAACTTTTTTTTTGGTCAAAATTTTTTTGGTCCCAAAACTTTTCGAACTTTTTTTTGGGTCAAAATTTTTTCGAAATTTTTTTTGGATCAAAATTTTTTTGGTCCCAAAACTTTTCGAACTTTTTTTTGGGTCAAAATTTTTTCGAACTTTTTTTTGGGTCAAAATTTTTTTGGTCCCAAAATTTTTCTAACTTTTTTTTGGGTCAAAATTTTTTTGGTCCCAAAATTTTTCGAACTTTTTTTTGGGTCAAAATTTTTTTGGTCCCAAAATTTTTCGAACTTTTTTTTTGGTCAAAATTTTTTTGGTCCCAAAACTTTTCGAACTTTTTTTTGGGTCAAAATTTTTTCGAAGTTTTCTTTGGGTCAAAATTTTTTTTGGCTCAAAATTTTTTTGGGTCAAAATTTTTTCGAACTTTTTTTTGGGTCAAATTTTTTTTGGTCCCAAAATTTTTCGAACTTTTTTTTGGGTAAAATTTTTTTTGGTCCCAAGATTTTTCGAACTTTTTTTTGGGTCAAAATTTTTTTGGTCCCAAAATTTTTCGAAGTTTTTTTTGGGTCAAATTTTTTTTGGTCCCAAAATTTTTCGAAGTTTTTTTTGGGTCAAAATTTTTTTGGTCCCAAAATTTTTTGAACTTTTTTTTGGGTCAAATTTTTTTTGGTCCCAAGATTTTTCGAAGTTTTTTTTGGGTCAAAATTTTTTTGGTCCCAAAACTTTTCGAACTTTTTTTTGGGTCAAAATTTTTTCGAAGTTTTTTTTGGGTCTAAATTTTTTTGGTCCCAAAACTTTTCGAACTTTTTTTTGGGTCAAAATTTTTTCGAACTTTTTTTTGGGTCAAAATTTTTTTGGTCCCAAAATTTTTCGAACTTTTTTTTTGGTCAAAATTTTTTCGAACTTTTTTTTGGGTCAAAATTTTTTTGGTCCCAAAAGTTTTCGAACTTTTTCTTGGGTCATAATTTTTTTGGGTTAAAATTTTTTCGAACTTTTTTTTGGGTCAAAAGTTTTTTTTTTGCTCTAAATTTTTTTGGGTCGAAATTTTTTCGAACTATTTTTTGGGTCAAAATTTTTTTGGTCCCAAAATTTTTCGAACTATTTTTTTTGGTCAAAATTTTTTTGGTCCCAAAATTTTTCGAACTTTTTTTTGGGTCAAAATTTTTTCGAACTTTTTTTTGGGTCAAAATTTTTTTGGTCCCAAAATTTTTCGAACTTTTTTTTGGGTCAAATTTTTTTTGTTCCCAAAATTTTTCGAACTTTTTTTTGACTCAAAATTTTTTTGGTCCCAAAATTTTTCGAACTTTTTTTTGGGTCAAATTTTTTTTGGTCCCAAAATTTTTCGACCTTTTTTTTTTGGTCAAAATTTTTTCGTTCCCAAAATTTTTCAAACTTTTTTTTGGGTCAAAATTTTTTCGAAGTTTTCTTTGGGTCAAATTTTTTTTTTGCTCAAAATTTTTTTGGGTCAAAATTTTTTCGAACTTTTTTTTGGGTCAAATTTTTTTTGGTCCCAAAATTTTTCGAACTTTTTTTTGGGTCAAATTTTTTTTGGTCCCAAGATTTTTCGAAGTTTTTTTTGGGTCAAAATTTTTTTGGTCCCAAAATTTTTCGAAGTTTTTTTTGGGTCAAATTTTTTTGGTCCCAAAATTTTTCGAAGTTTTTTTTGGGTCAAAATTTTTTTGGTCCCAAAATTTTTCGAACTTTTTTTTGGGTCAAAATTTTTTTGGTCCCAAAATTTTTCGAACTTTTTTTTGGGTCAAAATTTTTTTGGTCCCAAAATTTTTCGAACTTTTTTTTGGGTCAAAATTTTTTTGGTCCCAAAATTTTTTCGAACTTTTTTTTGGGTCAAATTTTTTTGGTCCCAAAATTTTTCGAACTTTTTTTTGGGTCAAAATTTTTTTGGTCCCAAAATTTTTCTAACTTTTTTTTGGGTCAAAATTTTTTTGGTCCCAAAATTTTTCGAACTTTTTTTTGGGTCAAAATTTTTTTGGTCCCAAAATTTTTCGAACTTTTTTTTGGGTCAAAATTTTTTTGGTCCCAAAATTTTTCGAACTTTTTTTTGGGTCAAATTTTTTTTGGTCCCAAAATTTTTCGACCTTTTTTTTTTGGTCAAAATTTTTTCGTTCCCAAAATTTTTCAAACTTTTTTTTGGGTCAAAATTTTTTCGAAGTTTTCTTTGGGTCAAATTTTTTTTTTGCTCAAAATTTTTTTGGGTCAAAATTTTTTCGAACTTTTTTTTGGGTCAAATTTTTTTTGGTCCCAAAATTTTTCGAACTTTTTTTTGGGTCAAATTTTTTTTGGTCCCAAGATTTTTCGAAGTTTTTTTTGGGTCAAAATTTTTTTGGTCCCAAAATTTTTCGAAGTTTTTTTTGGGTCAAATTTTTTTGGTCCCAAAATTTTTCGAAGTTTTTTTTGGGTCAAAATTTTTTTGGTCCCAAAATTTTTCGAACTTTTTTTTGGGTCAAAATTTTTTTGGTCCCAAAATTTTTCGAACTTTTTTTTGGGTCAAAATTTTTTTGGTCCCAAAATTTTTCGAACTTTTTTTTGGGTCAAAATTTTTTTGGTCCCAAAATTTTTTCGAACTTTTTTTTGGGTCAAATTTTTTTGGTCCCAAAATTTTTCGAACTTTTTTTTGGGTCAAAATTTTTTTGGTCCCAAAATTTTTCTAACTTTTTTTTGGGTCAAAATTTTTTTGGTCCCAAAATTTTTCGAACTTTTTTTTGGGTCAAAATTTTTTTGGTCCCAAAATTTTTCGAACTTTTTTTTGGGTCAAATTTTTTTTGGTCCCATAATTTTTCGACCTTTTTTTTTTGGTCAAAATTTTTTTGTTCCCAAAATTTTTCAAACTTTTTTTTGGGTCAAAATTTTTTCGAAGTTTTCTTTGGATCAAAATTTTTTTTTGCTCAAAATTTTTTTGGGTCAAAATTTTTTCGAACTTTTTTTTGGGTCAAATTTTTTTTGGTCCCAAAATTTTTCGAAGTTTTTTTTGGGTCAAAATTTTTTTGGTCCCAAAATTTTTCGAACTTTTTTTTGGGTCAAATTTTTTTTGGTCCCAAGATTTTTCGAAGTTTTTTTTGGGTCATAATTTTTTTGGGTCAAATTTTTTTCGAACTTTTTTTTGGGTCAAAAGTTTTTTTTTTGCTCAAAATTTTTTTGGGTCGAAATTTTTTCGAACTATTTTTTGGGTCAAAATTTTTTTGGTCCCAAAATTTTTCGAACTTTTTTTTTGGTCAAAATTTTTTTGGTCCCAAAATTTTTCGAACTTTTTTTTTGGTCAAAATTTTTTTGGTCCCAAAATTTTTCGAACTTTTTTTTTGGTCAAAATTTTTTTGGTCCCAAAATTTTTCGAACTTTTTTTTTGGTCAAAATTTTTTTGGTCCCAAAATTTTTCGAACTTTTTTTTGGGTCAAAATTTTTTCGAACTTTTTTTTGGGTCAAAATTTTTTTGGTCCCAAAATTTTTCGAACTTTTTTTTGGGTCAAAATTTTTTCGAACTTTTTTTTGGGTCAATTTTTTTGGTCCCAAAATTTTTCGAACTTTTTTTTTGGGTCATAATTTTTTTGGGTCAAAATTTTTTCGAACTTTTTTTTGGGTCAAAAGTTTTTTTTTGCTCAAAATTTTTTTGGGTCAAAATTTTTTCGAACTATTTTTTGGGTCAAAAATTTTTTTGGTCCCAAAATTTTTCGAACTTTTTTTTTGGTCAAAATTTTTTTGGTCCCAAAATTTTTCGAACTTT
Source organism: Astyanax mexicanus (assembly GCF_023375975.1). NCBI lineage: Eukaryota > Metazoa > Chordata > Actinopteri > Characiformes > Acestrorhamphidae > Astyanax > Astyanax mexicanus. The sequence continues at coordinate 20,147,518 of NC_064413.1, forward strand.
TTTTTGGGTCAAAATTTTTTCGAACTTTTTTTTGGGTCAAAATTTTTTGGTCCCAAAATTTTTCGAACTTTCTTTTGGGTCAAAATTTTTTTGGTCCCAAAATTTTTCGAACTTTTTTTTGGGTCAAAAGATTTTTGTTCCCAAAATTTTTCGAACTTTTTTTTGGGTCAAAAGATTTTTGTTCCCAAAATTTTTCGAACTTTTTTTTGACTCAAAATTTTTTTGGTCCCAAAATTTTTCGAACTTTTTTTTGGGTCAAAATTTTTTTGGTCCCAAAATTTTTCGAACTTTTTTTTGGGTCAAAATTTTTTTGGTCCCAAAATTTTTCGAACTTTTTTTTGGGTCAAAATTTTTTTGGTCCCAAATTTTTTCGAAGTTTTTTTTGGGTCAAAATTTTTTTGGTCCCAAATTTTTTCGAACTTTTTTTTGGGTCAAATTTTTTTGGTCCCAAAATTTTTCGAACTTTTTTTTGGGTCAAAATTTTTTTGGTCCCAAAATTTTTCGAACTTTTTTTGGGTCAAAATTTTTTTGGTCCCAAAATTTTTCAAACTTTTTTTTGGGTCAAAATTTTTTTGGTCCCAAAATTTTTCGAACTTTTTTTTTGGTCAAAATTTTTTTGGTCCCAAAACTTTTCGAACTTTTTTTTGGGTCAAAATTTTTTCGAAAATTTTTTTGGATCAAAATTTTTTTGGTCCCAAAACTTTTCGAACTTTTTTTTGGGTCAAAATTTTTTCGAACTTTTTTTTGGGTCAAAATTTTTTTGGTCCCAAAATTTTTCGAACTTTTTTTTGGGTCAAAATTTTTTCGAACTTTTTTTTGGGTCAAAATTTTTTTGATCCCAGAATTTTTCGAACTTTTTTTTGGGTCAAAATTTTTTCGAACTTTTTTTTGGGTCAAAATTTTTTTGGTCCCAAAATTTTTCGAACTTTTTTTTGGGTCATAATTTTTTTGGGTCAAAATTTTTTCGAACTTTTTTTTGGGTTAAAAGTTTTTTTTTTGCTCAAAATTTTTTTGGGTCGAAATTTTTTCGAACTATTTTTTGGGTCAAAATTTTTTTGGTCCCAAAATTTTTCGAACTTTTTTTTTGGTCAAAATTTTTTTGGTCCCAAAATTTTTCGAACTTTTTTTTGGGTCAAAATTTTTTCGAACTTTTTTTTGGGTCAAAATTTTTTTGGTCCCAAAATTTTTCGAACTTTTTTTTGGGTCAAAATTTTTTCTAACTTTTTTTTGGGTCAATTTTTTTGGTCCCAAAATTTTTCGAACTTTTTTTTTGGGTCATAATTTTTTTGGGTCAAAATTTTTTCGAACTTTTTTTTGGGTCAAAAGTTTTTTTTTGCTCAAAATTTTTTTGGGTCAAAATTTTTTCGAACTATTTTTTGGGTCAAAAATTTTTTTGGTCCCAAAATTTTTCGAACTTTTTTTTTGGTCAAAATTTTTTTGGTCCCAAAATTTTTCGAACTTTTTTTTGGGTCAAAATTTTTTCGAACTTTTTTTTGGGTCAAAATTTTTTGGTCCCAAAATTTTTCGAACTTTCTTTTGGGTCAAAATTTTTTTGGTCCCAAAATTTTTCGAACTTTTTTTTGGGTCAAAAGATTTTTGTTCCCAAAATTTTTCGAACTTTTTTTTGGGTCAAAAGATTTTTGTTCCCAAAATTTTTCGAACTTTTTTTTGACTCAAAATTTTTTTGGTCCCAAAATTTTTCGAACTTTTTTTTGGGTCAAAATTTTTTTGGTCCCAAAATTTTTCGAACTTTTTTTTGGGTCAAAATTTTTTTGGTCCCAAAATTTTTCGAACTTTTTTTTGGGTCAAAATTTTTTTGGTCCCAAATTTTTTCGAAGTTTTTTTTGGGTCAAAATTTTTTTGGTCCCAAATTTTTTCGAACTTTTTTTTGGGTCAAATTTTTTTGGTCCCAAAATTTTTCGAACTTTTTTTTGGGTCAAAATTTTTTTGGTCCCAAAATTTTTCGAACTTTTTTTGGGTCAAAATTTTTTTGGTCCCAAAATTTTTCGAACTTTTTTTTGGGTCAAAATTTTTTTGGTCCCAAAATTTTTCGAACTTTTTTTTTGGTCAAAATTTTTTTGGTCCCAAAACTTTTCGAACTTTTTTTTGGGTCAAAATTTTTTCGAAAATTTTTTTGGATCAAAATTTTTTTGGTCCCAAAACTTTTCGAACTTTTTTTTGGGTCAAAATTTTTTCGAACTTTTTTTTGGGTCAAAATTTTTTTGGTCCCAAAATTTTTCGAACTTTTTTTTGGGTCAAAATTTTTTCGAACTTTTTTTTGGGTCAAAATTTTTTTGATCCCAGAATTTTTCGAACTTTTTTTTGGGTCAAAATTTTTTCGAACTTTTTTTTGGGTCAAAATTTTTTTTGTCCCAAAATTTTTCGAACTTTTTTTTGGGTCATAATTTTTTTGGGTCAAAATTTTTTCGAACTTTTTTTTGGGTCAAAAGTTTTTTTTTTGCTCAAAATTTTTTTGGGTCAAAATTTTTTCGAACTATTTTTTGGGTCAAAATTTTTTTGGTCCCAAAATTTTTCGAACTTTTTTTTTGGTCAAAATTTTTTTGGTTCCAAAATTTTTCGAACTTTTTTTTGGGTCAAAATTTTTTCGAACTTTTTTTTGGGTCAAAATTTTTTTGGTCCCAAAATTTTTCGAACTTTCTTTTGGGTCAAAATTTTTTTGGTCCCAAAATTTTTCGAACTTTTTTTTGGGTCAAAATTTTTTTGGTCCCAAAATTTTTCGAACTTTTTTTTGGGTCAAAATTTTTTTGGTCCCAAAATTTTTCGAACTTTTTTTTGGGTCAAATTTTTTTTGGTCCCAAAATTTTTCGAAGTTTTTTTTGGGTCAAAATTTTTTTGGTCCCAAAATTTTTCGAACTTTTTTTTGGGTCAAAATTTTTTTGGTCCCAAAATTTTTCGAACTTTTTTTTGGGTCAAAATTTTTTTGGTCCCAAAATTTTTCGAACTTTTTTTTTGGTCAAAATTTTTTTGGTCCCAAAACTTTTCGAACTTTTTTTTGGGTCAAAACTTTTTCGAAATTTTTTTTGGCTCAAAATTTTTTTGGTCCCAAAATTTTTCGAACTTTTTTTTGGGTCAAAATTTTTTTGGTCCCAAAATTTTTCGAACTTTTTTTTTGGTCAAAATTTTTTTGGTCCCAAAACTTTTCGAACTTTTTTTTGGGTCAAAATTTTTTCGAAATTTTTTTTGGATCAAAATTTTTTTGGTCCCAAAACTTTTCGAACTTTTTTTTGGGTCAAAATTTTTTTGGTCCCAAAATTTTTCGAACTTTTTTTTGGGTCAAAATTTTTTTGGTCCCAAAATTTTTCGAACTTTTTTTTGGGTCAAATTTTTTTTGGTCCCAAAATTTTTCGAAGTTTTTTTTGGGTCAAAATTTTTTTGGTCCCAAAATTTTTCGAACTTTTTTTTGGGTCAAAATTTTTTTGGTCCCAAAATTTTTCGAACTTTTTTTTGGGTCAAAATTTTTTTGGTCCCAAAATTTTTCGAACTTTTTTTTGGGTCAAAATTTTTTTGATCCCAGAATTTTTCGAACTTTTTTTTGGGTCAAAATTTTTTCGAACTTTTTTTTGGGTCAAAATTTTTTTTGTCCCAAAATTTTTCGAACTTTTTTTTGGGTCATAATTTTTTTGGGTCAAAATTTTTTCGAACTTTTTTTTGGGTCAAAAGTTTTTTTTTTGCTCAAAATTTTTTTGGGTCGAAATTTTTTCGAACTATTTTTTGGGTCAAAATTTTTTTGGTCCCAAAATTTTTCGAACTTTTTTTTTGGTCAAAATTTTTTTGGTCCCAAAATTTTTCGAACTTTTTTTTGGGTCAAAATTTTTTCGAACTTTTTTTTGGGTCAAAATTTTTTGGTCCCAAAATTTTTCGAACTTTCTTTTGGGTCAAAATTTTTTTGGTCCCAAAATTTTTCGAACTTTTTTTTGGGTCAAAATTTTTTTGGTCCCAAAATTTTTCGAACTTTTTTTTGGGTCAAATTTTTTTTGGTCCCAAAATTTTTCGAACTTTTTTTTGGGTCAAAATTTTTTTGGTCCCAAAATTTTTCGAACTTTTTTTTGGGTCAAAATTTTTTTGGTCCCAAAATTTTTCGAACTTTTTTTTGGGTCAAAATTTTTTTGGTCCCAAAATTTTTCGAACTTTTTTTTGGGTCAAAATTTTTTTGGTCCCAAAATTTTTCGAACTTTTTTTTGGGTCAAAATTTTTTTGGTCCCAAAATTTTTCGAACTTTTTTTTTGGTCAAAATTTTTTTGGTCCCAAAACTTTTCGAACTTTTTTTTGGGTCAAAATTTTTTCGAAATTTTTTTTGGCTCAAAATTTTTTTGGTCCCAAAATTTTTCGAACTTTTTTTTGGGTCAAAATTTTTTTGGTCCCAAAATTTTTCGAACTTTTTTTTTGGTCAAAATTTTTTTGGTCCCAAAACTTTTCGAACTTTTTTTTGGGTCAAAATTTTTTCGAAATTTTTTTTGGATCAAAATTTTTTTGGTCCCAAAACTTTTCGAACTTTTTTTTGGGTCAAAATTTTTTTGGTCCCAAAATTTTTCGAACTTTTTTTTGGGTCAAAATTTTTTTGGTCCCAAAATTTTTCGAACTTTTTTTTGGGTCAAATTTTTTTTGGTCCCAAAATTTTTCGAAGTTTTTTTTGGGTCAAAATTTTTTTGGTCCCAAAATTTTTCGAACTTTTTTTTGGGTCAAAATTTTTTTGGTCCCAAAATTTTTCGAACTTTTTTTTGGGTCAAAATTTTTTTGGTCCCAAAATTTTTCGAACTTTTTTTTGGGTCAAAATTTTTTTGATCCCAGAATTTTTCGAACTTTTTTTTGGGTCAAAATTTTTTCGAACTTTTTTTTGGGTCAAAATTTTTTTTGTCCCAAAATTTTTCGAACTTTTTTTTGGGTCATAATTTTTTTGGGTCAAAATTTTTTCGAACTTTTTTTTGGGTCAAAAGTTTTTTTTTTGCTCAAAATTTTTTTGGGTCGAAATTTTTTCGAACTATTTTTTGGGTCAAAATTTTTTTGGTCCCAAAATTTTTCGAACTTTTTTTTTGGTCAAAATTTTTTTGGTCCCAAAATTTTTCGAACTTTTTTTTGGGTCAAAATTTTTTCGAACTTTTTTTTGGGTCAAAATTTTTTTGGTCCCAAAATTTTTCGAACTTTTTTTTGGGTCAAAATTTTTTCGAACTTTTTTTTGGGTCAATTTTTTTGGTCCCAAAATTTTTCGAACTTTTTTTTTGGGTCATAATTTTTTTGGGTCAAAATTTTTTCGAACTTTTTTTTGGGTCAAAAGTTTTTTTTTGCTCAAAATTTTTTTGGGTCAAAATTTTTTCGAACTATTTTTTGGGTCAAAAATTTTTTTGGTCCCAAAATTTTTCGAACTTTTTTTTTGGTCAAAATTTTTTTGGTCCCAAAATTTTTCGAACTTTTTTTTGGGTCAAAATTTTTTCGAACTTTTTTTTGGGTCAAAATTTTTTGGTCCCAAAATTTTTCGAACTTTCTTTTGGGTCAAAATTTTTTTGGTCCCAAAATTTTTCGAACTTTTTTTTGGGTCAAAAGATTTTTGTTCCCAAAATTTTTCGAACTTTTTTTTGGGTCAAAAGATTTTTGTTCCCAAAATTTTTCGAACTTTTTTTTGACTCAAAATTTTTTTGGTCCCAAAATTTTTCGAACTTTTTTTTGGGTCAAAATTTTTTTGGTCCCAAAATTTTTCGAACTTTTTTTTGGGTCAAAATTTTTTTGGTCCCAAAATTTTTCGAACTTTTTTTTGGGTCAAAATTTTTTTGGTCCCAAAATTTTTCGAACTTTTTTTTGGGTCAAAATTTTTTTGGTCCCAAATTTTTTCGAAGTTTTTTTTGGGTCAAAATTTTTTTGGTCCCAAATTTTTTCGAACTTTTTTTTGGGTCAAATTTTTTTGGTCCCAAAATTTTTCGAACTTTTTTTTGGGTCAAAATTTTTTTGGTCCCAAAATTTTTCAAACTTTTTTTGGGTCAAAATTTTTTTGGTCCCAAAATTTTTCGAACTTTTTTTTGGGTCAAAATTTTTTTGGTCCCAAAATTTTTCGAACTTTTTTTTTGGTCAAAATTTTTTTGGTCCCAAAACTTTTCGAACTTTTTTTTGGGTCAAAATTTTTTCGAAAATTTTTTTGGATCAAATTTTTTTGGTCCCAAAACTTTTCGAACTTTTTTTTGGGTCAAAATTTTTTCGAACTTTTTTTTGGGTCAAAATTTTTTTGGTCCCAAAATTTTTCGAACTTTTTTTTGGGTCAAAATTTTTTCGAACTTTTTTTTGGGTCAAAATTTTTTTGATCCCAGAATTTTTCGAACTTTTTTTTGGGTCAAAATTTTTTCGAACTTTTTTTTGGGTCAAAATTTTTTTTGTCCCAAAATTTTTCGAACTTTTTTTTGGGTCATAATTTTTTTGGGTCAAAATTTTTTCGAACTTTTTTTTGGGTCAAAAGTTTTTTTTTTGCTCAAAATTTTTTTGGGTCAAAATTTTTTCGAACTATTTTTTGGGTCAAAATTTTTTTGGTCCCAAAATTTTTCGAACTTTTTTTTTGGTCAAAATTTTTTTGGTTCCAAAATTTTTCGAACTTTTTTTTGGGTCAAAATTTTTTCGAACTTTTTTTTGGGTCAAAATTTTTTTGGTCCCAAAATTTTTCGAACTTTCTTTTGGGTCAAAATTTTTTTGGTCCCAAAATTTTTCGAACTTTTTTTTGGGTCAAAATTTTTTTGGTCCCAAAATTTTTCGAACTTTTTTTTGGGTCAAAATTTTTTCGAACTTTTTTTTGGGTCAAAATTTTTTGGTCCCAAAATTTTTCGAACTTTCTTTTGGGTCAAAATTTTTTTGGTCCCAAAATTTTTCGAACTTTTTTTTGGGTCAAAAGATTTTTGTTCCCAAAATTTTTCGAACTTTTTTTTGGGTCAAAAGATTTTTGTTCCCAAAATTTTTCGAACTTTTTTTTGACTCAAAATTTTTTTGGTCCCAAAATTTTTCGAACTTTTTTTTGGGTCAAAATTTTTTTGGTCCCAAAATTTTTCGAACTTTTTTTTGGGTCAAAATTTTTTTGGTCCCAAAATTTTTCGAACTTTTTTTTGGGTCAAAATTTTTTTGGTCCCAAAATTTTTCGAACTTTTTTTTGGGTCAAAATTTTTTTGGTCCCAAATTTTTTCGAAGTTTTTTTTGGGTCAAAATTTTTTTGGTCCCAAATTTTTTCGAACTTTTTTTTGGGTCAAATTTTTTTGGTCCCAAAATTTTTCGAACTTTTTTTTGGGTCAAAATTTTTTTGGTCCCAAAATTTTTCAAACTTTTTTTGGGTCAAAATTTTTTTGGTCCCAAAATTTTTCGAACTTTTTTTTGGGTCAAAATTTTTTTGGTCCCAAAATTTTTCGAACTTTTTTTTTGGTCAAAATTTTTTTGGTCCCAAAACTTTTCGAACTTTTTTTTGGGTCAAAATTTTTTCGAAAATTTTTTTGGATCAAATTTTTTTGGTCCCAAAACTTTTCGAACTTTTTTTTGGGTCAAAATTTTTTCGAACTTTTTTTTGGGTCAAAATTTTTTTGGTCCCAAAATTTTTCGAACTTTTTTTTGGGTCAAAATTTTTTCGAACTTTTTTTTGGGTCAAAATTTTTTTGATCCCAGAATTTTTCGAACTTTTTTTTGGGTCAAAATTTTTTCGAACTTTTTTTTGGGTCAAAATTTTTTTTGTCCCAAAATTTTTCGAACTTTTTTTTGGGTCATAATTTTTTTGGGTCAAAATTTTTTCGAACTTTTTTTTGGGTCAAAAGTTTTTTTTTTGCTCAAAATTTTTTTGGGTCAAAATTTTTTCGAACTATTTTTTGGGTCAAAATTTTTTTGGTCCCAAAATTTTTCGAACTTTTTTTTTGGTCAAAATTTTTTTGGTTCCAAAATTTTTCGAACTTTTTTTTGGGTCAAAATTTTTTCGAACTTTTTTTTGGGTCAAAATTTTTTTGGTCCCAAAATTTTTCGAACTTTCTTTTGGGTCAAAATTTTTTTGGTCCCAAAATTTTTCGAACTTTTTTTTGGGTCAAAATTTTTTTGGTCCCAAAATTTTTCGAACTTTTTTTTGGGTCAAAATTTTTTTGGTCCCAAAATTTTTCGAACTTTTTTTTGGGTCAAATTTTTTTTGGTCCCAAAATTTTTCGAAGTTTTTTTTGGGTCAAAATTTTTTTGGTCCCAAAATTTTTCGAACTTTTTTTTGGGTCAAAATTTTTTTGGTCCCAAAATTTTTCGAACTTTTTTTTGGGTCAAAATTTTTTTGGTCCCAAAATTTTTCGAACTTTTTTTTGGGTCAAAATTTTTTTGGTCCCAAAATTTTTCGAACTTTTTTTTTGGTCAAAATTTTTTTGGTCCCAAAACTTTTCGAACTTTTTTTTGGGTCAAAATTTTTTCGAAATTTTTTTTGGATCAAAATTTTTTTGGTCCCAAAACTTTTCGAACTTTTTTTTGGGTCAAAATTTTTTTGGTCCCAAAATTTTTCGAACTTTTTTTTGGGTCAAAATTTTTTTGGTCCCAAAATTTTTCGAACTTTTTTTTGGGTCAAATTTTTTTTGGTCCCAAAATTTTTCGAAGTTTTTTTTGGGTCAAAATTTTTTTGGTCCCAAAATTTTTCGAACTTTTTTTTGGGTCAAAATTTTTTTGGTCCCAAAATTTTTCGAACTTTTTTTTGGGTCAAAATTTTTTTGGTCCCAAAATTTTTCGAACTTTTTTTCGGGTCAAAATTTTTTGGTCCCAAAATTTTTCGAACTTTTTTTTTTGGTCAAAATTTTTTTGGTCCCAAAACTTTTCGAACTTTTTTTTGGGTCAAAATTTTTTCGAAATTTTTTTTGGATCAAAATTTTTTTGGTCCCAAAACTTTTCGAACTTTTTTTTGGGTCAAAATTTTTTCGAACTTTTTTTTGGGTCAAAATTTTTTTGGTCCCAAAATTTTTCTAACTTTTTTTTGGGTCAAAATTTTTTTGGTCCCAAAATTTTTCGAACTTTTTTTAGGGTCAAATGTTTTTGGTCCCAAAATTTTTCGAACTTTTTTTTGGGTCAAAATTTTTTTGGTCCCAAAATTTTTCGAACTTTCTTTTGGGTCAAAATTTTTTTGGTCCCAAAATTTTTCGAAGTTTTTTTTGGGTCAAAATTTTTTTGGTCCCAAAATTTTTCGAACTTTTTTTTTGGTCAAAATTTTTTTGGTCCCAAAACTTTTCGAACTTTTTTTTTGGTCAAAATTTTTTCGAACTTTTTTTTGGGTCAAAATTTTTTTGGTCCCAAAAGTTTTCGAACTTTTTCTTGGGTCATAATTTTTTTGGGTCAAAATTTTTTCGAACTTTTTTTTGGGTCAAAAGTTTTTTTTTTGCTCAAAATTTTTTTGGGTCGAATTTTTTTCGAACTATTTTTTGGGTCAAAATTTTTTTGGTCGCAAAATTTTTCGAACTTTTTTTTGGGTCAAAATTTTTTCGAACTTTTTTTTGGGTCAAAATTTTTTTGGTCCCAAAATTTTTCGAACTTTTTTTTGGGTCAAAAGATTTTTGTTCCCAAAATTTTTCGAACTTTTTTTTGACTCAAAATTTTTTTGGTCCCAAAATTTTTCGAACTTTTTTTTGGGTCAAAAGTTTTTTGGTCCCAAAATTTTTCGAACTTTTTTTTGGGTCAAATTTTTTTTGGTCCCAAAATTTTTCGACCTTTTTTTTTTGGTCAAAATTTTTTCGTTCCCAAAATTTTTCAAACTTTTTTTTGGGTCAAAATTTTTTCAAAGTTTTCTTTGGGTCAAATTTTTTTTTTGCTCAAAATTTTTTTTGGGTCAAAATTTTTTTGGTCCCAAAATTTTTCGAACTTTTTTTTGGGTCAAAATTTTTTGGGTCCCAAAATTTTTCGAACTTTTTTTTGGGTCAAATTTTTTTTGGTCCCATAATTTTTCGACCTTTTTTTTTTGGTCAAAATTTTTTTGTTCCCAAAATTTTTCAAACTTTTTTTTGGATCAAAATTTTTTCGAAGTTTTCTTTGGATCAAAATTTTTTTTTGCTCAAAATTTTTTTGGGTCAAAATTTTTTTGAACTTTTTTTTGGGTCAAATTTTTTTTGGTCCCAAAATTTTTCGAAGTTTTTTTTGGGTCAAAATTTTTTTGGTCCCAAAATTTTTCGAACTTTTTTTTGGGTCAAATTTTTTTTGGTCCCAAGATTTTTCGAAGTTTTTTTTGGGTCATAATTTTTTTGGGTCAAATTTTTTCGAACTTTTTTTGGGTCAAAAGTTTTTTTTTTGCTCAAAATTTTTTTGGGTCGAAATTTTTTCGAACTATTTTTGGGTCAAAATTTTTTTGGTCCCAAAATTTTTCGAACTTTTTTTCGGGTCAAAATTTTTTGGTCCCAAAATTTTTCGAACTTTTTTTTTTGGTCAAAATTTTTTTGGTCCCAAAACTTTTCGAACTTTTTTTTGGGTCAAAATTTTTTCGAAATTTTTTTTGGATCAAAATTTTTTTGGTCCCAAAACTTTTCGAACTTTTTTTTGGGTCAAAATTTTTTCGAACTTTTTTTTGGGTCAAAATTTTTTTGGTCCCAAAATTTTTCTAACTTTTTTTTGGGTCAAAATTTTTTTGGTCCCAAAATTTTTCGAACTTTTTTTAGGGTCAAATGTTTTTGGTCCCAAAATTTTTCGAACTTTTTTTTGGGTCAAAATTTTTTTGGTCCCAAAATTTTTCGAACTTTCTTTTGGGTCAAAATTTTTTTGGTCCCAAAATTTTTCGAAGTTTTTTTTGGGTCAAAATTTTTTTGGTCCCAAAATTTTTCGAACTTTTTTTTTGGTCAAAATTTTTTTGGTCCCAAAACTTTTCGAACTTTTTTTTTGGTCAAAATTTTTTCGAACTTTTTTTTGGGTCAAAATTTTTTTGGTCCCAAAAGTTTTCGAACTTTTTCTTGGGTCATAATTTTTTTGGGTCAAAATTTTTTCGAACTTTTTTTTGGGTCAAAAGTTTTTTTTTTGCTCAAAATTTTTTTGGGTCGAATTTTTTTCGAACTATTTTTTGGGTCAAAATTTTTTTGGTCGCAAAATTTTTCGAACTTTTTTTTGGGTCAAAATTTTTTCGAACTTTTTTTTGGGTCAAAATTTTTTTGGTCCCAAAATTTTTCGAACTTTTTTTTGGGTCAAAAGATTTTTGTTCCCAAAATTTTTCGAACTTTTTTTTGACTCAAAATTTTTTTGGTCCCAAAATTTTTCGAACTTTTTTTTGGGTCAAAAGTTTTTTGGTCCCAAAATTTTTCGAACTTTTTTTTGGGTCAAATTTTTTTTGGTCCCAAAATTTTTCGACCTTTTTTTTTTGGTCAAAATTTTTTCGTTCCCAAAATTTTTCAAACTTTTTTTTGGGTCAAAATTTTTTCAAAGTTTTCTTTGGGTCAAATTTTTTTTTTGCTCAAAATTTTTTTTGGGTCAAAATTTTTTTGGTCCCAAAATTTTTCGAACTTTTTTTTGGGTCAAAATTTTTTGGGTCCCAAAATTTTTCGAACTTTTTTTTGGGTCAAATTTTTTTTGGTCCCATAATTTTTCGACCTTTTTTTTTTGGTCAAAATTTTTTTGTTCCCAAAATTTTTCAAACTTTTTTTTGGATCAAAATTTTTTCGAAGTTTTCTTTGGATCAAAATTTTTTTTTGCTCAAAATTTTTTTGGGTCAAAATTTTTTTGAACTTTTTTTTGGGTCAAATTTTTTTTGGTCCCAAAATTTTTCGAAGTTTTTTTTGGGTCAAAATTTTTTTGGTCCCAAAATTTTTCGAACTTTTTTTTGGGTCAAATTTTTTTTGGTCCCAAGATTTTTCGAAGTTTTTTTTGGGTCATAATTTTTTTGGGTCAAATTTTTTCGAACTTTTTTTGGGTCAAAAGTTTTTTTTTTGCTCAAAATTTTTTTGGGTCGAAATTTTTTCGAACTATTTTTGGGTCAAAATTTTTTTGGTCCCAAAATTTTTCGAACTTTTTTTTTGGTCAAAATTTTTTTGGTCCCAAAATTTTTCGAACTTTTTTTTGGGTCAAAATTTTTTCGAACTTTTTTTTTGGGTCAAAATTTTTTTGGTCCCAAAATTTTTCGAACTTTTTTTTGGGTCAAAATTTTTTTGGTCCCAAAATTTTTCGAACTTTTTTTTGGGTCAAATTTTTTTTGGTCCCAAAATTTTTCGACCTTTTTTTTTGGTCAAATTTATTTTGTTCCCAAAATTTTTCAAACTTTTTTTTGGGTCAAAATTTTTTCGAAGTTTTCTTTGGGTAAAAATTTTTTTTTGCTCAAAATTTTTTTGTGTCAAAATTTTTTCGAACTTTTTTTTGGGTCAAATTTTTTTTGGTCCCAAAATTTTTCGAAGTTTTTTTTGGGTCAAAATTTTTTTGGTCCCAAAATTTTTCGAACTTTTTTTTGGGTCAAATTTTTTTGGTCCCAAGATTTTTCGAACTTTTTTTTGGGTCAAATTTTTTTTGGTCCCATAATTTTTCGACCTTTTTTTTTTGGTCAAAATTTTTTTGTTCCCAAAATTTTTCAAACTTTTTTTTGGGTCAAAATTTTTTCGAAGTTTTCTTTGGATCAAAATTTTTTTTTGCTCAAAATTTTTTTGGGTCAAAATTTTTTTGGTCCCAAGATTTTTCGAAGTTTTTTTTGGGTCATAATTTTTTTGGGTCAAATTTTTTTCGAACTTTTTTTGGGTCAAAAGTTTTTTTTTTGCTCAAAATTTTTTTGGGTCGAAATTTTTTCGAACTATTTTTGGGTCAAAATTTTTTTGGTCCCAAAATTTTTCGAAGTTTTTTTTGGGTCATAATTTTTTTGGGTCAAATTTTTTCGAACTTTTTTTGGGTCAAAAGTTTTTTTTTTGCTCAAAATTTTTTTGGGTCGAATTTTTTTCGAACTATTTTTGGGTCAAAATTTTTTTGGTCCCAAAATTTTTCGAACTTTTTTTTTGGTCAAAATTTTTTTGGTCCCAAAATTTTTCGAACTTTTTTTTGGGTCAAAATTTTTTCGAACTTTTTTTTTGGGTCAAAATTTTTTTGGTCCCAAAATTTTTCGAACTTTTTTTTGGGTCAAAATTTTTTTGGTCCCAAAATTTTTCGAACTTTTTTTTGGGTCAAATTTTTTTTGGTCCCAAAATTTTTCGACCTTTTTTTTTGGTCAAATTTATTTTGTTCCCAAAATTTTTCAAACTTTTTTTTTTGTCAAAATTTTTTCGAAGTTTTCTTTGGGTAAAAATTTTTTTTTGCTCAAAATTTTTTTGTGTCAAAATTTTTTCGAACTTTTTTTTGGGTCAAATTTTTTTTGGTCCCAAAATTTTTCGAAGTTTTTTTTGGGTCAAAATTTTTTTGGTCCCAAAATTTTTCGAACTTTTTTTTGGGTCAAATTTTTTTTGGTCCCAAGATTTTTCGAACTTTTTTTTGGGTCAAATTTTTTTTGGTCCCATAATTTTTCGACCTTTTTTTTTTGGTCAAAATTTTTTTGTTCCCAAAATTTTTCAAACTTTTTTTTGGGTCAAAATTTTTTCGAAGTTTTCTTTGGATCAAAATTTTTTTTTGCTCAAAATTTTTTTGGGTCAAAATTTTTTTGGTCCCAAGATTTTTCGAAGTTTTTTTTGGGTCATAATTTTTTTGGGTCAAATTTTTTTCGAACTTTTTTTGGGTCAAAAGTTTTTTTTTTGCTCAAAATGTTTTTGGGTCGAAATTTTTTCGAACTATTTTTGGGTCAAAATTTTTTTGGTCCCAAAATTTTTCGAACTTTTTTTTTGGTCAAAATTTTTTTGGTCCCAAAATTTTTCGAACTTTTTTTTGGGTCAAAATTTTTTCGAACTTTTTTTTTGGGTCAAAATTTTTTTGGTCCCAAAATTTTTCGAACTTTTTTTTGGGTCAAAATTTTTTTGGTCCCAAAATTTTTCGAACTTTTTTTTGGGTCAAATTTTTTTTGGTCCCAAGATTTTTCGAAGTTTTTTTTGGGTCAAAATTTTTTTGGTCCCAAAACTTTTCGAAGTTTTTTTTGGGTCAAAATTTTTTCGAAGTTTTTTTTGGGTCTAAATTTTTTTGGTCCCAAAACTTTTCGAACTTTTTTTTGGGTCAAAATTTTTTTGGTCCCAAAATTTTTCGAAGTTTTTTTTGGGTCAAAATTTTTTCGAAGTTTTCTTTGGGTCAAAATTTTTTTTGGCTCAAAATTTTTTTGGGTCAAAATTTTTTCGAACTTTTTTTTGGGTCAAATTTTTTTTGGTCCCAAAATTTTTCGAACTTTTTTTTGGGTCAAATTTTTTTTGGTCCCAAGATTTTTCGAACTTTTTTTTGGGTCAAAATTTTTTTGGTCCCAAAATTTTTCGAAGTTTTTTTTGGGTCAAATTTTTTTTGGTCCCAAAATTTTTCGAAGTTTTTTTTGGGTGAAAATTTTTTTGGTCCCAAAATTTTTTGAACTTTTTTTTGGGTCAAATTTTTTTTGGTCCCAAGATTTTTCGAAGTTTTTTTTGGGTCAAAATTTTTTTGGTCCCAAAACTTTTCGAACTTTTTTTTGGGTCAAAATTTTTTCGAAGTTTTTTTTGGGTCTAAATTTTTTTGGTCCCAAAACTTTTCGAACTTTTTTTTGGGTCAAAATTTTTTCGAACTTTTTTTTGGGTCAAAATTTTTTTGGTCCCAAAATTTTTCGAACTTTTTTTTTGGTCAAAATTTTTTCGAACTTTTTTTTGGGTCAAAATTTTTTTGGTCCCAAAAGTTTTCGAACTTTTTCTTGGGTCATAATTTTTTTGGGTTAAAATTTTTTCGAACTTTTTTTTGGGTCAAAAGTTTTTTTTTTGCTCAAAATTTTTTTGGGTCGAAATTTTTTCGAACTATTTTTTGGGTCAAAATTTTTTTGGTCCCAAAATTTTTCGAACTATTTTTTTTGGTCAAAATTTTTTTGGTTCCAAAATTTTTCGAACTTTTTTTTGGGTCAAAATTTTTTCGAACTTTTTTTTGGGTCAAAATTTTTTTGGTCCCAAAATTTTTCGAACTTTTTTTTGGGTCAAATTTTTTTTGTTCCCAAAATTTTTCGAACTTTTTTTTGACTCAAAATTTTTTTGGTCCCAAAATTTTTCGAACTTTTTTTTGGGTCAAAATTTTTTTGGTCCCAAAATTTTTCGAACTTTTTTTTGGGTCAAATTTTTTTTGGTCCCAAAATTTTTCGACCTTTTTTTTTTGGTCAAAATTTTTTCGTTCCCAAAATTTTTCAAACTTTTTTTTGGGTCAAAATTTTTTCGAAGTTTTCTTTGGGTCAAATTTTTTTTTTGCTCAAACTTTTTTTGGGTCAAAATTTTTTCGAACTTTTTTTTGGGTCAAATTTTTTTTGGTCCCAAAATTTTTCGAACTTTTTTTTGGGTCAAATTTTTTTTGGTCCCAAGATTTTTCGAAGTTTTTTTTGGGTCAAAATTTTTTTGGTCCCAAAATTTTTCGAAGTTTTTTTTGGGTCAAATTTTTTTGGTCCCAAAATTTTTCGAAGTTTTTTTTGGGTCAAAATTTTTTTGGTCCCAAAATTTTTCGAACTTTTTTTGGGTCAAAATTTTTTTGGTCCCAAAATTTTTCGAACTTTTTTTTGGGTCAAAATTTTTTTGGTCCCAAAATTTTTCGAACTTTTTTTTGGGTCAAAATTTTTTTGGTCCCAAAATTTTTTCGAACTTTTTTTTGGGTCAAATTTTTTTGGTCCCAAAATTTTTCGAACTTTTTTTTGGGTCAAAATTTTTTTGGTCCCAAAATTTTTCGAACTTTTTTTTGGGTCAAAATTTTTTTGGTCCCAAAATTTTTCGAACTTTTTTTTGGGTCAAAATTTTTTTGGTCCCAAAATTTTTCGAACTTTTTTTTGGGTCAAATTTTTTTTGGTCCCATAATTTTTCGACCTTTTTTTTTTGGTCAAAATTTTTTTGTTCCCAAAATTTTTCAAACTTTTTTTTGGGTCAAAATTTTTTCGAAGTTTTCTTTGGATCAAAATTTTTTTTTGCTCAAAATTTTTTTGGGTCAAAATTTTTTCGAACTTTTTTTTGGGTCAAATTTTTTTTGGTCCCAAGATTTTTCGAAGTTTTTTTTGGGTCATAATTTTTTTGGGTCAAATTTTTTTCGAACTTTTTTTTGGGTCAAAAGTTTTTTTTTTTGCTCAAAATTTTTTTGGGTCGAAATTTTTTCGAACTATTTTTTGGGTCAAAATTTTTTTGGTCCCAAAATTTTTCGAACTTTTTTTTTGGTCAAAATTTTTTTGGTCCCAAAATTTTTCGAACTTTTTTTTGGGTCAAAATTTTTTCGAACTTTTTTTTGGGTCAAAATTTTTTTGGTCCCAAAATTTTTCGAACTTTTTTTTGGGTCAAAATTTTTTCGAACTTTTTTTTGGGTCAATTTTTTTGGTCCCAAAATTTTTCGAACTTTTTTTTTGGGTCATAATTTTTTTGGGTCAAAATTTTTTCGAACTTTTTTTTGGGTCAAAAGTTTTTTTTTGCTCAAAATTTTTTTGGGTCAAAATTTTTTCGAACTATTTTTTGGGTCAAAAATTTTTTTGGTCCCAAAATTTTTCGAACTTTTTTTTTGGTCAAAATTTTTTTGGTCCCAAAATTTTTCGAACTTTTTTTTGGGTCAAAATTTTTTCGAACTTTTTTTTGGGTCAAAATTTTTTGGTCCCAAAATTTTTCGAACTTTCTTTTGGGTCAAAATTTTTTTGGTCCCAAAATTTTTCGAACTTTTTTTTGGGTCAAAAGATTTTTGTTCCCAAAATTTTTCGAACTTTTTTTTGGGTCAAAAGATTTTTGTTCCCAAAATTTTTCGAACTTTTTTTTGACTCAAAATTTTTTTGGTCCCAAAATTTTTCGAACTTTTTTTTGGGTCAAAATTTTTTTGGTCCCAAAATTTTTCGAACTTTTTTTTGGGTCAAAATTTTTTTGGTCCCAAAATTTTTCGAACTTTTTTTTGGGTCAAAATTTTTTTGGTCCCAAATTTTTTCGAAGTTTTTTTTGGGTCAAAATTTTTTTGGTCCCAAATTTTTTCGAACTTTTTTTTGGGTCAAATTTTTTTGGTCCCAAAATTTTTCGAACTTTTTTTTGGGTCAAAATTTTTTTGGTCCCAAAATTTTTCGAACTTTTTTTGGGTCAAAATTTTTTTGGTCCCAAAATTTTTCGAACTTTTTTTTGGGTCAAAATTTTTTTGGTCCCAAAATTTTTCGAACTTTTTTTTTGGTCAAAATTTTTTTGGTCCCAAAACTTTTCGAACTTTTTTTTGGGTCAAAATTTTTTCGAAAATTTTTTTGGATCAAAATTTTTTTGGTCCCAAAACTTTTCGAACTTTTTTTTGGGTCAAAATTTTTTCGAACTTTTTTTTGGGTCAAAATTTTTTTGGTCCCAAAATTTTTCGAACTTTTTTTTGGGTCAAAATTTTTTCGAACTTTTTTTTGGGTCAAAATTTTTTTGATCCCAGAATTTTTCGAACTTTTTTTTGGGTCAAAATTTTTTCGAACTTTTTTTTGGGTCAAAATTTTTTTTGTCCCAAAATTTTTCGAACTTTTTTTTGGGTCATAATTTTTTTGGGTCAAAATTTTTTCGAACTTTTTTTTGGGTCAAAAGTTTTTTTTTTTGCTCAAAATTTTTTTGGGTCGAAATTTTTTCGAACTATTTTTTGGGTCAAAATTTTTTTGGTCCCAAAATTTTTCGAACTTTTTTTTTGGTCAAAATTTTTTTGGTCCCAAAATTTTTCGAACTTTTTTTTGGGTCAAAATTTTTTCGAACTTTTTTTTGGGTCAAAATTTTTTTGGTCCCAAAATTTTTCGAACTTTTTTTTGGGTCAAAATTTTTTCGAACTTTTTTTTGGGTCAATTTTTTTGGTCCCAAAATTTTTCGAACTTTTTTTTTGGGTCATAATTTTTTTGGGTCAAAATTTTTTCGAACTTTTTTTTGGGTCAAAAGTTTTTTTTTGCTCAAAATTTTTTTGGGTCAAAATTTTTTCGAACTATTTTTTGGGTCAAAAATTTTTTTGGTCCCAAAATTTTTCGAACTTTTTTTTTGGTCAAAATTTTTTTGGTCCCAAAATTTTTCGAACTTTTTTTTGGGTCAAAATTTTTTCGAACTTTTTTTTGGGTCAAAATTTTTTGGTCCCAAAATTTTTCGAACTTTCTTTTGGGTCAAAATTTTTTTGGTCCCAAAATTTTTCGAACTTTTTTTTGGGTCAAAAGATTTTTGTTCCCAAAATTTTTCGAACTTTTTTTTGGGTCAAAAGATTTTTGTTCCCAAAATTTTTCGAACTTTTTTTTGACTCAAAATTTTTTTGGTCCCAAAATTTTTCGAACTTTTTTTTGGGTCAAAATTTTTTTGGTCCCAAAATTTTTCGAACTTTTTTTTGGGTCAAAATTTTTTTGGTCCCAAAATTTTTCGAACTTTTTTTTGGGTCAAAATTTTTTTGGTCCCAAATTTTTTCGAAGTTTTTTTTGGGTCAAAATTTTTTTGGTCCCAAATTTTTTCGAACTTTTTTTTGGGTCAAATTTTTTTGGTCCCAAAATTTTTCGAACTTTTTTTTGGGTCAAAATTTTTTTGGTCCCAAAATTTTTCGAACTTTTTTTGGGTCAAAATTTTTTTGGTCCCAAAATTTTTCGAACTTTTTTTTGGGTCAAAATTTTTTTGGTCCCAAAATTTTTCGAACTTTTTTTTTGGTCAAAATTTTTTTGGTCCCAAAACTTTTCGAACTTTTTTTTGGGTCAAAATTTTTTCGAAAATTTTTTTGGATCAAAATTTTTTTGGTCCCAAAACTTTTCGAAC
This sequence comes from Astyanax mexicanus, assembly GCF_023375975.1. Classification (NCBI taxonomy): domain Eukaryota; kingdom Metazoa; phylum Chordata; class Actinopteri; order Characiformes; family Acestrorhamphidae; genus Astyanax; species Astyanax mexicanus. The sequence continues at coordinate 20,166,267 of NC_064413.1, forward strand.
TTTTTTTTGGGTCAAAATTTTTTCGAACTTTTTTTTGGGTCAAAATTTTTTTGGTCCCAAAATTTTTCGAACTTTTTTTTGGGTCAAAATTTTTTCGAACTTTTTTTTGGGTCAAAATTTTTTTGATCCCAGAATTTTTCGAACTTTTTTTTGGGTCAAAATTTTTTCGAACTTTTTTTTGGGTCAAAATTTTTTTTGTCCCAAAATTTTTCGAACTTTTTTTTGGGTCATAATTTTTTTGGGTCAAAATTTTTTCGAACTTTTTTTTGGGTCAAAAGTTTTTTTTTTGCTCAAAATTTTTTTGGGTCAAAATTTTTTCGAACTATTTTTTGGGTCAAAATTTTTTTGGTCCCAAAATTTTTCGAACTTTTTTTTTGGTCAAAATTTTTTTGGTTCCAAAATTTTTCGAACTTTTTTTTGGGTCAAAATTTTTTTGGTCCCAAAATTTTTCGAACTTTCTTTTGGGTCAAAATTTTTTTGGTCCCAAAATTTTTCGAACTTTTTTTTGGGTCAAAATTTTTTTGGTCCCAAAATTTTTCGAACTTTTTTTTGGGTCAAAATTTTTTTGGTCCCAAAATTTTTCGAACTTTTTTTTGGGTCAAATTTTTTTTGGTCCCAAAATTTTTCGAAGTTTTTTTTGGGTCAAAATTTTTTTGGTCCCAAAATTTTTCGAACTTTTTTTTGGGTCAAAATTTTTTTGGTCCCAAAATTTTTCGAACTTTTTTTTGGGTCAAAATTTTTTTGGTCCCAAAATTTTTCGAACTTTTTTTTGGGTCAAAATTTTTTTGGTCCCAAAATTTTTCGAACTTTTTTTTTGGTCAAAATTTTTTTGGTCCCAAAACTTTTCGAACTTTTTTTTGGGTCAAAATTTTTTCGAAATTTTTTTTGGCTCAAAATTTTTTTGGTCCCAAAATTTTTCGAACTTTTTTTTGGGTCAAAATTTTTTTGGTCCCAAAATTTTTCGAACTTTTTTTTTGGTCAAAATTTTTTTGGTCCCAAAACTTTTCGAACTTTTTTTTGGGTCAAAATTTTTTCGAAATTTTTTTTGGATCAAAATTTTTTTGGTCCCAAAACTTTTCGAACTTTTTTTTGGGTCAAAATTTTTTTGGTCCCAAAATTTTTCGAACTTTTTTTTGGGTCAAAATTTTTTTGGTCCCAAAATTTTTCGAACTTTTTTTTGGGTCAAATTTTTTTTGGTCCCAAAATTTTTCGAAGTTTTTTTTGGGTCAAAATTTTTTTGGTCCCAAAATTTTTCGAACTTTTTTTTGGGTCAAAATTTTTTTGGTCCCAAAATTTTTCGAACTTTTTTTTGGGTCAAAATTTTTTTGGTCCCAAAATTTTTCGAACTTTTTTTCGGGTCAAAATTTTTTGGTCCCAAAATTTTTCGAACTTTTTTTTTTGGTCAAAATTTTTTTGGTCCCAAAACTTTTCGAACTTTTTTTTGGGTCAAAATTTTTTCGAAATTTTTTTTGGATCAAAATTTTTTTGGTCCCAAAACTTTTCGAACTTTTTTTTGGGTCAAAATTTTTTCGAACTTTTTTTTGGGTCAAAATTTTTTTGGTCCCAAAATTTTTCTAACTTTTTTTTGGGTCAAAATTTTTTTGGTCCCAAAATTTTTCGAACTTTTTTTTGGGTCAAAATTTTTTTGGTCCCAAAATTTTTCGAACTTTTTTTTTGGTCAAAATTTTTTTGGTCCCAAAACTTTTCGAACTTTTTTTTGGGTCAAAATTTTTTCGAAGTTTTCTTTGGGTCAAAATTTTTTTTTGGCTCAAAATTTTTTTGGGTCAAAATTTTTTCGAACTTTTTTTTGGGTCAAATTTTTTTTGGTCCCAAAATTTTTCGAATTTTTTTTTGGGTCAAAATTTTTTTGGTCCCAAAATTTTTCGAACTTTTTTTTGGGTCAAATTTTTTTTGGTCCCAAGATTTTTCGAAGTTTTTTTTGGGTCAAAATTTTTTTGGTCCCAAAATTTTTTGAACTTTTTTTTGGGTCAAATTTTTTTGGTCCCAAAATTTTTAGAACTTTTTTTTGGGTCAAAATTTTTTTGGTCCCAAAATTTTTCGAACTTTTTTTAGGGTCAAATTTTTTTGGTCCCAAAATTTTTCGAACTTTTTTTTGGGTCAAAATTTTTTTGGTCCCAAAATTTTTCGAACTTTCTTTTGGGTCAAAATTTTTTTGGTCCCAAAATTTTTCGAAGTTTTTTTTGGGTCAAAATTTTTTTGGTCCCAAAATTTTTCGAACTTTTTTTTTGGTCAAAATTTTTTTGGTCCCAAAACTTTTCGAACTTTTTTTTGGGTCAAAATTTTTTCGAAGTTTTTTTTGGGTCTAAATTTTTTTGGTCCCAAAACTTTTCGAACTTTTTTTTGGGTCAAAATTTTTTCGAACTTTTTTTTGGGTCAAAAATTTTTTGGTCCCAAAATTTTTCGAACTTTTTTTTTGGTCAAAATTTTTTCGAACTTTTTTTTGGGTCAAAATTTTTTTGGTCCCAAAAGTTTTCGAACTTTTTCTTGGGTCATAATTTTTTTGGGTCAAAATTTTTTCGAACTTTTTTTTGGGTCAAAAGTTTTTTTTTTGCTCAAAATTTTTTTGGGTCGAATTTTTTTCGAACTATTTTTTGGGTCAAAATTTTTTTGGTCGCAAAATTTTTCGAACTTTTTTTTGGGTCAAAATTTTTTCGAACTTTTTTTTGGGTCAAAATTTTTTTGGTCCCAAAATTTTTCGAACTTTTTTTTGGGTCAAAAGATTTTTGTTCCCAAAATTTTTCGAACTTTTTTTTGACTCAAAATTTTTTTGGTCCCAAAATTTTTCGAACTTTTTTTTGGGTCAAAAGTTTTTTGGTCCCAAAATTTTTCGAACTTTTTTTTGGGTCAAATTTTTTTTGGTCCCAAAATTTTTCGACCTTTTTTTTTTGGTCAAAATTTTTTCGTTCCCAAAATTTTTCAAACTTTTTTTTGGGTCAAAATTTTTTCGAAGTTTTCTTTGGGTCAAATTTTTTTTTTGCTCAAAATTTTTTTTGGGTCAAAATGTTTTTGGTCCCAAAATTTTTCGAACTTTTTTTTGGGTCAAAATTTTTTGGGTCCCAAAATTTTTCGAACTTTTTTTTGGGTCAAATTTTTTTTGGTCCCATAATTTTTCGACCTTTTTTTTTTGGTCAAAATTTTTTTGTTCCCAAAATTTTTCAAACTTTTTTTTGGATCAAAATTTTTTCGAAGTTTTCTTTGGATCAAAATTTTTTTTTGCTCAAAATTTTTTTGGGTCAAAATTTTTTTGAACTTTTTTTTGGGTCAAATTTTTTTTGGTCCCAAAATTTTTCGAAGTTTTTTTTGGGTCAAAATTTTTTTGGTCCCAAAATTTTTCGAACTTTTTTTTGGGTCAAATTTTTTTTGGTCCCAAGATTTTTCGAAGTTTTTTTTGGGTCATAATTTTTTTGGGTCAAATTTTTTCGAACTTTTTTTGGGTCAAAAGTTTTTTTTTTGCTCAAAATTTTTTTGGGTCGAAATTTTTTCGAACTATTTTTGGGTCAAATTTTTTTTGGTCCCAAAATTTTTCGAACTTTTTTTTTGGTCAAAATTTTTTTGGTCCCAAAATTTTTCGAACTTTTTTTTTGGTCAAAATTTTTTTGGTCCCAAAATTTTTCGAACTTTTTTTTGGGTCAAATTTTTTTTGGTCCCAAAATTTTTCGACCTTTTTTTTGGTCAAATTTATTTTGTTCCCAAAATTTTTCAAACTTTTTTTTGGGTCAAAATTTTTTCGAAGTTTTCTTTGGGTAAAAATTTTTTTTTGCTCAAAATTTTTTTGTGTCAAAATTTTTTCGAACTTTTTTTTGGGTCAAATTTTTTTTGGTCCCAAAATTTTTCGAAGTTTTTTTTGGGTCAAAATTTTTTTGGTCCCAAAATTTTTCGAACTTTTTTTTGGGTCAAATTTTTTTTGGTCCCAAGATTTTTCGAACTTTTTTTTGGGTCAAATTTTTTTTGGTCCCATAATTTTTCGACCTTTTTTTTTTGGTCAAAATTTTTTTGTTCCCAAAATTTTTCAAACTTTTTTTTGGGTCAAAATTTTTTCGAAGTTTTCTTTGGATCAAAATTTTTTTTTGCTCAAAATTTTTTTGGGTCAAAATTTTTTTGGTCCCAAGATTTTTCGAAGTTTTTTTTGGGTCATAATTTTTTTGGGTCAAATTTTTTTCGAACTTTTTTTGGGTCAAAAGTTTTTTTTTTGCTCAAAATTTTTTTGGGTCGAAATTTTTTCGAACTATTTTTGGGTCAAAATTTTTTTGGTCCCAAAATTTTTCGAAGTTTTTTTTGGGTCATAATTTTTTTGGGTCAAATTTTTTCGAACTTTTTTTGGGTCAAAAGTTTTTTTTTTGCTCAAAATTTTTTTGGGTCGAAATTTTTTCGAACTATTTTTGGGTCAAAATTTTTTTGGTCCCAAAATTTTTCGAACTTTTTTTTTGGTCAAAATTTTTTTGGTCCCAAAATTTTTCGAACTTTTTTTTGGGTCAAAATTTTTTCGAACTTTTTTTTGGGTCAAAATTTTTTTGGTCCCAAAATTTTTCGAACTTTTTTTTGGGTCAAAATTTTTTCGAACTTTTTTTTGGGTCAATTTTTTTGGTCCCAAAATTTTTCGAACTTTTTTTTTGGGTCATAATTTTTTTGGGTCAAAATTTTTTCGAACTTTTTTTTGGGTCAAAAGTTTTTTTTTGCTCAAAATTTTTTTGGGTCAAAATTTTTTCGAACTATTTTTTGGGTCAAAAATTTTTTTGGTCCCAAAATTTTTCGAACTTTTTTTTTGGTCAAAATTTTTTTGGTCCCAAAATTTTTCGAACTTTTTTTTGGGTCAAAATTTTTTCGAACTTTTTTTTGGGTCAAAATTTTTTGGTCCCAAAATTTTTCGAACTTTCTTTTGGGTCAAAATTTTTTTGGTCCCAAAATTTTTCGAACTTTTTTTTGGGTCAAAAGATTTTTGTTCCCAAAATTTTTCGAACTTTTTTTTGGGTCAAAAGATTTTTGTTCCCAAAATTTTTCGAACTTTTTTTTGACTCAAAATTTTTTTGGTCCCAAAATTTTTCGAACTTTTTTTTGGGTCAAAATTTTTTTGGTCCCAAAATTTTTCGAACTTTTTTTTGGGTCAAAATTTTTTCGAAAATTTTTTTGGATCAAAATTTTTTTGGTCCCAAAACTTTTCGAACTTTTTTTTGGGTCAAAATTTTTTCGAACTTTTTTTTGGGTCAAAATTTTTTTGGTCCCAAAATTTTTCGAACTTTTTTTTGGGTCAAAATTTTTTCGAACTTTTTTTTGGGTCAAAATTTTTTTGATCCCAGAATTTTTCGAACTTTTTTTTGGGTCAAAATTTTTTCGAACTTTTTTTTGGGTCAAAATTTTTTTTGTCCCAAAATTTTTCGAACTTTTTTTTGGGTCATAATTTTTTTGGGTCAAATTTTTTCGAACTTTTTTTTGGGTCAAAAGTTTTTTTTTTTGCTCAAAATTTTTTTGGGTCGAAATTTTTTCGAACTATTTTTGGGTCAAATTTTTTTTGGTCCCAAAATTTTTCGAACTTTTTTTTTGGTCAAAATTTTTTTGGTCCCAAAATTTTTCGAACTTTTTTTTTGGTCAAAATTTTTTTGGTCCCAAAATTTTTCGAACTTTTTTTTGGGTCAAATTTTTTTTGGTCCCAAAATTTTTCGACCTTTTTTTTGGTCAAATTTATTTTGTTCCCAAAATTTTTCAAACTTTTTTTTGGGTCAAAATTTTTTCGAAGTTTTCTTTGGGTAAAAATTTTTTTTTGCTCAAAATTTTTTTGTGTCAAAATTTTTTCGAACTTTTTTTTGGGTCAAATTTTTTTTGGTCCCAAAATTTTTCGAAGTTTTTTTTGGGTCAAAATTTTTTTGGTCCCAAAATTTTTCGAACTTTTTTTTGGGTCAAATTTTTTTTGGTCCCAAGATTTTTCGAACTTTTTTTTGGGTCAAATTTTTTTTGGTCCCATAATTTTTCGACCTTTTTTTTTTGGTCAAAATTTTTTTGTTCCCAAAATTTTTCAAACTTTTTTTTGGGTCAAAATTTTTTCGAAGTTTTCTTTGGATCAAAATTTTTTTTTGCTCAAAATTTTTTTGGGTCAAAATTTTTTTGGTCCCAAGATTTTTCGAAGTTTTTTTTGGGTCATAATTTTTTTGGGTCAAATTTTTTTCGAACTTTTTTTGGGTCAAAAGTTTTTTTTTTGCTCAAAATTTTTTTGGGTCGAAATTTTTTCGAACTATTTTTGGGTCAAAATTTTTTTGGTCCCAAAATTTTTCGAAGTTTTTTTTGGGTCATAATTTTTTTGGGTCAAATTTTTTCGAACTTTTTTTGGGTCAAAAGTTTTTTTTTTGCTCAAAATTTTTTTGGGTCGAAATTTTTTCGAACTATTTTTGGGTCAAAATTTTTTTGGTCCCAAAATTTTTCGAACTTTTTTTTTGGTCAAAATTTTTTTGGTCCCAAAATTTTTCGAACTTTTTTTTGGGTCAAAATTTTTTCGAACTTTTTTTTGGGTCAAAATTTTTTTGGTCCCAAAATTTTTCGAACTTTTTTTTGGGTCAAAATTTTTTCGAACTTTTTTTTGGGTCAATTTTTTTGGTCCCAAAATTTTTCGAACTTTTTTTTTGGGTCATAATTTTTTTGGGTCAAAATTTTTTCGAACTTTTTTTTGGGTCAAAAGTTTTTTTTTGCTCAAAATTTTTTTGGGTCAAAATTTTTTCGAACTATTTTTTGGGTCAAAAATTTTTTTGGTCCCAAAATTTTTCGAACTTTTTTTTTGGTCAAAATTTTTTTGGTCCCAAAATTTTTCGAACTTTTTTTTGGGTCAAAATTTTTTCGAACTTTTTTTTGGGTCAAAATTTTTTGGTCCCAAAATTTTTCGAACTTTCTTTTGGGTCAAAATTTTTTTGGTCCCAAAATTTTTCGAACTTTTTTTTGGGTCAAAAGATTTTTGTTCCCAAAATTTTTCGAACTTTTTTTTGGGTCAAAAGATTTTTGTTCCCAAAATTTTTCGAACTTTTTTTTGACTCAAAATTTTTTTGGTCCCAAAATTTTTCGAACTTTTTTTTGGGTCAAAATTTTTTTGGTCCCAAAATTTTTCGAACTTTTTTTTGGGTCAAAATTTTTTCGAAAATTTTTTTGGATCAAAATTTTTTTGGTCCCAAAACTTTTCGAACTTTTTTTTGGGTCAAAATTTTTTCGAACTTTTTTTTGGGTCAAAATTTTTTTGGTCCCAAAATTTTTCGAACTTTTTTTTGGGTCAAAATTTTTTCGAACTTTTTTTTGGGTCAAAATTTTTTTGATCCCAGAATTTTTCGAACTTTTTTTTGGGTCAAAATTTTTTCGAACTTTTTTTTGGGTCAAAATTTTTTTTGTCCCAAAATTTTTCGAACTTTTTTTTGGGTCATAATTTTTTTGGGTCAAAATTTTTTCGAACTTTTTTTTGGGTCAAAAGTTTTTTTTTTTGCTCAAAATTTTTTTGGGTCGAAATTTTTTCGAACTATTTTTTGGGTCAAAATTTTTTTGGTCCCAAAATTTTTCGAACTTTTTTTTTGGTCAAAATTTTTTTGGTCCCAAAATTTTTCGAACTTTTTTTTGGGTCAAAATTTTTTCGAACTTTTTTTTGGGTCAAAATTTTTTTGGTCCCAAAATTTTTCGAACTTTTTTTTGGGTCAAAATTTTTTCGAACTTTTTTTTGGGTCAATTTTTTTGGTCCCAAAATTTTTCGAACTTTTTTTTTGGGTCATAATTTTTTTGGGTCAAAATTTTTTCGAACTTTTTTTTGGGTCAAAAGTTTTTTTTTGCTCAAAATTTTTTTGGGTCAAAATTTTTTCGAACTATTTTTTGGGTCAAAAATTTTTTTGGTCCCAAAATTTTTCGAACTTTTTTTTTGGTCAAAATTTTTTTGGTCCCAAAATTTTTCGAACTTTTTTTTGGGTCAAAATTTTTTCGAACTTTTTTTTGGGTCAAAATTTTTTGGTCCCAAAATTTTTCGAACTTTCTTTTGGGTCAAAATTTTTTTGGTCCCAAAATTTTTCGAACTTTTTTTTGGGTCAAAAGATTTTTGTTCCCAAAATTTTTCGAACTTTTTTTTGGGTCAAAAGATTTTTGTTCCCAAAATTTTTCGAACTTTTTTTTGACTCAAAATTTTTTTGGTCCCAAAATTTTTCGAACTTTTTTTTGGGTCAAAATTTTTTTGGTCCCAAAATTTTTCGAACTTTTTTTTGGGTCAAAATTTTTTTGGTCCCAAAATTTTTCGAACTTTTTTTTGGGTCAAAATTTTTTTGGTCCCAAATTTTTTCGAAGTTTTTTTTGGGTCAAAATTTTTTTGGTCCCAAATTTTTTCGAACTTTTTTTTGGGTCAAATTTTTTTGGTCCCAAAATTTTTCGAACTTTTTTTTGGGTCAAAATTTTTTTGGTCCCAAAATTTTTCGAACTTTTTTTGGGTCAAAATTTTTTTGGTCCCAAAATTTTTCGAACTTTTTTTTGGGTCAAAATTTTTTTGGTCCCAAAATTTTTCGAACTTTTTTTTTGGTCAAAATTTTTTTGGTCCCAAAACTTTTCGAACTTTTTTTTGGGTCAAAATTTTTTCGAAAATTTTTTTGGATCAAAATTTTTTTGGTCCCAAAACTTTTCGAACTTTTTTTTGGGTCAAAATTTTTTCGAACTTTTTTTTGGGTCAAAATTTTTTTGGTCCCAAAATTTTTCGAACTTTTTTTTGGGTCAAAATTTTTTCGAACTTTTTTTTGGGTCAAAATTTTTTTGGTCCCAAAATTTTTCGAACTTTTTTTTTGGTCAAAATTTTTTCGAACTTTTTTTTGGGTCAAAATTTTTTTGGTCCCAAAAGTTTTCGAACTTTTTCTTGGGTCATAATTTTTTTGGGTCAAAATTTTTTCGAACTTTTTTTTGGGTCAAAATTTTTTCGAACTTTTTTTTGGGTCAAAATTTTTTTGGTCCCAAAATTTTTCGAACTTTTTTTTGGGTCAAAATTTTTTTGGTCCCAAAATTTTTCGAACTTTTTTTTGGGTCAAAATTTTTTTGGTCCCAAAATTTTTCGAACTTTTTTTTGGGTCAAAATTTTTTTGGTCCCAAAATTTTTCGAACTTTTTTTTTGGTCAAAATTTTTTTGGTCCCAAAACTTTTCGAACTTTTTTTTGGGTCAAAATTTTTTCGAAATTTTTTTTGGCTCAAAATTTTTTTGGTCCCAAAATTTTTCGAACTTTTTTTTGGGTCAAAATTTTTTTGGTCCCAAAATTTTTCGAACTTTTTTTTTGGTCAAAATTTTTTTGGTCCCAAAACTTTTCGAACTTTTTTTTGGGTCAAAATTTTTTCGAAATTTTTTTTGGATCAAAATTTTTTTGGTCCCAAAACTTTTCGAACTTTTTTTTGGGTCAAAATTTTTTTGGTCCCAAAATTTTTCGAACTTTTTTTTGGGTCAAAATATTTTTGGTCCCAAAATTTTTCGAACTTTTTTTTGGGTCAAATTTTTTTTGGTCCCAAAATTTTTCGAAGTTTTTTTTGGGTCAAAATTTTTTTGGTCCCAAAATTTTTCGAACTTTTTTTTGGGTCAAAATTTTTTTGGTCCCAAAATTTTTCGAACTTTTTTTTGGGTCAAAATTTTTTTGGTCCCAAAATTTTTCGAACTTTTTTTCGGGTCAAAATTTTTTGGTCCCAAAATTTTTCGAACTTTTTTTTTTGGTCAAAATTTTTTTGGTCCCAAAACTTTTCGAACTTTTTTTTGGGTCAAAATTTTTTCGAAATTTTTTTTGGATCAAAATTTTTTTGGTCCCAAAACTTTTCGAACTTTTTTTTGGGTCAAAATTTTTTCGAACTTTTTTTTGGGTCAAAATTTTTTTGGTCCCAAAATTTTTCTAACTTTTTTTTGGGTCAAAATTTTTTTGGTCCCAAAATTTTTCGAACTTTTTTTTGGGTCAAAATTTTTTTGGTCCCAAAATTTTTCGAACTTTTTTTTTGGTCAAAATTTTTTTGGTCCCAAAACTTTTCGAACTTTTTTTTGGGTCAAAATTTTTTCGAAGTTTTCTTTGGGTCAAAATTTTTTTTTGGCTCAAAATTTTTTTGGGTCAAAATTTTTTCGAACTTTTTTTTGGGTCAAATTTTTTTTGGTCCCAAAATTTTTCGAAGTTTTTTTTGGGTCAAAATTTTTTTGGTCCCAAAATTTTTCGAACTTTTTTTTGGGTCAAATTTTTTTTGGTCCCAAGATTTTTCGAAGTTTTTTTTGGGTCAAAATTTTTTTGGTCCCAAAATTTTTTGAACTTTTTTTTGGGTCAAATTTTTTTGGTCCCAAAATTTTTAGAACTTTTTTTTGGGTCAAAATTTTTTTGGTCCCAAAATTTTTCGAACTTTTTTTAGGGTCAAATTTTTTTGGTCCCAAAATTTTTCGAACTTTTTTTTGGGTCAAAATTTTTTTGGTCCCAAAATTTTTCGAACTTTCTTTTGGGTCAAAATTTTTTTGGTCCCAAAATTTTTCGAAGTTTTTTTTGGGTCAAAATTTTTTTGGTCCCAAAATTTTTCGAACTTTTTTTTTGGTCAAAATTTTTTTGGTCCCAAAACTTTTCGAACTTTTTTTTGGGTCAAAATTTTTTCGAAGTTTTTTTTGGGTCTAAATTTTTTTTGGTCCCAAAACTTTTCGAACTTTTTTTTGGGTCAAAATTTTTTCGAACTTTTTTTTGGGTCAAAAATTTTTTGGTCCCAAAATTTTTCGAACTTTTTTTTTGGTCAAAATTTTTTCGAACTTTTTTTTGGGTCAAAATTTTTTTGGTCCCAAAAGTTTTCGAACTTTTTCTTGGGTCATAATTTTTTTGGGTCAAAATTTTTTCGAACTTTTTTTTGGGTCAAAAGTTTTTTTTTTGCTCAAAATTTTTTTGTTCCCAAAATTTTTCGAACTTTTTTTTGACTCAAAATTTTTTTGGTCCCAAAATTTTTCGAACTTTTTTTTGGGTCAAAAGTTTTTTGGTCCCAAAATTTTTCGAACTTTTTTTTGGGTCAAATTTTTTTTGGTCCCAAAATTTTTCGACCTTTTTTTTTTGGTCAAAATTTTTTCGTTCCCAAAATTTTTCAAACTTTTTTTTGGGTCAAAATTTTTTCGAAGTTTTCTTTGGGTCAAATTTTTTTTTTGCTCAAAATTTTTTTTGGGTCAAAATTTTTTTGGTCCCAAAATTTTTCGAACTTTTTTTTGGGTCAAAATTTTTTGGGTCCCAAAATTTTTCGAACTTTTTTTTGGGTCAAATTTTTTTTGGTCCCATAATTTTTCGACCTTTTTTTTTTGGTCAAAATTTTTTTGTTCCCAAAATTTTTCAAACTTTTTTTTGGATCAAAATTTTTTCGAAGTTTTCTTTGGATCAAAATTTTTTTTTGCTCAAAATTTTTTTGGGTCAAAATTTTTTTGAACTTTTTTTTGGGTCAAATTTTTTTTGGTCCCAAAATTTTTCGAAGTTTTTTTTGGGTCAAAATTTTTTTGGTCCCAAAATTTTTCGAACTTTTTTTTGGGTCAAATTTTTTTTGGTCCCAAGATTTTTCGAAGTTTTTTTTGGGTCATAATTTTTTTGGGTCAAATTTTTTCGAACTTTTTTTGGGTCAAAAGTTTTTTTTTTGCTCAAAATTTTTTTGGGTCGAAATTTTTTCGAACTATTTTTGGGTCAAATTTTTTTTGGTCCCAAAATTTTTCGAACTTTTTTTTTGGTCAAAATTTTTTTGGTCCCAAAATTTTTCGAACTTTTTTTTTGGTCAAAATTTTTTTGGTCCCAAAATTTTTCGAACTTTTTTTTGGGTCAAATTTTTTTTGGTCCCAAAATTTTTCGACCTTTTTTTTTGGTCAAATTTATTTTGTTCCCAAAATTTTTCAAACTTTTTTTTGGGTCAAAATTTTTTCGAAGTTTTCTTTGGGTAAAAATTTTTTTTTGCTCAAAATTTTTTTGTGTCAAAATTTTTTCGAACTTTTTTTTGGGTCAAATTTTTTTTGGTCCCAAAATTTTTCGAAGTTTTTTTTGGGTCAAAATTTTTTTGGTCCCAAAATTTTTCGAACTTTTTTTTGGGTCAAATTTTTTTTGGTCCCAAGATTTTTCGAACTTTTTTTTGGGTCAAATTTTTTTTGGTCCCATAATTTTTCGACCTTTTTTTTTTGGTCAAAATTTTTTTGTTCCCAAAATTTTTCAAACTTTTTTTTGGGTCAAAATTTTTTCGAAGTTTTCTTTGGATCAAAATTTTTTTTTGCTCAAAATTTTTTTGGGTCAAAATTTTTTTGGTCCCAAGATTTTTCGAAGTTTTTTTTGGGTCATAATTTTTTTGGGTCAAATTTTTTTCGAACTTTTTTTGGGTCAAAAGTTTTTTTTTTGCTCAAAATTTTTTTGGGTCGAAATTTTTTCGAACTATTTTTGGGTCAAAATTTTTTTGGTCCCAAAATTTTTCGAAGTTTTTTTTGGGTCATAATTTTTTTGGGTCAAATTTTTTCGAACTTTTTTTGGGTCAAAAGTTTTTTTTTTGCTCAAAATTTTTTTGGGTCGAATTTTTTTCGAACTATTTTTGGGTCAAAATTTTTTTGGTCCCAAAATTTTTCGAACTTTTTTTTTGGTCAAAATTTTTTTGGTCCCAAAATTTTTCGAACTTTTTTTTGGGTCAAAATTTTTTCGAACTTTTTTTTTGGGTCAAAATTTTTTTGGTCCCAAAATTTTTCGAACTTTTTTTTGGGTCAAAATTTTTTTGGTCCCAAAATTTTTCGAACTTTTTTTTGGGTCAAATTTTTTTTGGTCCCAAAATTTTTCGACCTTTTTTTTTGGTCAAATTTATTTTGTTCCCAAAATTTTTCAAACTTTTTTTTGGGTCAAAATTTTTTCGAAGTTTTCTTTGGGTAAAAATTTTTTTTTGCTCAAAATTTTTTTGTGTCAAAATTTTTTCGAACTTTTTTTTGGGTCAAATTTTTTTTGGTCCCAAAATTTTTCGAAGTTTTTTTTGGGTCAAAATTTTTTTGGTCCCAAAATTTTTCGAACTTTTTTTTGGGTCAAATTTTTTTTGGTCCCAAGATTTTTCGAACTTTTTTTTGGGTCAAATTTTTTTTGGTCCCATAATTTTTCGACCTTTTTTTTTTGGTCAAAATTTTTTTGTTCCCAAAATTTTTCAAACTTTTTTTTGGGTCAAAATTTTTTCGAAGTTTTCTTTGGATCAAAATTTTTTTTTGCTCAAAATTTTTTTGGGTCAAAATTTTTTTGGTCCCAAGATTTTTCGAAGTTTTTTTTGGGTCATAATTTTTTTGGGTCAAATTTTTTTCGAACTTTTTTTGGGTCAAAAGTTTTTTTTTTGCTCAAAATGTTTTTGGGTCGAATTTTTTTCGAACTATTTTTGGGTCAAAATTTTTTTGGTCCCAAAATTTTTCGAACTTTTTTTTTGGTCAAAATTTTTTTGGTCCCAAAATTTTTCGAACTTTTTTTTGGGTCAAAATTTTTTCGAACTTTTTTTTTGGGTCAAAATTTTTTTGGTCCCAAAATTTTTCGAACTTTTTTTTGGGTCAAAATTTTTTTGGTCCCAAAATTTTTCGAACTTTTTTTTGGGTCAAATTTTTTTTGGTCCCAAGATTTTTCGAAGTTTTTTTTGGGTCAAAATTTTTTTGGTCCCAAAACTTTTCGAAGTTTTTTTTGGGTCAAAATTTTTTCGAAGTTTTTTTTGGGTCTAAATTTTTTTGGTCCCAAAACTTTTCGAACTTTTTTTTGGGTCAAAATTTTTTTGGTCCCAAAATTTTTCGAAGTTTTTTTTGGGTCAAAATTTTTTCGAAGTTTTCTTTGGGTCAAAATTTTTTTTGGCTCAAAATTTTTTTGGGTCAAAATTTTTTCGAACTTTTTTTTGGGTCAAATTTTTTTTGGTCCCAAAATTTTTCGAACTTTTTTTTGGGTCAAATTTTTTTTGGTCCCAAGATTTTTCGAACTTTTTTTTGGGTCAAAATTTTTTTGGTCCCAAAATTTTTCGAAGTTTTTTTTGGGTCAAATTTTTTTTGGTCCCAAAATTTTTCGAAGTTTTTTTTGGGTCAAAATTTTTTTGGTCCCAAAATTTTTTGAACTTTTTTTTGGGTCAAATTTTTTTTGGTCCCAAGATTTTTCGAAGTTTTTTTTGGGTCAAAATTTTTTTGGTCCCAAAACTTTTCGAACTTTTTTTTGGGTCAAAATTTTTTCGAAGTTTTTTTTGGGTCTAAATTTTTTTGGTCCCAAAACTTTTCGAACTTTTTTTTGGGTCAAAATTTTTTCGAACTTTTTTTTGGGTCAAAATTTTTTTGGTCCCAAAATTTTTCGAACTTTTTTTTTGGTCAAAATTTTTTCGAACTTTTTTTTGGGTCAAAATTTTTTTGGTCCCAAAAGTTTTCGAACTTTTTCTTGGGTCATAATTTTTTTGGGTTAAAATTTTTTCGAACTTTTTTTTGGGTCAAAAGTTTTTTTTTTGCTCAAAATTTTTTTGGGTCGAAATTTTTTCGAACTATTTTTTGGGTCAAAATTTTTTTGGTCCCAAAATTTTTCGAACTATTTTTTTTGGTCAAAATTTTTTTGGTTCCAAAATTTTTCGAACTTTTTTTTGGGTCAAAATTTTTTCGAACTTTTTTTTGGGTCAAAATTTTTTTGGTCCCAAAATTTTTCGAACTTTTTTTTGGGTCAAATTTTTTTTGTTCCCAAAATTTTTCGAACTTTTTTTTGACTCAAAATTTTTTTGGTCCCAAAATTTTTCGAACTTTTTTTTGGGTCAAAATTTTTTTGGTCCCAAAATTTTTCGAACTTTTTTTTGGGTCAAATTTTTTTTGGTCCCAAAATTTTTCGACCTTTTTTTTTTGGTCAAAATTTTTTCGTTCCCAAAATTTTTCAAACTTTTTTTTGGGTCAAAATTTTTTCGAAGTTTTCTTTGGGTCAAATTTTTTTTTTGCTCAAACTTTTTTTGGGTCAAAATTTTTTCGAACTTTTTTTTGGGTCAAATTTTTTTTGGTCCCAAAATTTTTCGAACTTTTTTTTGGGTCAAATTTTTTTTGGTCCCAAGATTTTTCGAAGTTTTTTTTGGGTCAAAATTTTTTTGGTCCCAAAATTTTTCGAAGTTTTTTTTGGGTCAAATTTTTTTGGTCCCAAAATTTTTCGAAGTTTTTTTTGGGTCAAAATTTTTTTGGTCCCAAAATTTTTCGAACTTTTTTTTGGGTCAAAATTTTTTTGGTCCCAAAATTTTTCGAACTTTTTTTTGGGTCAAAATTTTTTTGGTCCCAAAATTTTTCGAACTTTTTTTTGGGTCAAAATTTTTTTGGTCCCAAAATTTTTTCGAACTTTTTTTTGGGTCAAATTTTTTTGGTCCCAAAATTTTTCGAACTTTTTTTTGGGTCAAAATTTTTTTGGTCCCAAAATTTTTCTAACTTTTTTTTGGGTCAAAATTTTTTTGGTCCCAAAATTTTTCGAACTTTTTTTTGGGTCAAAATTTTTTTGGTCCCAAAATTTTTCGAACTTTTTTTTGGGTCAAATTTTTTTTGGTCCCATAATTTTTCGACCTTTTTTTTTTGGTCAAAATTTTTTTGTTCCCAAAATTTTTCAAACTTTTTTTTGGGTCAAAATTTTTTCGAAGTTTTCTTTGGATCAAAATTTTTTTTTGCTCAAAATTTTTTTGGGTCAAAATTTTTTCGAACTTTTTTTTGGGTCAAATTTTTTTTGGTCCCAAAATTTTTCGAAGTTTTTTTTGGGTCAAAATTTTTTTGGTCCCAAAATTTTTCGAACTTTTTTTTGGGTCAAATTTTTTTTGGTCCCAAGATTTTTCGAAGTTTTTTTTGGGTCATAATTTTTTTGGGTCAAATTTTTTTCGAACTTTTTTTTGGGTCAAAAGTTTTTTTTTTGCTCAAAATTTTTTTGGGTCGAAATTTTTTCGAACTATTTTTTGGGTCAAAATTTTTTTGGTCCCAAAATTTTTCGAACTTTTTTTTTGGTCAAAATTTTTTTGGTCCCAAAATTTTTCGAACTTTTTTTTGGGTCAAAATTTTTTCGAACTTTTTTTTGGGTCAAAATTTTTTTGGTCCCAAAATTTTTCGAACTTTTTTTTGGGTCAAAATTTTTTCGAACTTTTTTTTGGGTCAATTTTTTTGGTCCCAAAATTTTTCGAACTTTTTTTTTGGGTCATAATTTTTTTGGGTCAAAATTTTTTCGAACTTTTTTTTGGGTCAAAAGTTTTTTTTTGCTCAAAATTTTTTTGGGTCAAAATTTTTTCGAACTATTTTTTGGGTCAAAAATTTTTTTGGTCCCAAAATTTTTCGAACTTTTTTTTTGGTCAAAATTTTTTTGGTCCCAAAATTTTTCGAACTTTTTTTTGGGTCAAAATTTTTTCGAACTTTTTTTTGGGTCAAAATTTTTTGGTCCCAAAATTTTTCGAACTTTCTTTTGGGTCAAAATTTTTTTGGTCCCAAAATTTTTCGAACTTTTTTTTGGGTCAAAAGATTTTTGTTCCCAAAATTTTTCGAACTTTTTTTTGGGTCAAAAGATTTTTGTTCCCAAAATTTTTCGAACTTTTTTTTGACTCAAAATTTTTTTGGTCCCAAAATTTTTCGAACTTTTTTTTGGGTCAAAATTTTTTTGGTCCCAAAATTTTTCGAACTTTTTTTTGGGTCAAAATTTTTTTGGTCCCAAAATTTTTCGAACTTTTTTTTGGGTCAAAATTTTTTTGGTCCCAAATTTTTTCGAAGTTTTTTTTGGGTCAAAATTTTTTTGGTCCCAAATTTTTTCGAACTTTTTTTTGGGTCAAATTTTTTTGGTCCCAAAATTTTTCGAACTTTTTTTTGGGTCAAAATTTTTTTGGTCCCAAAATTTTTCGAACTTTTTTTGGGTCAAAATTTTTTTGGTCCCAAAATTTTTCGAACTTTTTTTTGGGTCAAAATTTTTTTGGTCCCAAAATTTTTCGAACTTTTTTTTTGGTCAAAATTTTTTTGGTCCCAAAACTTTTCGAACTTTTTTTTGGGTCAAAATTTTTTCGAAAATTTTTTTGGATCAAAATTTTTTTGGTCCCAAAACTTTTCGAACTTTTTTTTGGGTCAAAATTTTTTCGAACTTTTTTTTGGGTCAAAATTTTTTTGGTCCCAAAATTTTTCGAACTTTTTTTTGGGTCAAATTTTTTTGGTCCCAAAATTTTTCGAACTTTTTTTTGGGTCAAAATTTTTTTGGTCCCAAAATTTTTCGAAATTTTTTTGGGTCAAAATTTTTTTGGTCCCAAAATTTTTCGAACTTTTTTTTGGGTCAAAATTTTTTTGGTCCCAAAATTTTTCGAACTTTTTTTTTGGTCAAAATTTTTTTGGTCCCAAAACTTTTCGAACTTTTTTTTGGGTCAAAATTTTTTCGAAAATTTTTTTGGATCAAAATTTTTTTGGTCCCAAAACTTTTCGAACTTTTTTTTGGGTCAAAATTTTTTCGAACTTTTTTTTGGGTCAAAATTTTTTTGGTCCCAAAATTTTTCGAACTTTTTTTTGGGTCAAAATTTTTTCGAACTTTTTTTTGGGTCAAAATTTTTTTGATCCCAGAATTTTTCGAACTTTTTTTTGGGTCAAAATTTTTTCGAACTTTTTTTTGGGTCAAAATTTTTTTTGTCCCAAAATTTTTCGAACTTTTTTTTGGGTCAAAAGTTTTTTTTTTTGCTCAAAATTTTTTTGGGTCGAAATTTTTTCGAACTATTTTTTGGGTCAAAATTTTTTTGGTCCCAAAATTTTTCGAACTTTTTTTTTGGTCAAAATTTTTTTGGTCCCAAAATTTTTCGAACTTTTTTTTGGGTCAAAATTTTTTCGAACTTTTTTTTGGGTCAAAATTTTTTTGGTCCCAAAATTTTTCGAACTTTTTTTTGGGTCAAAATTTTTTCGAACTTTTTTTTGGGTCAATTTTTTTGGTCCCAAAATTTTTCGAACTTTTTTTTTGGGTCATAATTTTTTTGGGTCAAAATTTTTTCGAACTTTTTTTTGGGTCAAAAGTTTTTTTTTGCTCAAAATTTTTTTGGGTCAAAATTTTTTCGAACTATTTTTTGGGTCAAAAATTTTTTTGGTCCCAAAATTTTTCGAACTTTTTTTTTGGTCAAAATTTTTTTGGTCCCAAAATTTTTCGAACTTTTTTTTGGGTCAAAATTTTTTCGAACTTTTTTTTGGGTCAAAATTTTTTGGTCCCAAAATTTTTCGAACTTTCTTTTGGGTCAAAATTTTTTTGGTCCCAAAATTTTTCGAACTTTTTTTTGGGTCAAAAGATTTTTGTTCCCAAAATTTTTCGAACTTTTTTTTGGGTCAAAAGATTTTTGTTCCCAAAATTTTTTGAACTTTTTTTTGACTCAAAATTTTTTTGGTCCCAAAATTTTTCGAACTTTTTTTTGGGTCAAAATTTTTTTGGTCCCAAAATTTTTCGAACTTTTTTTTGGGTCAAAATTTTTTTGGTCCCAAAATTTTTCGAACTTTTTTTTGGGTCAAAATTTTTTTGGTCCCAAATTTTTTCGAAGTTTTTTTTGGGTCAAAATTTTTTTGGTCCCAAATTTTTTCGAACTTTTTTTTGGGTCAAATTTTTTTGGTCCCAAAATTTTTCGAACTTTTTTTTGGGTCAAAATTTTTTTGGTCCCAAAATTTTTCGAACTTTTTTTGGGTCAAAATTTTTTTGGTCCCAAAATTTTTCGAACTTTTTTTTGGGTCAAAATTTTTTTGGTCCCAAAATTTTTCGAACTTTTTTTTTGGTCAAAATTTTTTTGGTCCCAAAACTTTTCGAACTTTTTTTTGGGTCAAAATTTTTTCGAAAATTTTTTTGGATCAAAATTTTTTTGGTCCCAAAACTTTTCGAACTTTTTTTTGGGTCAAAATTTTTTCGAACTTTTTTTTGGGTCAAAATTTTTTTGGTCCCAAAATTTTTCGAACTTTTTTTTGGGTCAAAATTTTTTCGAACTTTTTTTTGGGTCAAAATTTTTTTGATCCCAGAATTTTTCGAACTTTTTTTTGGGTCAAAATTTTTTCGAACTTTTTTTAGGGTCAAAATTTTTTTTGTCCCAAAATTTTTCGAACTTTTTTTTGGGTCATAATTTTTTTGGGTCAAAATTTTTTCGAACTTTTTTTTGGGTCAAAAGTTTTTTTTTTGCTCAAAATTTTTTTGGGTCAAAATTTTTTCGAACTATTTTTTGGGTCAAAATTTTTTTGGTCCCAACATTTTTCGAACTTTTTTTTTGGTCAAAATTTTTTTGGTTCCAAAATTTTTCGAACTTTTTTTTGGGTCAAAATTTTTTTGGTCCCAAAATTTTTCGAACTTTCTTTTGGGTCAAAATTTTTTTGGTCCCAAAATTTTTCGAACTTTTTTTTGGGTCAAAATTTTTTTGGTCCCAAAATTTTTCGAACTTTTTTTTGGGTCAAAATTTTTTTGGTCCCAAAATTTTTCGAACTTTTTTTTGGGTCAAATTTTTTTTGGTCCCAAAATTTTTCGAAGTTTTTTTTGGGTCAAAATTTTTTTGGTCCCAAAATTTTTCGAACTTTTTTTTGGGTCAAAATTTTTTTGGTCCCAAAATTTTTCGAACTTTTTTTTGGGTCAAAATTTTTTTGGTCCCAAAATTTTTCGAACTTTTTTTTGGGTCAAAATTTTTTTGGTCCCAAAATTTTTCGAACTTTTTTTTTGGTCAAAATTTTTTTGGTCCCAAAACTTTTCGAACTTTTTTTTGGGTCAAAATTTTTTCGAAATTTTTTTTGGCTCAAAATTTTTTTGGTCCCAAAATTTTTCGAACTTTTTTTTGGGTCAAAATTTTTTTGGTCCCAAAATTTTTCGAACTTTTTTTTTGGTCAAAATTTTTTTGGTCCCAAAACTTTTCGAACTTTTTTTTGGGTCAAAATTTTTTCGAAATTTTTTTTGGATCAAAATTTTTTTGGTCCCAAAACTTTTCGAACTTTTTTTTGGGTCAAAATTTTTTTGGTCCCAAAATTTTTCGAACTTTTTTTTGGGTCAAAATTTTTTTGGTCCCAAAATTTTTCGAACTTTTTTTTGGGTCAAATTTTTTTTGGTCCCAAAATTTTTCGAAGTTTTTTTTGGGTCAAAATTTTTTTGGTCCCAAAATTTTTCGAACTTTTTTTTGGGTCAAAATTTTTTTGGTCCCAAAATTTTTCGAACTTTTTTTTGGGTCAAAATTTTTTTGGTCCCAAAATTTTTCGAACTTTTTTTCGGGTCAAAATTTTTTGGTCCCAAAATTTTTCGAACTTTTTTTTTTGGTCAAAATTTTTTTGGTCCCAAAACTTTTCGAACTTTTTTTTGGGTCAAAATTTTTTCGAAATTTTTTTTGGATCAAAATTTTTTTGGTCCCAAAACTTTTCGAACTTTTTTTTGGGTCAAAATTTTTTCGAACTTTTTTTTGGGTCAAAATTTTTTTGGTCCCAAAATTTTTCTAACTTTTTTTTGGGTCAAAATTTTTTTGGTCCCAAAATTTTTCGAACTTTTTTTTGGGTCAAAATTTTTTTGGTCCCAAAATTTTTCGAACTTTTTTTTTGGTCAAAATTTTTTTGGTCCCAAAACTTTTCGAACTTTTTTTTGGGTCAAAATTTTTTCGAAGTTTTCTTTGGGTCAAAATTTTTTTTTGGCTCAAAATTTTTTTGGGTCAAAATTTTTTCGAACTTTTTTTTGGGTCAAATTTTTTTTGGTCCCAAAATTTTTCGAAGTTTTTTTTGGGTCAAAATTTTTTTGGTCCCAAAATTTTTCGAACTTTTTTTTGGGTCAAATTTTTTTTGGTCCCAAGATTTTTCGAAGTTTTTTTTGGGTCAAAATTTTTTTGGTCACAAAATTTTTTGAACTTTTTTTTGGGTCAAATTTTTTTGGTCCCAAAATTTTTAGAACTTTTTTTTGGGTCAAAATTTTTTTGGTCCCAAAATTTTTCGAACTTTTTTTAGGGTCAAATTTTTTTGGTCCCAAAATTTTTCGAACTTTTTTTTGGGTCAAAATTTTTTTGGTCCCAAAATTTTTCGAACTTTCTTTTGGGTCAAAATTTTTTTGGTCCCAAAATTTTTCGAAGTTTTTTTTGGGTCAAAATTTTTTTGGTCCCAAAATTTTTCGAACTTTTTTTTTGGTCAAAATTTTTTTGGTCCCAAAACTTTTCGAACTTTTTTTTGGGTCAAAATTTTTTCGAAGTTTTTTTTGGGTCTAAATTTTTTTGGTCCCAAAACTTTTCGAACTTTTTTTTGGGTCAAAATTTTTTCGAACTTTTTTTTGGGTCAAAAATTTTTTGGTCCCAAAATTTTTCGAACTTTTTTTTTGGTCAAAATTTTTTCGAACTTTTTTTTGGGTCAAAATTTTTTTGGTCCCAAAAGTTTTCGAACTTTTTCTTGGGTCATAATTTTTTTGGGTCAAAATTTTTTCGAACTTTTTTTTGGGTCAAAAGTTTTTTTTTTGCTCAAAATTTTTTTGGGTCGAATTTTTTTCGAACTATTTTTTGTGTCAAAATTTTTTTGGTCGCAAAATTTTTCGAACTTTTTTTTGGGTCAAAATTTTTTCGAACTTTTTTTTGGGTCAAAATTTTTTTGGTCCCAAAATTTTTCGAACTTTTTTTTGGGTCAAAAGATTTTTGTTCCCAAAATTTTTCGAACTTTTTTTTGACTCAAAATTTTTTTGGTCCCAAAATTTTTCGAACTTTTTTTTGGGTCAAAAGTTTTTTGGTCCCAAAATTTTTCGAACTTTTTTTTGGGTCAAATTTTTTTTGGTCCCAAAATTTTTCGACCTTTTTTTTTTGGTCAAAATTTTTTCGTTCCCAAAATTTTTCAAACTTTTTTTTGGGTCAAAATTTTTTCGAAGTTTTCTTTGGGTCAAATTTTTTTTTTGCTCAAAATTTTTTTTGGGTCAAAATTTTTTTGGTCCCAAAATTTTTCGAACTTTTTTTTGGGTCAAAATTTTTTGGGTCCCAAAATTTTTCGAACTTTTTTTTGGGTCAAATTTTTTTTGGTCCCATAATTTTTCGACCTTTTTTTTTTGGTCAAAATTTTTTTGTTCCCAAAATTTTTCAAACTTTTTTTTGGATCAAAATTTTTTCGAAGTTTTCTTTGGATCAAAATTTTTTTTTGCTCAAAATTTTTTTGGGTCAAAATTTTTTTGAACTTTTTTTTGGGTCAAATTTTTTTTGGTCCCAAAATTTTTCGAAGTTTTTTTTGGGTCAAAATTTTTTTGGTCCCAAAATTTTTCGAACTTTTTTTTGGGTCAAATTTTTTTTGGTCCCAAGATTTTTCGAAGTTTTTTTTGGGTCATAATTTTTTTGGGTCAAATTTTTTCGAACTTTTTTTGGGTCAAAAGTTTTTTTTTTGCTCAAAATTTTTTTGGGTCGAAATTTTTTCGAACTATTTTTGGGTCAAATTTTTTTTGGTCCCAAAATTTTTCGAATTTTTTTTTTGGTCAAAATTTTTTTGGTCCCAAAATTTTTCGAACTTTTTTTTTGGTCAAAATTTTTTTGGTCCCAAAATTTTTCGAACTTTTTTTTGGGTCAAATTTTTTTTGGTCCCAAAATTTTTCGACCTTTTTTTTTGGTCAAATTTATTTTGTTCCCAAAATTTTTCAAACTTTTTTTTGGGTCAAAATTTTTTCGAAGTTTTCTTTGGGTAAAAATTTTTTTTTGCTCAAAATTTTTTTGTGTCAAAATTTTTTCGAACTTTTTTTTGGGTCAAATTTTTTTTGGTCCCAAAATTTTTCGAAGTTTTTTTTGGGTCAAAATTTTTTTGGTCCCAAAATTTTTCGAACTTTTTTTTGGGTCAAATTTTTTTTGGTCCCAAGATTTTTCGAACTTTTTTTTGGGTCAAATTTTTTTTGGTCCCATAATTTTTCGACCTTTTTTTTTTGGTCAAAATTTTTTTGTTCCCAAAATTTTTCAAACTTTTTTTTGGGTCAAAATTTTTTCGAAGTTTTCTTTGGATCAAAATTTTTTTTTGCTCAAAATTTTTTTGGGTCAAAATTTTTTTGGTCCCAAGATTTTTCGAAGTTTTTTTTGGGTCATAATTTTTTTGGGTCAAATTTTTTTCGAACTTTTTTTGGGTCAAAAGTTTTTTTTTTGCTCAAAATTTTTTTGGGTCGAAATTTTTTCGAACTATTTTTGGGTCAAAATTTTTTTGGTCCCAAAATTTTTCGAAGTTTTTTTTGGGTCATAATTTTTTTGGGTCAAATTTTTTCGAACTTTTTTTGGGTCAAAAGTTTTTTTTTTGCTCAAAATTTTTTTGGGTCGAAATTTTTTCGAACTATTTTTGGGTCAAAATTTTTTTGGTCCCAAAATTTTTCGAACTTTTTTTTTGGTCAAAATTTTTTTGGTCCCAAAATTTTTCGAACTTTTTTTTGGGTCAAAATTTTTTCGAACTTTTTTTTGGGTCAAAATTTTTTTGGTCCCAAAATTTTTCGAACTTTTTTTTGGGTCAAAATTTTTTCGAACTTTTTTTTGGGTCAATTTTTTTGGTCCCAAAATTTTTCGAACTTTTTTTTTGGGTCATAGTTTTTTTGGGTCAAAATTTTTTCGAACTTTTTTTTGGGTCAAAAGTTTTTTTTTGCTCAAAATTTTTTTGGGTCAAAATTTTTTCGAACTATTTTTTGGGTCAAAAATTTTTTTGGTCCCAAAATTTTTCGAACTTTTTTTTTGGTCAAAATTTTTTTGGTCCCAAAATTTTTCGAACTTTTTTTTGGGTCAAAATTTTTTCGAACTTTTTTTTGGGTCAAAATTTTTTGGTCCCAAAATTTTTCGAACTTTCTTTTGGGTCAAAATTTTTTTGGTCCCAAAATTTTTCGAACTTTTTTTTGGGTCAAAAGATTTTTGGTCCCAAAATTTTTCGAACTTTTTTTTGGGTCAAAAGATTTTTGGTCCCAAAATTTTTCGAACTTTTTTTTGACTCAAAATTTTTTTGGTCCCAAAATTTTTCGAACTTTTTTTTGGGTCAAAATTTTTTGGTCCCAAAATTTTTAGAACTTTTTTTTGGGTCAAAATTTTTTTGGTCCCAAAATTTTTCGAACTTTTTTTAGGGTCAAATTTTTTTGGTCCCAAAATTTTTCGAACTTTTTTTTGGGTCAAAATTTTTTTGGTCCCAAAATTTTTCGAACTTTCTTTTGGGTCAAAATTTTTTTGGTCCCAAAATTTTTCGAAGTTTTTTTTGGGTCAAAATTTTTTTGGTCCCAAAATTTTTCGAACTTTTTTTTTGGTCAAAATTTTTTTGGTCCCAAAACTTTTCGAACTTTTTTTTGGGTCAAAATTTTTTCGAAGTTTTTTTTGGGTCTAAATTTTTTTGGTCCCAAAACTTTTCGAACTTTTTTTTGGGTCAAAATTTTTTCGAACTTTTTTTTGGGTCAAAAATTTTTTGGTCCCAAAATTTTTCGAACTTTTTTTTTGGTCAAAATTTTTTCGAACTTTTTTTTGGGTCAAAATTTTTTTGGTCCCAAAAGTTTTCGAACTTTTTCTTGGGTCATAATTTTTTTGGGTCAAAATTTTTTCGAACTTTTTTTTGGGTCAAAAGTTTTTTTTTTGCTCAAAATTTTTTTGGGTCGAATTTTTTTCGAACTATTTTTTGGGTCAAAATTTTTTTGGTCGCAAAATTTTTCGAACTTTTTTTTGGGTCAAAATTTTTTCGAACTTTTTTTTGGGTCAAAATTTTTTTGGTCCCAAAATTTTTCGAACTTTTTTTTGGGTCAAAAGATTTTTGTTCCCAAAATTTTTCGAACTTTTTTTTGACTCAAAATTTTTTTGGTCCCAAAATTTTTCGAACTTTTTTTTGGGTCAAAAGTTTTTTGGTCCCAAAATTTTTCGAACTTTTTTTTGGGTCAAATTTTTTTTGGTCCCAAAATTTTTCGACCTTTTTTTTTTGGTCAAAATTTTTTCGTTCCCAAAATTTTTCAAACTTTTTTTTGGGTCAAAATTTTTTCGAAGTTTTCTTTGGGTCAAATTTTTTTTTTGCTCAAAATTTTTTTTGGGTCAAAATTTTTTTGGTCCCAAAATTTTTCGAACTTTTTTTTGGGTCAAAATTTTTTGGGTCCCAAAATTTTTCGAACTTTTTTTTGGGTCAAATTTTTTTTGGTCCCATAATTTTTCGACCTTTTTTTTTTGGTCAAAATTTTTTTGTTCCCAAAATTTTTCAAACTTTTTTTTGGATCAAAATTTTTTCGAAGTTTTCTTTGGATCAAAATTTTTTTTTGCTCAAAATTTTTTTGGGTCAAAATTTTTTTGAACTTTTTTTTGGGTCAAATTTTTTTTGGTCCCAAAATTTTTCGAAGTTTTTTTTGGGTCAAAATTTTTTTGGTCCCAAAATTTTTCGAACTTTTTTTTGGGTCAAATTTTTTTTGGTCCCAAGATTTTTCGAAGTTTTTTTTGGGTCATAATTTTTTTGGGTCAAATTTTTTCGAACTTTTTTTGGGTCAAAAGTTTTTTTTTTGCTCAAAATTTTTTTGGGTCGAAATTTTTTCGAACTATTTTTGGGTCAAATTTTTTTTGGTCCCAAAATTTTTCGAATTTTTTTTTTGGTCAAAATTTTTTTGGTCCCAAAATTTTTCGAACTTTTTTTTTGGTCAAAATTTTTTTGGTCCCAAAATTTTTCGAACTTTTTTTTGGGTCAAATTTTTTTTGGTCCCAAAATTTTTCGACCTTTTTTTTTGGTCAAATTTATTTTGTTCCCAAAATTTTTCAAACTTTTTTTTGGGTCAAAATTTTTTCGAAGTTTTCTTTGGGTAAAAATTTTTTTTTGCTCAAAATTTTTTTGTGTCAAAATTTTTTCGAACTTTTTTTTGGGTCAAATTTTTTTTGGTCCCAAAATTTTTCGAAGTTTTTTTTGGGTCAAAATTTTTTTGGTCCCAAAATTTTTCGAACTTTTTTTTGGGTCAAATTTTTTTTGGTCCCAAGATTTTTCGAACTTTTTTTTGGGTCAAATTTTTTTTGGTCCCATAATTTTTCGACCTTTTTTTTTTGGTCAAAATTTTTTTGTTCCCAAAATTTTTCAAACTTTTTTTTGGGTCAAAATTTTTTCGAAGTTTTCTTTGGATCAAAATTTTTTTTTGCTCAAAATTTTTTTGGGTCAAAATTTTTTTGGTCCCAAGATTTTTCGAAGTTTTTTTTGGGTCATAATTTTTTTGGGTCAAATTTTTTTCGAACTTTTTTTGGGTCAAAAGTTTTTTTTTTGCTCAAAATTTTTTTGGGTCGAAATTTTTTCGAACTATTTTTGGGTCAAAATTTTTTTGGTCCCAAAATTTTTCGAAGTTTTTTTTGGGTCATAATTTTTTTGGGTCAAATTTTTTCGAACTTTTTTTGGGTCAAAAGTTTTTTTTTTGCTCAAAATTTTTTTGGGTCGAAATTTTTTCGAACTATTTTTGGGTCAAAATTTTTTTGGTCCCAAAATTTTTCGAACTTTTTTTTTGGTCAAAATTTTTTTGGTCCCAAAATTTTTCGAACTTTTTTTTGGGTCAAAATTTTTTCGAACTTTTTTTTGGGTCAAAATTTTTTTGGTCCCAAAATTTTTCGAACTTTTTTTTGGGTCAAAATTTTTTCGAACTTTTTTTTGGGTCAATTTTTTTGGTCCCAAAATTTTTCGAACTTTTTTTTTGGGTCATAATTTTTTTGGGTCAAAATTTTTTCGAACTTTTTTTTGGGTCAAAAGTTTTTTTTTGCTCAAAATTTTTTTGGGTCAAAATTTTTTCGAACTATTTTTTGGGTCAAAAATTTTTTTGGTCCCAAAATTTTTCGAACTTTTTTTTTGGTCAAAATTTTTTTGGTCCCAAAATTTTTCGAACTTTTTTTTGGGTCAAAATTTTTTCGAACTTTTTTTTGGGTCAAAATTTTTTGGTCCCAAAATTTTTCGAACTTTCTTTTGGGTCAAAATTTTTTTGGTCCCAAAATTTTTCGAACTTTTTTTTGGGTCAAAAGATTTTTGGTCCCAAAATTTTTCGAACTTTTTTTTGGGTCAAAAGATTTTTGGTCCCAAAATTTTTCGAACTTTTTTTTGACTCAAAATTTTTTTGGTCCCAAAATTTTTCGAACTTTTTTTTGGGTCAAAATTTTTTTGGTCCCAAAATTTTTCGAACTTTTTTTTGGGTCAAAATTTTTTTGGTCCCAAAATTTTTCGAACTTTTTTTTGGGTCAAAATTTTTTTGGTCCCAAATTTTTTCGAAGTTTTTTTTGGGTCAAAATTTTTTTGGTCCCAAATTTTTTCGAACTTTTTTTTGGGTCAAATTTTTTTGGTCCCAAAATTTTTCGAACTTTTTTTTGGGTCAAAATTTTTTTGGTCCCAAAATTTTTCGAACTTTTTTTGGGTCAAAATTTTTTTGGTCCCAAAATTTTTCGAACTTTTTTTTGGGTCAAAATTTTTTTGGTCCCAAAATTTTTCGAACTTTTTTTTTGGTCAAAATTTTTTTGGTCCCAAAACTTTTCGAACTTTTTTTTGGGTCAAAATTTTTTCGAAAATTTTTTTGGATCAAAATTTTTTTGGTCCCAAAACTTTTCGAACTTTTTTTTGGGTCAAAATTTTTTCGAACTTTTTTTTGGGTCAAAATTTTTTTGGTCCCAAAATTTTTCGAACTTTTTTTTGGGTCAAAATTTTTTCGAACTTTTTTTTGGGTCAAAATTTTTTTGATCCCAGAATTTTTCGAACTTTTTTTTGGGTCAAAATTTTTTCGAACTTTTTTTTGGGTCAAAATTTTTTTTGTCCCAAAATTTTTCGAACTTTTTTTTGGGTCATAATTTTTTTGGGTCAAAATTTTTTCGAACTTTTTTTTGGGTCAAAAGTTTTTTTTTTGCTCAAAATTTTTTTGGGTCAAAATTTTTTCGAACTATTTTTTGGGTCAAAATTTTTTTGGTCCCAAAATTTTTCGAACTTTTTTTTTGGTCAAAATTTTTTTGGTTCCAAAATTTTTCGAACTTTTTTTTGGGTCAAAATTTTTTCGAACTTTTTTTTGGGTCAAAATTTTTTTGGTCCCAAAATTTTTCGAACTTTCTTTTGGGTCAAAATTTTTTTGGTCCCAAAATTTTTCGAACTTTTTTTTGGGTCAAAATTTTTTTGGTCCCAAAATTTTTCGAACTTTTTTTTGGGTCAAAATTTTTTTGGTCCCAAAATTTTTCGAACTTTTTTTTGGGTCAAATTTTTTTTGGTCCCAAAATTTTTCGAAGTTTTTTTTGGGTCAAAATTTTTTTGGTCCCAAAATTTTTCGAACTTTTTTTTGGGTCAAAATTTTTTTGGTCCCAAAATTTTTCGAACTTTTTTTTGGGTCAAAATTTTTTTGGTCCCAAAATTTTTCGAACTTTTTTTTGGGTCAAAATTTTTTTGGTCCCAAAATTTTTCGAACTTTTTTTTTGGTCAAAATTTTTTTGGTCCCAAAACTTTTCGAACTTTTTTTTGGGTCAAAATTTTTTCGAAATTTTTTTTGGCTCAAAATTTTTTTGGTCCCAAAATTTTTCGAACTTTTTTTTGGGTCAAAATTTTTTTGGTCCCAAAATTTTTCGAACTTTTTTTTTGGTCAAAATTTTTTTGGTCCCAAAACTTTTCGAACTTTTTTTTGGGTCAAAATTTTTTCGAAATTTTTTTTGGATCAAAATTTTTTTGGTCCCAAAACTTTTCGAACTTTTTTTTGGGTCAAAATTTTTTTGGTCCCAAAATTTTTCGAACTTTTTTTTGGGTCAAAATTTTTTTGGTCCCAAAATTTTTCGAACTTTTTTTTGGGTCAAATTTTTTTTGGTCCCAAAATTTTTCGAAGTTTTTTTTGGGTCAAAATTTTTTTGGTCCCAAAATTTTTCGAACTTTTTTTTGGGTCAAAATTTTTTTGGTCCCAAAATTTTTCGAACTTTTTTTTGGGTCAAAATTTTTTTGGTCCCAAAATTTTTCGAACTTTTTTTCGGGTCAAAATTTTTTGGTCCCAAAATTTTTCGAACTTTTTTTTTTGGTCAAAATTTTTTTGGTCCCAAAACTTTTCGAACTTTTTTTTGGGTCAAAATTTTTTCGAAATTTTTTTTGGATCAAAATTTTTTTGGTCCCAAAACTTTTCGAACTTTTTTTTGGGTCAAAATTTTTTCGAACTTTTTTTTGGGTCAAAATTTTTTTGGTCCCAAAATTTTTCTAACTTTTTTTTGGGTCAAAATTTTTTTGGTCCCAAAATTTTTCGAACTTTTTTTTGGGTCAAAATTTTTTTGGTCCCAAAATTTTTCGAACTTTTTTTTTGGTCAAAATTTTTTTGGTCCCAAAACTTTTCGAACTTTTTTTTGGGTCAAAATTTTTTCGAAGTTTTCTTTGGGTCAAAATTTTTTTTTGGCTCAAAATTTTTTTGGGTCAAAATTTTTTCGAACTTTTTTTTGGGTCAAATTTTTTTTGGTCCCAAAATTTTTCGAAGTTTTTTTTGGGTCAAAATTTTTTTGGTCCCAAAATTTTTCGAACTTTTTTTTGGGTCAAATTTTTTTTGGTCCCAAGATTTTTCGAAGTTTTTTTTGGGTCAAAATTTTTTTGGTCCCAAAATTTTTTGAACTTTTTTTTGGGTCAAATTTTTTTGGTCCCAAAATTTTTAGAACTTTTTTTTGGGTCAAAATTTTTTTGGTCCCAAAATTTTTCGAACTTTTTTTAGGGTCAAATTTTTTTGGTCCCAAAATTTTTCGAACTTTTTTTTGGGTCAAAATTTTTTTGGTCCCAAAATTTTTCGAACTTTCTTTTGGGTCAAAATTTTTTTGGTCCCAAAATTTTTCGAAGTTTTTTTTGGGTCAAAATTTTTTTGGTCCCAAAATTTTTCGAACTTTTTTTTTGGTCAAAATTTTTTTGGTCCCAAAACTTTTCGAACTTTTTTTTGGGTCAAAATTTTTTCGAAGTTTTTTTTGGGTCTAAATTTTTTTGGTCCCAAAACTTTTCGAACTTTTTTTTGGGTCAAAATTTTTTCGAACTTTTTTTTGGGTCAAAAATTTTTTGGTCCCAAAATTTTTCGAACTTTTTTTTTGGTCAAAATTTTTTCGAACTTTTTTTTGGGTCAAAATTTTTTTGGTCCCAAAAGTTTTCGAACTTTTTCTTGGGTCATAATTTTTTTGGGTCAAAATTTTTTCGAACTTTTTTTTGGGTCAAAAGTTTTTTTTTTGCTCAAAATTTTTTTGGGTCGAATTTTTTTCGAACTATTTTTTGGGTCAAAATTTTTTTGGTCGCAAAATTTTTCGAACTTTTTTTTGGGTCAAAATTTTTTCGAACTTTTTTTTGGGTCAAAATTTTTTTGGTCCCAAAATTTTTCGAACTTTTTTTTGGGTCAAAAGATTTTTGTTCCCAAAATTTTTCGAACTTTTTTTTGACTCAAAATTTTTTTGGTCCCAAAATTTTTCGAACTTTTTTTTGGGTCAAAAGTTTTTTGGTCCCAAAATTTTTCGAACTTTTTTTTGGGTCAAATTTTTTTTGGTCCCAAAATTTTTCGACCTTTTTTTTTTGGTCAAAATTTTTTCGTTCCCAAAATTTTTCAAACTTTTTTTTGGGTCAAAATTTTTTCGAAGTTTTCTTTGGGTCAAATTTTTTTTTTGCTCAAAATTTTTTTTGGGTCAAAATTTTTTTGGTCCCAAAATTTTTCGAACTTTTTTTTGGGTCAAAATTTTTTGGGTCCCAAAATTTTTCGAACTTTTTTTTGGGTCAAATTTTTTTTGGTCCCATAATTTTTCGACCTTTTTTTTTTGGTCAAAATTTTTTTGTTCCCAAAATTTTTCAAACTTTTTTTTGGATCAAAATTTTTTCGAAGTTTTCTTTGGATCAAAATTTTTTTTTGCTCAAAATTTTTTTGGGTCAAAATTTTTTTGAACTTTTTTTTGGGTCAAATTTTTTTTGGTCCCAAAATTTTTCGAAGTTTTTTTTGGGTCAAAATTTTTTTGGTCCCAAAATTTTTCGAACTTTTTTTTGGGTCAAATTTTTTTTGGTCCCAAGATTTTTCGAAGTTTTTTTTGGGTCATAATTTTTTTGGGTCAAATTTTTTCGAACTTTTTTTGGGTCAAAAGTTTTTTTTTTGCTCAAAATTTTTTTGGGTCGAAATTTTTTCGAACTATTTTTGGGTCAAATTTTTTTTGGTCCCAAAATTTTTCGAACTTTTTTTTTGGTCAAAATTTTTTTGGTCCCAAAATTTTTCGAACTTTTTTTTTGGTCAAAATTTTTTTGGTCCCAAAATTTTTCGAACTTTTTTTTGGGTCAAATTTTTTTTGGTCCCAAAATTTTTCGACCTTTTTTTTTGGTCAAATTTATTTTGTTCCCAAAATTTTTCAAACTTTTTTTTGGGTCAAAATTTTTTCGAAGTTTTCTTTGGGTAAAAATTTTTTTTTGCTCAAAATTTTTTTGTGTCAAAATTTTTTCGAACTTTTTTTTGGGTCAAATTTTTTTTGGTCCCAAAATTTTTCGAAGTTTTTTTTGGGTCAAAATTTTTTTGGTCCCAAAATTTTTCGAACTTTTTTTTGGGTCAAATTTTTTTTGGTCCCAAGATTTTTCGAACTTTTTTTTGGGTCAAATTTTTTTTGGTCCCATAATTTTTCGACCTTTTTTTTTTGGTCAAAATTTTTTTGTTCCCAAAATTTTTCAAACTTTTTTTTGGGTCAAAATTTTTTCGAAGTTTTCTTTGGATCAAAATTTTTTTTTGCTCAAAATTTTTTTGGGTCAAAATTTTTTTGGTCCCAAGATTTTTCGAAGTTTTTTTTGGGTCATAATTTTTTTGGGTCAAATTTTTTTCGAACTTTTTTTGGGTCAAAAGTTTTTTTTTTGCTCAAAATTTTTTTGGGTCGAAATTTTTTCGAACTATTTTTGGGTCAAAATTTTTTTGGTCCCAAAATTTTTCGAAGTTTTTTTTGGGTCATAATTTTTTTGGGTCAAATTTTTTCGAACTTTTTTTGGGTCAAAAGTTTTTTTTTTGCTCAAAATTTTTTTGGGTCGAAATTTTTTCGAACTATTTTTGGGTCAAAATTTTTTTGGTCCCAAAATTTTTCGAACTTTTTTTTTGGTCAAAATTTTTTTGGTCCCAAAATTTTTCGAACTTTTTTTTGGGTCAAAATTTTTTCGAACTTTTTTTTTGGGTCAAAATTTTTTTGGTCCCAAAATTTTTCGAACTTTTTTTTGGGTCAAAATTTTTTTGGTCCCAAAATTTTTCGAACTTTTTTTTGGGTCAAATTTTTTTTGGTCCCAAAATTTTTCGACCTTTTTTTTTGGTCAAATTTATTTTGTTCCCAAAATTTTTCAAACTTTTTTTTGGGTCAAAATTTTTTCGAAGTTTTCTTTGGGTAAAAATTTTTTTTTGCTCAAAATTTTTTTGTGTCAAAATTTTTTCGAACTTTTTTTTGGGTCAAATTTTTTTTGGTCCCAAAATTTTTCGAAGTTTTTTTTGGGTCAAAATTTTTTTGGTCCCAAAATTTTTCGAACTTTTTTTTGGGTCAAATTTTTTTTGGTCCCAAGATTTTTCGAACTTTTTTTTGGGTCAAATTTTTTTTGGTCCCATAATTTTTCGACCTTTTTTTTTTGGTCAAAATTTTTTTGTTCCCAAAATTTTTCAAACTTTTTTTTGGGTCAAAATTTTTTCGAAGTTTTCTTTGGATCAAAATTTTTTTTTGCTCAAAATTTTTTTGGGTCAAAATGTTTTTGGTCCCAAGATTTTTCGAAGTTTTTTTTGGGTCATAATTTTTTTGGGTCAAATTTTTTTCGAACTTTTTTTGGGTCAAAAGTTTTTTTTTTGCTCAAAATTTTTTTGGGTCGAAATTTTTTCGAACTATTTTTGGGTCAAAATTTTTTTGGTCCCAAAATTTTTCGAACTTTTTTTTTGGTCAAAATTTTTTTGGTCCCAAAATTTTTCTAACTTTTTTTTGGGTCAAAATTTTTTCGAACTTCTTTTTTGGGTCAAAATTTTTTTGGTCCCAAAATTTTTCGAACTTTTTTTTGGGTCAAAATTTTTTTGGTCCCAAAATTTTTCGAACTTTTTTTTGGGTCAAATTTTTTTTGGTCCCAAGATTTTTCGAAGTTTTTTTTGGGTCAAAATTTTTTTGGTCCCAAAACTTTTCGAAGTTTTTTTTGGGTCAAAATTTTTTCGAAGTTTTTTTTGGGTCTAAATTTTTTTGGTCCCAAAACTTTTCGAACTTTTTTTTGGGTCAAAATTTTTTCGAACTTTTTTTTGGGTCAAAATTTTTTTGGTCCCAAAATTTTTCGAACTTTTTTTTTGGTCAAAATTTTTTCGAACTTTTTTTTGGGTCAAAATTTTTTTGGTCCCAAAAGTTTTCGAACTTTTTCTTGGGTCATAATTTTTTTGGGTCAAAATTTTTTCGAACTTTTTTTTGGGTCAAAATTTTTTCGAACTTTTTTTTGGGTCAAAATTTTTTTGGTCCCAAAATTTTTCGAACTTTCTTTTGGGTCAAAATTTTTTTGGTCCCAAAATTTTTCGAACTTTTTTTTGGGTCAAAAGATTTTTGTTCCCAAAATTTTTCGAACTTTTTTTTGGGTCAAAAGATGTTTGTTCCCAAAATTTTTCGAACTTTTTTTTGACTCAAAATTTTTTTGGTCCCAAAACTTTTCGAACTTTTTTTTGGGTCAAAATTTTTTTGGTCCCAAAATTTTTCAAACTTTTTTTTGGGTCAAAATTTTTTTGGTCCCAAAATTTTTCGAACTTTTTTTTGGGTCAAATTTTTTTTGGTCCCAAAATTTTTCGAAGTTTTTTTTGGGTCAAAATTTTTTTGGTCCCAAAATTTTTCGAACTTTTTTTTGGGTCAAAATTTTTTTGGTCCAAAAATTTTTCGAACTTTTTTTTGGGTCAAAATTTTTTTGGTCCCAAAATTTTTCGAACTTTTTTTTGGGTCAAAATTTTTTTGGTCCCAAAATTTTTCGAACTTTTTTTTTGGTCAAAATTTTTTTGGTCCCAAAACTTTTCGAACTTTTTTTTGGGTCAAAATTTTTTCGAAATTTTTTTTGGATCAAAATTTTTTTGGTCCCAAAACTTTTCGAACTTTTTTTTGGGTCAAAATTTTTTCGAACTTTTTTTTGGGTCAAAATTTTTTTGGTCCCAAAATTTTTCTAACTTTTTTTTGGGTCAAAATTTTTTTGGTCCCAAAATTTTTCGAACTTTTTTTTGGGTCAAAATTTTTTTGGTCCCAAAATTTTTCGAACTTTTTTTTTGGTCAAAATTTTTTTGGTCCCAAAACTTTTCGAACTTTTTTTTGGGTCAAAATTTTTTCGAAGTTTTCTTTGGGTCAAAATTTTTTTTGGCTCAAAATTTTTTTGGGTCAAAATTTTTTCGAACTTTTTTTTGGGTCAAATTTTTTTTGGTCCCAAAATTTTTGAACTTTTTTTTGGGTCAAATTTTTTTTGGTCCCAAGATTTTTCGAACTTTTTTTTGGGTCAAAATTTTTTTGGTCCCAAAATTTTTCGAAGTTTTTTTTGGGTCAAATTTTTTTTGGTCCCAAAATTTTTCGAAGTTTTTTTTGGGTCAAAATTTTTTTGGTCCCAAAATTTTTTGAACTTTTTTTTGAGTCAAATTTTTTTTGGTCCCAAGATTTTTCGAAGTTTTTTTTGGGTCAAAATTTTTTTGGTCCCAAAACTTTTCGAACTTTTTTTTGGGTCTAAATTTTTTTGGTCCCAAAACTTTTCGAACTTTTTTTTGGGTCAAAATTTTTTCGAACTTTTTTTTGGGTCAAAATTTTTTTGGTCCCAAAATTTTTCGAACTTTTTTTTTGGTCAAAATTTTTTCGAACTTTTTTTTGGGTCAAAATTTTTTTGGTCCCAAAAGTTTTCGAACTTTTTCTTGGGTCATAATTTTTTTGGGTTAAAATTTTTTCGAACTTTTTTTTGGGTCAAAAGTTTTTTTTTTGCTCAAAATTTTTTTGGGTCGAAATTTTTTCGAACTATTTTTTGGGTCAAAATTTTTTTGGTCCCAAAATTTTTCGAACTATTTTTTTTGGTCAAAATTTTTTTGGTCCCAAAATTTTTCGAACTTTTTTTTGGGTCAAAATTTTTTCGAACTTTTTTTTGGGTCAAAATTTTTTTGGTCCCAAAATTTTTCGAACTTTTTTTTGGGTCAAAAGATTTTTGTTCCCAAAATTTTTCGAACTTTTTTTTGACTCAAAATTTTTTTGGTCCCAAAATTTTTCGAACTTTTTTTTGGGTCAAAATTTTTTTGGTCCCAAAATTTTTCGAACTTTTTTTTGGGTCAAATTTTTTTTGGTCCCAAAATTTTTCGACCTTTTTTTTTTGGTCAAAATTTTTTCGTTCCCAAAATTTTTCAAACTTTTTTTTGGGTCAAAATTTTTTCGAAGTTTTCTTTGGGTCAAATTTTTTTTTTGCTCAAAATTTTTTTGGGTCAAAATTTTTTCGAACTTTTTTTTGGGTCAAATTTTTTTTGGTCCCAAAATTTTTCGAACTTTTTTTTGGGTCAAATTTTTTTTGGTCCCAAGATTTTTCGAAGTTTTTTTTGGGTCAAAATTTTTTTGGTCCCAAAATTTTTCGAAGTTTTTTTTGGGTCAAATTTTTTTGGTCCCAAAATTTTTCGAAGTTTTTTTTGGGTCAAAATTTTTTTGGTCCCAAAATTTTTCGAACTTTTTTTTGGGTCAAAATTTTTTTGGTCCCAAAATTTTTCGAACTTTTTTTTGGGTCAAAATTTTTTTGGTCCCAAAATTTTTCGAACTTTTTTTTGGGTCAAAATTTTTTTGGTCCCAAAATTTTTTCGAACTTTTTTTTGGGTCAAATTTTTTTGGTCCCAAAATTTTTCGAACTTTTTTTTGGGTCAAAATTTTTTTGGTCCCAAAATTTTTCTAACTTTTTTTTGGGTCAAAATTTTTTTGGTCCCAAAATTTTTCGAACTTTTTTTTGGGTCAAAATTTTTTTGGTCCCAAAATTTTTCGAACTTTTTTTTGGGTCAAATTTTTTTTGGTCCCATAATTTTTCGACCTTTTTTTTTTGGTCAAAATTTTTTTGTTCCCAAAATTTTTCAAACTTTTTTTTGGGTCAAAATTTTTTCGAAGTTTTCTTTGGATCAAAATTTTTTTTTGCTCAAAATTTTTTTGGGTCAAAATTTTTTCGAACTTTTTTTTGGGTCAAATTTTTTTTGGTCCCAAAATTTTTCGAAGTTTTTTTTGGGTCAAAATTTTTTTGGTCCCAAAATTTTTCGAACTTTTTTTTGGGTCAAAATTTTTTTGGTCCCAAAATTTTTCGAACTTTTTTTTGGGTCAAAATTTTTTTGGTCCCAAAATTTTTTCGAACTTTTTTTTGGGTCAAATTTTTTTGGTCCCAAAATTTTTCGAACTTTTTTTTGGGTCAAAATTTTTTTGGTCCCAAAATTTTTCTAACTTTTTTTTGGGTCAAAATTTTTTTGGTCCCAAAATTTTTCGAACTTTTTTTTGGGTCAAAATTTTTTTGGTCCCAAAATTTTTCGAACTTTTTTTTGGGTCAAATTTTTTTTGGTCCCATAATTTTTCGACCTTTTTTTTTTGGTCAAAATTTTTTTGTTCCCAAAATTTTTCAAACTTTTTTTTGGGTCAAAATTTTTTCGAAGTTTTCTTTGGATCAAAATTTTTTTTTGCTCAAAATTTTTTTGGGTCAAAATTTTTTCGAACTTTTTTTTGGGTCAAATTTTTTTTGGTCCCAAAATTTTTCGAAGTTTTTTTTGGGTCAAAATTTTTTTGGTCCCAAAATTTTTCGAACTTTTTTTTGGGTCAAATTTTTTTTGGTCCCAAGATTTTTCGAAGTTTTTTTTGGGTCATAATTTTTTTGGGTCAAATTTTTTTCGAACTTTTTTTTGGGTCAAAAGTTTTTTTTTTGCTCAAAATTTTTTTGGGTCGAAATTTTTTCGAACTATTTTTTGGGTCAAAATTTTTTTGGTCCCAAAATTTTTCGAACTTTTTTTTTGGTCAAAATTTTTTTGGTCCCAAAATTTTTCGAACTTTTTTTTGGGTCAAAATTTTTTCGAACTTTTTTTTGGGTCAAAATTTTTTTGGTCCCAAAATTTTTCGAACTTTTTTTTGGGTCAAAATTTTTTCGAACTTTTTTTTGGGTCAATTTTTTTGGTCCCAAAATTTTTCGAACTTTTTTTTTGGGTCATAATTTTTTTGGGTCAAAATTTTTTCGAACTTTTTTTTGGGTCAAAAGTTTTTTTTTTTAATTTTTTTGGGTCAAAATTTTTTCGAACTATTTTTTGGGTCAAAAATTTTTTTGGTCCCAAAATTTTTCGAACTTTTTTTTTGGTCAAAATTTTTTTGGTCCCAAAATTTTTCGAACTTTTTTTTGGGTCAAAATTTTTTCGAACTTTTTTTTGGGTCAAAATTTTTTGGTCCCAAAATTTTTCGAACTTTCTTTTGGGTCAAAATTTTTTTGGTCCCAAAATTTTTCGAACTTTTTTTTGGGTCAAAAGATTTTTGTTCCCAAAATTTTTCGAACTTTTTTTTGGGTCAAAAGATTTTTGTTCCCGAAATTTTTCGAACTTTTTTTTGGGTCAAAATTTTTTTGGTCCCAAAATTTTTCGAACTTTTTTTTGGGTCAAAATTTTTTTGGTCCCAAATTTTTTCGAAGTTTTTTTTGGGTCAAAATTTTTTTGGTCCCAAATTTTTTCGAACTTTTTTTTGGGTCAAATTTTTTTGGTCCCAAAATTTTTCGAACTTTTTTTTGGGTCAAAATTTTTTTGGTCCCAAAATTTTTCGAACTTTTTTTGGGTCAAAATTTTTTTGGTCCCAAAATTTTTCGAACTTTTTTTTGGGTCAAAATTTTTTTGGTCCCAAAATTTTTCGAACTTTTTTTTTGGTCAAAATTTTTTTGGTCCCAAAACTTTTCGAACTTTTTTTTGGGTCAAAATTTTTTCGAAAATTTTTTTGGATCAAAATTTTTTTGGTCCCAAAACTTTTCGAACTTTTTTTTGGGTCAAAATTTTTTCGAACTTTTTTTTGGGTCAAAATTTTTTTGGTCCCAAAATTTTTCGAACTTTTTTTTGGGTCAAAATTTTTTCGAACTTTTTTTTGGGTCAAAATTTTTTTGATCCCAGAATTTTTCGAACTTTTTTTTGGGTCAAAATTTTTTCGAACTTTTTTTTGGGTCAAAATTTTTTTGTCCCAAAATTTTTCGAACTTTTTTTTGGGTCATAATTTTTTTGGGTCAAAATTTTTTCGAACTTTTTTTTGGGTCAAAAGTTTTTTTTTTGCTCAAAATTTTTTTGGGTCAAAATTTTTTCGAACTATTTTTTGGGTCAAAATTTTTTTGGTCCCAAAATTTTTCGAACTTTTTTTTTGGTCAAAATTTTTTTGGTTCCAAAATTTTTCGAACTTTTTTTTGGGTCAAAATTTTTTCGAACTTTTTTTTGGGTCAAAATTTTTTTGGTCCCAAAATTTTTCGAACTTTCTTTTGGGTCAAAATTTTTTTGGTCCCAAAATTTTTCGAACTTTTTTTTGGGTCAAAATTTTTTTGGTCCCAAAATTTTTCGAACTTTTTTTTGGGTCAAAATTTTTTTGGTCCCAAAATTTTTCGAACTTTTTTTTGGGTCAAATTTTTTTTGGTCCCAAAATTTTTCGAAGTTTTTTTTGGGTCAAAATTTTTTTGGTCCCAAAATTTTTCGAACTTTTTTTTGGGTCAAAATTTTTTTGGTCCCAAAATTTTTCGAACTTTTTTTTGGGTCAAAATTTTTTTGGTCCCAAAATTTTTCGAACTTTTTTTTGGGTCAAAATTTTTTTGGTCCCAAAATTTTTCGAACTTTTTTTTTGGTCAAAATTTTTTTGGTCCCAAAACTTTTCGAACTTTTTTTTGGGTCAAAATTTTTTCGAAATTTTTTTTGGCTCAAAATTTTTTTGGTCCCAAAATTTTTCGAACTTTTTTTTGGGTCAAAATTTTTTTGGTCCCAAAATTTTTCGAACTTTTTTTTTGGTCAAAATTTTTTTGGTCCCAAAACTTTTCGAACTTTTTTTTGGGTCAAAATTTTTTCGAAATTTTTTTTGGATCAAAATTTTTTTGGTCCCAAAACTTTTCGAACTTTTTTTTGGGTCAAAATTTTTTTGGTCCCAAAATTTTTCGAACTTTTTTTTGGGTCAAAATTTTTTTGGTCCCAAAATTTTTCGAACTTTTTTTTTGGTCAAAATTTTTTTGGTCCCAAAACTTTTCGAACTTTTTTTTGGGTCAAAATTTTTTCGAAATTTTTTTTGGATCAAAATTTTTTTGGTCCCAAAACTTTTCGAACTTTTTTTTGGGTCAAAATTTTTTTGGTCCCAAAATTTTTCGAACTTTTTTTTGGGTCAAAATTTTTTTGGTCCCAAAATTTTTCGAACTTTTTTTTGGGTCAAATTTTTTTTGGTCCCAAAATTTTTCGAAGTTTTTTTTGGGTCAAAATTTTTTTGGTCCCAAAATTTTTCGAACTTTTTTTTGGGTCAAAATTTTTTTGGTCCCAAAATTTTTCGAACTTTTTTTTGGGTCAAAATTTTTTTGGTCCCAAAATTTTTCGAACTTTTTTTCGGGTCAAAATTTTTTGGTCCCAAAATTTTTCGAACTTTTTTTTTGATCAAAATTTTTTTGGTCCCAAAACTTTTCGAACTTTTTTTTGGGTCAAAATTTTTTCGAAATTTTTTTTGGATCAAAATTTTTTTGGTCCCAAAACTTTTCGAACTTTTTTTTGGGTCAAAATTTTTTCGAACTTTTTTTTGGGTCAAAATTTTTTTGGTCCCAAAATTTTTCTAACTTTTTTTTGGGTCAAAATTTTTTTGGTCCCAAAATTTTTCGAACTTTTTTTTGGGTCAAAATTTTTTTGGTCCCAAAATTTTTCGAACTTTTTTTTTGGTCAAAATTTTTTTGGTCCCAAAACTTTTCGAACTTTTTTTTGGGTCAAAATTTTTTCGAAGTTTTCTTTGGGTCAAAATTTTTTTTTGGCTCAAAATTTTTTTGGGTCAAAATTTTTTCGAACTTTTTTTTGGGTCAAATTTTTTTTGGTCCCAAAATTTTTCGAAGTTTTTTTTGGGTCAAAATTTTTTTGGTCCCAAAATTTTTCGAACTTTTTTTTGGGTCAAATTTTTTTTGGTCCCAAGATTTTTCGAAGTTTTTTTTGGGTCAAAATTTTTTTGGTCCCAAAATTTTTCGAACTTTTTTTTGGGTCAAATTTTTTTGGTCCCAAAATTTTTAGAACTTTTTTTTGGGTCAAAATTTTTTTGGTCCCAAAATTTTTCGAACTTTTTTTAGGGTCAAATTTTTTTGGTCCCAAAATTTTTCGAACTTTTTTTTGGGTCAAAATTTTTTTGGTCCCAAAATTTTTCGAACTTTCTTTTGGGTCAAAATTTTTTTGGTCCCAAAATTTTTCGAACTTTTTTTTGGGTCAAAATTTTTTTGGTCCCAAAATTTTTCGAACTTTTTTTTTGGTCAAAATTTTTTTGGTCCCAAAACTTTTCGAACTTTTTTTTGGGTCAAAATTTTTTCGAAGTTTTTTTTGGGTCTAAATTTTTTTGGTCCCAAAACTTTTCGAACTTTTTTTTGGGTCAAAATTTTTTCGAACTTTTTTTTGGGTCAAAAATTTTTTGGTCCCAAAATTTTTCGAACTTTTTTTTTGGTCAAAATTTT
This sequence comes from Astyanax mexicanus, assembly GCF_023375975.1. Lineage (NCBI taxonomy): Eukaryota > Metazoa > Chordata > Actinopteri > Characiformes > Acestrorhamphidae > Astyanax > Astyanax mexicanus. The sequence continues at coordinate 20,206,732 of NC_064413.1, forward strand.
TTCGAACTTTTTTTTGGGTCAAAATTTTTTTGGTCCCAAAAGTTTTCGAACTTTTTCTTGGGTCATAATTTTTTTGGGTCAAAATTTTTTCGAAAATTTTTTTTGGGTCAAAAGTTTTTTTTTTGCTCAAAATTTTTTTGGGTCGAATTTTTTTCGAACTATTTTTTGGGTCAAAATTTTTTTGGTCGCAAAATTTTTCGAACTTTTTTTTGGGTCAAAATTTTTTTGGTCCCAAAATTTTTCGAACTTTTTTTTGGGTCAAATTTTTTTTGGTCCCAAGATTTTTCGAAGTTTTTTTTGGGTCAAAATTTTTTTGGTCCCAAAATTTTTCGAACTTTTTTTTGGGTCAAATTTTTTTGGTCCCAAAATTTTTAGAACTTTTTTTTGGGTCAAAATTTTTTTGGTCCCAAAATTTTTCGAACTTTTTTTAGGGTCAAATTTTTTTGGTCCCAAAATTTTTCGAACTTTTTTTTGGGTCAAAATTTTTTTGGTCCCAAAATTTTTCGAACTTTCTTTTGGGTCAAAATTTTTTTGGTCCCAAAATTTTTCGAACTTTTTTTTGGGTCAAAATTTTTTTGGTCCCAAAATTTTTCGAACTTTTTTTTTGGTCAAAATTTTTTTGGTCCCAAAACTTTTCGAACTTTTTTTTGGGTCAAAATTTTTTCGAAGTTTTTTTTGGGTCTAAATTTTTTTGGTCCCAAAACTTTTCGAACTTTTTTTTGGGTCAACATTTTTTCGAACTTTTTTTTGGGTCAAAAATTTTTTGGTCCCAAAATTTTTCGAACTTTTTTTTTGGTCAAAATTTTTTCGAACTTTTTTTTGGGTCAAAATTTTTTTGGTCCCAAAAGTTTTCGAACTTTTTCTTGGGTCATAATTTTTTTGGGTCAAAATTTTTTCGAAAATTTTTTTTGGGTCAAAAGTTTTTTTTTTGCTCAAAATTTTTTTGGGTCGAATTTTTTTCGAACTATTTTTTGGGTCAAAATTTTTTTGGTCGCAAAATTTTTCGAACTTTTTTTTGGGTCAAAATTTTTTCGAACTTTTTTTTGGGTCAAAATTTTTTTGGTCCCAAAATTTTTCGAACTTTTTTTTGGGTCAAAAGATTTTTGTTCCCAAAATTTTTCGAACTTTTTTTTGACTCAAAATTTTTTTGGTCCCAAAATTTTTCGAACTTTTTTTTGGGTCAAAAGTTTTTTGGTCCCAAAATTTTTCGAACTTTTTTTTGGGTCAAATTTTTTTTGGTCCCAAAATTTTTCGACCTTTTTTTTTTGGTCAAAATTTTTTCGTTCCCAAAATTTTTCAAACTTTTTTTTGGGTCAAAATTTTTTCGAAGTTTTCTTTGGGTCAAATTTTTTTTTTGATCAAAATTTTTTTGGGTCAAAATTTTTTCGAACTTTTTTTTGGGTCAAATTTTTTTTGGTCCCAAAATTTTTCGAACTTTTTTTTGGGTCAAATTTTTTTTGGTCCCAAGATTTTTCGAAGTTTTTTTTGGGTCAAAATTTTTTTGGTCCCAAAATTTTTCGAAGTTTTTTTTGGGTCAAAATTTTTTTGGTCCCAAAATTTTTCGAACTTTTTTTTGGGTCAAAATTTTTTTAGTCCCAAAATTTTTCGAACTTTTTTTTGGGTCAAAATTTTTTTGGTCCCAAAATTTTTCGAACTTTTTTTTGGGTCAAAATTTTTTTGGTCCCAAAATTTTTTCGAACTTTTTTTTGGGTCAAATTTTTTTGGTCCCAAAATTTTTCTAACTTTTTTTTGGGTCAAAATTTTTTTGGTCCCAAAATTTTTCTAACTTTTTTTTGGGTCAAAATTTTTTTGGTCCCAAAATTTTTCGAACTTTTTTTTGGGTCAAAATTTTTTGGGTCCCAAAATTTTTCGAACTTTTTTTTGGGTCAAATTTTTTTTGGTCCCATAATTTTTCGACCTTTTTTTTTTGGTCAAAATTTTTTTGTTCCCAAAATTTTTCAAACTTTTTTTTGGATCAAAATTTTTTCGAAGTTTTCTTTGGATCAAAATTTTTTTTTGCTCAAAATTTTTTTGGGTCAAAATTTTTTTGAACTTTTTTTTGGGTCAAATTTTTTTTGGTCCCAAAATTTTTCGAAGTTTTTTTTGGGTCAAAATTTTTTTGGTCCCAAAATTTTTCGAACTTTTTTTTGGGTCAAATTTTTTTTGGTCCCAAGATTTTTCGAAGTTTTTTTTGGGTCATAATTTTTTTGGGTCAAATTTTTTCGAACTTTTTTTGGGTCAAAAGTTTTTTTTTTGCTCAAAATTTTTTTGGGTCGAAATTTTTTCGAACTATTTTTGGGTCAAAATTTTTTTGGTCCCAAAATTTTTCGAACTTTTTTTTTGGTCAAAATTTTTTTGGTCCCAAAATTTTTCGAACTTTTTTTTGGGTCAAAATTTTTTCGAACTTTTTTTTTGGGTCAAAATTTTTTTGGTCCCAAAATTTTTCGAACTTTTTTTTGGGTCAAAATTTTTTTGGTCCCAAAATTTTTCGAACTTTTTTTTGGGTCAAATTTGTTTTGGTCCCAAAATTTTTCGACCTTTTTTTTTTGGTCAAATTTATTTTGTTCCCAAAATTTTTCAAACTTTTTTTTAGGTCAAAATTTTTTCGAAGTTTTCTTTGGGTAAAAATTTTTTTTTGCTCAAAATTTTTTTGTGTCAAAATTTTTTCGAACTTTTTTTTGGGTCAAATTTTTTTTGGTCCCAAAATTTTTCGAAGTTTTTTTTGGGTCAAAATTTTTTTGGTCCCAAAATTTTTCGAACTTTTTTTTGGGTCAAATTTTTTTTGGTCCCAAGATTTTTCGAACTTTTTTTTGGGTCAAATTTTTTTTGGTCCCATAATTTTTCGACCTTTTTTTTTTGGTCAAAATTTTTTTGTTCCCAAAATTTTTCAAACTTTTTTTTGGGTCAAAATTTTTTCGAAGTTTTCTTTGGATCAAAATTTTTTTTTGCTCAAAATTTTTTTGGGTCAAAATTTTTTTGGTCCCAAGATTTTTCGAAGTTTTTTTTGGGTCATAATTTTTTTGGGTCAAATTTTTTTCGAACTTTTTTTGGGTCAAAAGTTTTTTTTTTGCTCAAAATTTTTTTGGGTCGAAATTTTTTCGAACTATTTTTGGGTCAAAATTTTTTTGGTCCCAAAATTTTTCGAACTTTTTTTTTGGTCAAAATTTTTTTGGTCCCAAAATTTTTCGAACTTTTTTTTGGGTCAAAATTTTTTCGAACTTTTTTTTTGGGTCAAAATTTTTTTGGTCCCAAAATTTTTCGAACTTTTTTTTGGGTCAAATTTTTTTTGGTCCCAAGATTTTTCGAACTTTTTTTTGGGTCAAATTTTTTTTGGTCCCATAATTTTTCGACCTTTTTTTTTTGGTCAAAATTTTTTTGTTCCCAAAATTTTTCAAACTTTTTTTTGGGTCAAAATTTTTTCGAAGTTTTCTTTGGATCAAAATTTTTTTTTGCTCAAAATTTTTTTGGGTCAAAATTTTTTTGGTCCCAAGATTTTTCGAAGTTTTTTTTGGGTCATAATTTTTTTGGGTCAAATTTTTTTCGAACTTTTTTTGGGTCAAAAGTTTTTTTTTTGCTCAAAATTTTTTTGGGTCGAAATTTTTTCGAACTATTTTTGGGTCAAAATTTTTTTGGTCCCAAAATTTTTCGAACTTTTTTTTTGGTCAAAATTTTTTTGGTCCCAAAATTTTTCGAACTTTTTTTTGGGTCAAAATTTTTTCGAACTTTTTTTTTGGGTCAAAATGTTTTTGGTCCCAAAATTTTTCGAACTTTTTTTTGGGTCAAAATTTTTTTGGTCCCAAAATTTTTCGAACTTTTTTTTGGGTCAAATTTTTTTTGGTCCCAAAATTTTTCGACCTTTTTTTTTGGTCAAAATTATTTTGTTCCCAAAATTTTTCAAACTTTTTTTTGGGTCAAAATTTTTTCGAAGTTTTCTTTGGGTAAAAATTTTTTTTTGCTCAAAATTTTTTTGTGTCAAAATTTTTTCGAACTTTTTTTTGGGTCAAATTTTTTTTGGTCCCAAAATTTTTCGAAGTTTTTTTTGGGTCAAAATTTTTTTGGTCCCAAAATTTTTCGAATTTTTTTTTGGGTCAAATTTTTTTTGGTCCCAAGATTTTTCGAACTTTTTTTTGGGTCAAATTTTTTTTGGTCCCAAAATTTTTCGAAGTTTTTTTTGGGTCAAAATTTTTTTGGTCCCAAAATTTTTCGAACTTTTTTTTGGGTCAATTTTTTTTGGTCCCAAAATTTTTCGAAGTTTTTTTTGGGTCAAAATTTTTTTGGTCCCAAAATTTTTTCGAAATTTTTTTTGGGTCAAATTTTTTTGGTCCCAAAATTTTTCGAACTATTTTTTTGGTCAAAATTTTTTTGGTCCCAAAACTTTTCGAACTTTTTTTTGGGTCAAAATTTTTTCGAAGTTTTTTTTGGGTCTAAATTTTTTTGGTCCCAAAACTTTTCGAACTTTTTTTTGGGTCAAAATTTTTTCGAACTTTTTTTTGGGTCAAAATTTTTTTGGTCCCAAAATTTTTCGAACTTTTTTTTTGGTCAAAATTTTTTCGAACTTTTTTTTTGTCTAAAAAGTTTTTTTTGGTCCCAAAATTTTTCGAACTTTTTTTTTTGGTCAAAATTTTTTTGTTCCCAAAATTTTTCAAACTTTTTTTTGGGTCAAAATTTTTTCGAAGTTTTTTTTGGGTCTAAATTTTTTTGGTCCCAAAACTTTTCGAACTTTTTTTTGGGTCAAAATTTTTTCGAACTTTTTTTTGGGTCTAAATTTTTTTGGTCCCAAAATTTTTCGAACTTTTTTTTGGGTCAACATTTTTTCGAACTTTTTTTTGGGTCTAAATTTTTTTTGGTCCCACAATTTTTCGAAGTTTTTTTGGGTCAAAATTTTTTTGGTCCCAAAATTTTTTCGAACTTTTTTTTGGGTCAATTTTTTTTGGTCCCAAAATTTTTCGAACTTTTTTTTGGGTCAAAATTTTTTTGGTCCCAAAATTTTTCGAACTTTTTTTTGGGTCAAAATTTTTTTGAACTATTTTTTTGGTCAAAATTTTTTTGGTCCCAAAACTTTTCGAACTTTTTTTTGGGTCAAAATTTTTTCGAAGTTTTTTTTGGGTCTAAATTTTTTTGGTCCCAAAACCTTTCGAACTTTTTTTTGGGTCATAATTTTTTCGAAATTTTTTTTGGGTCAAAATTTTTTTGGTCCCAAAATTTTTCGAACTTTTTTTTGGGTCAAAATTTTTTTGGTCCCAAAATTTTTTGAACCATTTTTTTGGTCAAAATTTTTTTGGTCCCAAAACTTTTCGAACTTTTTTTTGGGTCAAAATTTTTTTGGTCCCAAAATTTTTCGAACTTTTTTTTGGGTCAAATTTTTTTTGGTCCCAAGATTTTTCGAAGTTTTTTTTGGGTCATAATTTTTTTGGGTCAAATTTTTTTCGAACTTTTTTTGGGTCAAAAGTTTTTTTTTTGCTCAAAATTTTTTTGGGTCGAAATTTTTTCGAACTATTTTTGGGTCAAAATTTTTTTGGTCCCAAAATTTTTCGAACTTTTTTTTTGGTCAAAATATTTTTGGTCCCAAAATTTTTCGAACTTTTTTTTGGGTCAAAATTTTTTCGAACTTTTTTTTTGGGTCAAAATTTTTTTGGTCCCAAAATTTTTCGAACTTTTTTTTGAGTCAAAATTTTTTTGGTCCTAAAATTTTTCGAACTTTTTTTTGGGTCAAATTTTTTTTGGTCCCAAAATTTTTCGACCTTTTTTTTTGGTCAAAATTATTTTGTTCCCAAAATTTTTCAAACTTTTTTTTGGGTCAAAATTTTTTCGAAGTTTTCTTTGGGTAAAAATTTTTTTTTGCTCAAAATTTTTTTGTGTCAAAATTTTTTCGAACTTTTTTTTGGGTCAAATTTTTTTTGGTCCCAAAATTTTTCGAAGTTTTTTTTGGGTCAAAATTTTTTTGGTCCCAAAATTTTTCGAACTTTTTTTTGGGTCAAATTTTTTTTGGTCCCAAGATTTTTCGAACTTTTTTTTGGTTCAAATTTTTTTTGGTCCCAAAATTTTTCGAACTTTTTTTTGGGTCAAAATTTTTTTGGTCCCAAAATTTTTCGAACTTTTTTTTGGGTCAATTTTTTTTGGTCCCAAAATTTTTCGAAGTTTTTTTTGGGTCAAAATTTTTTTGGTCCCAAAATTTTTTCGAACTTTTTTTTGGGTCAAATTTTTTTGGTCCCAAAACTTTTCGACCTTTTTTTTGGGTCAAAATTTTTTCGAACTTTTTTTTTGTCTAAAAAGTTTTTTTTGGTCCCAAAATTTTTCGAACTTTTTTTTTTGGTCAAAATTTTTTTGTTCCCAAAACTTTTCGAACTTTTTTTTGGGTCAAAATTTTTTCGAACTTTTTTTTGGGTCAAAATTTTTTTGGTCCCAAAATTTTTCGAACTTTTTTTTTGGTCAAAATTTTATCGAACTTTTTTTTTGTCTAAAAAGTTTTTTTTGGTCCCAAAATTTTTCGAACTTTTTTTTTTGGTCAAAATTTTTTTGTTCCCAAAATTTTTCAAACTTTTTTTTGGGTCAAAATTTTTTCGAAGTTTTTTTTGGGTCTAAATTTTTTTGGTCCCAAAACTTTTCGAACTTTTTTTTGGGTCAAAATTTTTTCGAACTTTTTTTTGGGTCTAAATTTTTTTGGTCCCAAAATTTTTCGAACTTTTTTTTGGGTCAACAATTTTTCGACCTTTTTTTTTGGTCAAAATTATTTTGTTCCCAAAATTTTTCAAACTTTTTTTTGGGTCAAAATTTTTTCGAAGTTTTCTTTGGGTAAAAATTTTTTTTTGCTCAAAATTTTTTTGTGTCAAAATTTTTTCGAACTTTTTTTTGGGTCAAATTTTTTTTGGTCCCAAAATTTTTCGAAGTTTTTTTTGGGTCAAAATTTTTTTGGTCCCAAAATTTTTCGAACTTTTTTTTGGGTCAAATTTTTTTTGGTCCCAAGATTTTTCGAACTTTTTTTTGGTTCAAATTTTTTTTGGTCCCAAAATTTTTCGAAGTTTTTTTTGGGTCAAAATTTTTTTGGTCCCAAAATTTTTCGAACTTTTTTTTGGGTCAATTTTTTTTGGTCCCAAAATTTTTCGAAGTTTTTTTTGGGTCAAAATTTTTTTGGTCCCAAAATTTTTTCGAACTTTTTTTTGGGTCAAATTTTTTTGGTCCCAAAACTTTTCGACCTTTTTTTTGGGTCAAAATTTTTTCGAACTTTTTTTTTGTCTAAAAAGTTTTTTTTGGTCCCAAAATTTTTCGAACTTTTTTTTTTGGTCAAAATTTTTTTGTTCCCAAAACTTTTCGAACTTTTTTTTGGGTCAAAATTTTTTCGAACTTTTTTTTGGGTCAAAATTTTTTTGGTCCCAAAATTTTTCGAACTTTTTTTTTGGTCAAAATTTTATCGAACTTTTTTTTTGTCTAAAAAGTTTTTTTTGGTCCCAAAATTTTTCGAACTTTTTTTTTTGGTCAAAATTTTTTTGTTCCCAAAATTTTTCAAACTTTTTTTTGGGTCAAAATTTTTTCGAAGTTTTTTTTGGGTCTAAATTTTTTTGGTCCCAAAACTTTTCGAACTTTTTTTTGGGTCAAAATTTTTTCGAACTTTTTTTTGGGTCTAAATTTTTTTGGTCCCAAAATTTTTCGAACTTTTTTTTGGGTCAACATTTTTTCGAACTTTTTTTTGGGTCTAAATTTTTTTTGGTCCCACAATTTTTCGAAGTTTTTTTGGGTCAAAATTTTTTTGGTCCCAAAATTTTTTCGAACTTTTTTTTGGGTCAAATTTTTTTGGTCCCAAAATTTTTCGAACTTTTTTTTGGGTCAAAATTTTTTTGGTCCCAAAATTTTTCGAACTTTTTTTTGGGTCAAAATTTTTTTGGTCCCAAAATTTTTTGAACTATTTTTTTGGTCAAAATTTTTTTGGTCCCAAAACTTTTCGAACTTTTTTTTGGGTCAAAATTTTTTCGAAGTTTTTTTTGGGTCTAAATTTTTTTGGTCCCAAAACTTTTCGAACTTTTTTTTGGGTCAAAATTTTTTCGAACTTTTTTTTGGGTCAAAATTTTTTTGGTCCCAAAATTTTTCGAACTTTTTTTTGGGTCAAAATTTTTTTGGTCCCAAAATTTTTTGAACTATTTTTTTGGTCAAAATTTTTTTGGTCCCAAAACTTTTCGAACTTTTTTTTGGGTCAAAATTTTTTCGAAGTTTTTTTTGGGTCTAAATTTTTTTGGTCCCAAAACTTTTCGAACTTTTTTTTGGGTAAAAATTTTTTCGAACTTTTTTTTGGGTCAAAATTTTTTTGGTCCCAAAATTTTTCGAACTTTTTTTTTGGTCAAAATTTTTTCGAACTTTTTTTTGGGTCAAATTTTTTTTGGTCCCAAAATTTTTCTAACTTTTTTTTTGGGTCAAAATTTTTTTGGTCCCAAAATTTTTCGAACTTTTTTTTGGGTCAAAATTTTTTTGGTCCCAAAATTTTTTGAACTATTTTTTTGGTCAAAATTTTTTTGGTCCCAAAACTTTTCGAACTTTTTTTTGGGTCAAAATTTTTTCGAAGTTTTTTTTGGGTCTAAATTTTTTTGGTCCCAAAACTTTTCGAACTTTTTTTTGGGTAAAAATTTTTTCGAACTTTTTTTTGGGTCAAAATTTTTTTGGTCCCAAAATTTTTCGAACTTTTTTTTTGGTCAAAATTTTTTCGAACTTTTTTTTGGGTCAAATTTTTTTTGGTCCCAAAATTTTTCTAACTTTTTTTTTGTATAAAAAGTTTTTTTTGGTCCCAAAATTTTTCGAACTTTTTTTTTGGTCAAAATTTTTTTGTTCCCAAAATTTTTCAAACTTTTTTTTGGGTCAAAATTTTTTCGAAGTTTTCTTTGGTTCAAAATTTTTTTTTGCTCAAAATTTTTTTGGGTCAAAATTTTTTCGAACTTTTTTTTGGGTCAAATTTTTTTTGGTCCCAAAATTTTTCGAAGTTTTTTTTGGGTCAAAATTTTTTTGGTCCCAAAATTTTTCGAACTTTTTTTTGGGTCAAATTTTTTTTGGTCCCAAGATTTTTCGACGTTTTTTTTGGGTCAAAATTTTTTTGGTCCCAAAATTTTTCGAACTTTTTTTTGGGTCAAATTTTTTTGGTCCCAAAATTTTTCAAAGTTTTTTTTGGGTCAAAATTTTTTTGGTCCCAAAATTTTTCGAACTTTTTTTTTGGGTCAAAATTTTTCGAAGTTTTTTTTGGGTCAAAATTTTTTTGGTCCCAAAATTTTTCAAACTTTTTTTTGGGTCAAAATTTTTTTGGTCCCAAAATTTTTCGAACTATTTTTTTGGTCAAAATTTTTTTGGTCCCAAAACTTTTCGAACTTTTTTTTGGGTCAAAATTTTTTCGAAGTTTTTTTTGGGTCTAAATTTTTTTGGTCCCAAAACTTTTCGAACTTTTTTTTGGGTCAAAATTTTTTCGAACTTTTTTTTGGGTCAAAATTTTTTTGGTCCCAAAATTTTTCGAACTTTTTTTTTGGTCAAAATTTTTTCGAACTTTTTTTTGGGTCAAAATTTTTTTTGGTCTTAAAATTTTTCGAACTTTTTCTTGGGTCATAATTTTTTTGGGACAAAATTTTTTCCAACTTTTTTTTGGGTCAAAAGTTTTTTTTTTGCTCAAAATTTTTTTGGGTCGAAATTTTTTCGAACTATTTTTTGGGTCAAAATTTTTTTGGTCCCAAAATTTTTCGAACTTTTTTTTTGGTCAAAATTTTTTTGGTCCCAAAATTTTTCGAACTTTTTTTTGGGTCAAAATTTTTTCGAAGTTTTTTTTGGGTCTAAATTTTTTTGGTCCCAAAACTTTTCGAACTTTTTTTTGGGTCAAAATTTTTTCGAACTTTTTTTTTGGTCAAAATTTTTTTGGTCCCAAAACTTTTCGAACTTTTTTTTGGGTCAAAATTTTTTCGAAGTTTTTTTTGGGTCTAAATTTTTTTGGTCCCAAAACTTTTCGAACTTTTTTTTGGGTCAAAATTTTTTCGAACTTTTTTTTGGGTCAAAATTTTTTTGGTCCCAAAATTTTTCGAACTTTTTTTTTGGTCAAAATTTTTTCGAACTTTTTTTTGGGTCAAAATTTTTTTTGGTCTTAAAATTTTTCGAACTTTTTCTTGGGTCATAATTTTTTTGGGACAAAATTTTTTCGAACTTTTTTTTGGGTCAAAAGTTTTTTTTTTGCTCAAAATTTTTTTGGGTCGAAATTTTTTCGAACTATTTTTTGGGTCAAAATTTTTTTGGTCCCAAAATTTTTCGAACTTTTTTTTTGGTCAAAATTTTTTTGGTCCCAAAATTTTTCGAACTTTTTTTTGGGTCAAAATTTTTTCGAAGTTTTTTTTGGGTCTAAATTTTTTTGGTCCCAAAACTTTTCGAACTTTTTTTTGGGTCAAAATTTTTTCGAACTTTTTTTTGGGTCAAAATTTTTTTGGTCCCAAAATTTTTCGAACTTTTTTTTGGGTCAAAATTTTTTTGGTCCCAAAATTTTTTGAACTATTTTTTTGGTCAAAATTTTTTTGGTCCCAAAACTTTTCGAAGTTTTTTTTGGGTCAAAATTTTTTCGAAGTTTTTTTTGGGTCTAAATTTTTTTGGTCCCAAAACTTTTCGAACTTTTTTTTGGGTAAAAATTTTTTCGAACTTTTTTTTGGGTCAAAATTTTTTTGGTCCCAAAATTTTTCGAACTTTTTTTTTGGTCAAAATTTTTTCGAACTTTTTTTTGGGTCAAATTTTTTTTAGTCCCAAAATTTTTCTAACTTTTTTTTTGTATAAAAAGTTTTTTTTGGTCCCAAAATTTTTCGAACTTTTTTTTTGGTCAAAATTTTTTTGTTCCCAAAATTTTTCAAACTTTTTTTTGGGTCAAAATTTTTTCGAAGTTTTCTTTGGTTCAAAATTTTTTTTTGCTCAAAATTTTTTTGGGTCAAAATTTTTTCGAACTTTTTTTTGGGTCAAATTTTTTTTGGTCCCAAAATTTTTCGAAGTTTTTTTTGGGTCAAAATTTTTTTGGTCCCAAAATTTTTCGAACTTTTTTTTGGGTCAAATTTTTTTTGGTCCCAAGATTTTTCGACGTTTTTTTTGGGTCAAAATTTTTTTGGTCCCAAAATTTTTCGAACTTTTTTTTGGGTCAAATTTTTTTGGTCCCAAAATTTTTCAAAGTTTTTTTTGGGTCAAAATTTTTTTGGTCCCAAAATTTTTCGAACTTTTTTTTGGGTCAAAATTTTTCGAAGTTTTTTTTGGGTCAAAATTTTTTTGGTCCCAAAATTTTTCGAACTTTTTTTTGGGTCAAAATTTTTTTGGTCCCAAAATTTTTCGAACTATTTTTTTGGTCAAAATTTTTTTGGTCCCAAAACTTTTCGAACTTTTTTTTGGGTCAAAATTTTTTCGAAGTTTTTTTTGGGTCTAAATTTTTTTGGTCCCAAAACTTTTCGAACTTTTTTTTGGGTCAAAATTTTTTCGAACTTTTTTTTGGGTCAAAATTTTTTTGGTCCCAAAATTTTTCGAACTTTTTTTTTGGTCAAAATTTTTTCGAACTTTTTTTTGGGTCAAAATTTTTTTTGGTCTTAAAATTTTTCGAACTTTTTCTTGGGTCATAATTTTTTTGGGACAAAATTTTTTCGAACTTTTTTTTGGGTCAAAAGTTTTTTTTTTGCTCAAAATTTTTTTGGGTCGAAATTTTTTCGAACTATTTTTGGGTCAAAATTTTTTTGGTCCCAAAATTTTTCGAACTTTTTTTTTGGTCAAAATTTTTTTGGTCCCAAAATTTTTCGAACTTTTTTTTGGGTCAAAATTTTTCGAACTTTTTTTTGGGTCAAAATTTTTTTGGTCCCAAAATTTTTTGAACTATTTTTTTGGTCAAAATTTTTTTGGTCCCAAAACTTTTCGAACTTTTTTTTGGGTCAAAATTTTTTTGGTCCCAAAATTTTTCGAACTTTTTTTTGGGTCAAATTTTTTTTGGTCCCAAGATTTTTCGAAGTTTTTTTTGGGTCATAATTTTTTTGGGTCAAATTTTTTTCGAACTTTTTTTGGGTCAAAAGTTTTTTTTTTGCTCAAAATTTTTTTGGGTCGAAATTTTTTCGAACTATTTTTGGGTCAAAATTTTTTTGGTCCCAAAATTTTTCGAACTTTTTTTTTGGTCAAAATATTTTTGGTCCCAAAATTTTTCGAACTTTTTTTTGGGTCAAAATTTTTTCGAACTTTTTTTTTGGGTCAAAATTTTTTTGGTCCCAAAATTTTTCGAACTTTTTTTTGGGTCAAAATTTTTTTGGTCCCAAAATTTTTCGAACTTTTTTTTGGGTCAAATTTTTTTTGGTCCCAAAATTTTTCGACCTTTTTTTTTGGTCAAAATTATTTTGTTCCCAAAATTTTTCAAACTTTTTTTTGGGTCAAAATTTTTTCGAAGTTTTCTTTGGGTAAAAATTTTTTTTTGCTCAAAATTTTTTTGTGTCAAAATTTTTTCGAACTTTTTTTTGGGTCAAATTTTTTTTGGTCCCAAAATTTTTCGAAGTTTTTTTTGGGTCAAAATTTTTTTGGTCCCAAAATTTTTCGAACTTTTTTTTGGGTCAAATTTTTTTTGGTCCCAAGATTTTTCGAACTTTTTTTTGGTTCAAATTTTTTTTGGTCCCAAAATTTTTCGAAGTTTTTTTTGGGTCAAAATTTTTTTGGTCCCAAAATTTTTCGAACTTTTTTTTGGGTCAATTTTTTTTGGTCCCAAAATTTTTCGAAGTTTTTTTTGGGTCAAAATTTTTTTGGTCCCAAAATTTTTTCGAACTTTTTTTTGGGTCAAATTTTTTTGGTCCCAAAACTTTTCGACCTTTTTTTTGGGTCAAAATTTTTTCGAACTTTTTTTTTGTCTAAAAAGTTTTTTTTGGTCCCAAAATTTTTCGAACTTTTTTTTTTGGTCAAAATTTTTTTGTTCCCAAAACTTTTCGAACTTTTTTTTGGGTCAAAATTTTTTCGAACTTTTTTTTGGGTCAAAATTTTTTTGGTCCCAAAATTTTTCGAACTTTTTTTTTGGTCAAAATTTTATCGAACTTTTTTTTTGTCTAAAAAGTTTTTTTTGGTCCCAAAATTTTTCGAACTTTTTTTTTTGGTCAAAATTTTTTTGTTCCCAAAATTTTTCAAACTTTTTTTTGGGTCAAAATTTTTTCGAAGTTTTTTTTGGGTCTTAATTTTTTTGGTCCCAAAACTTTTCGAACTTTTTTTTGGGTCAAAATTTTTTCGAACTTTTTTTTGGGTCTAAATTTTTTTGGTCCCAAAATTTTTCGAACTTTTTTTTGGGTCAACATTTTTTCGAACTTTTTTTTGGGTCTAAATTTTTTTTGGTCCCACAATTTTTCGAAGTTTTTTTGGGTCAAAATTTTTTTGGTCCCAAAATTTTTTCGAACTTTTTTTTGGGTCAAATTTTTTTGGTCCCAAAATTTTTCGAACTTTTTTTTGGGTCAAAATTTTTTTGGTCCCAAAATTTTTCGAACTTTTTTTTGGGTCAAAATTTTTTTGGTCCCAAAATTTTTTGAACTATTTTTTTGGTCAAAATTTTTTTGGTCCCAAAACTTTTCGAACTTTTTTTTGGGTCAAAATTTTTTCGAAGTTTTTTTTGGGTCTAAATTTTTTTGGTCCCAAAACTTTTCGAACTTTTTTTTGGGTCAAAATTTTTTCGAACTTTTTTTTGGGTCAAAATTTTTTTGGTCCCAAAATTTTTCGAACTTTTTTTTGGGTCAAAATTTTTTTGGTCCCAAAATTTTTTGAACTATTTTTTTGGTCAAAATTTTTTTGGTCCCAAAACTTTTCGAACTTTTTTTTGGGTCAAAATTTTTTCGAAGTTTTTTTTGGGTCTAAATTTTTTTGGTCCCAAAACTTTTCGAACTTTTTTTTGGGTAAAAATTTTTTCGAACTTTTTTTTGGGTCAAAATTTTTTTGGTCCCAAAATTTTTCGAACTTTTTTTTTGGTCAAAATTTTTTCGAACTTTTTTTTGGGTCAAATTTTTTTTGGTCCCAAAATTTTTCTAACTTTTTTTTTGGGTCAAAATTTTTTTGGTCCCAAAATTTTTCGAACTTTTTTTTGGGTCAAAATTTTTTTGGTCCCAAAATTTTTTGAACTATTTTTTTGGTCAAAATTTTTTTGGTCCCAAAACTTTTCGAACTTTTTTTTGGGTCAAAATTTTTTCGAAGTTTTTTTTGGGTCTAAATTTTTTTGGTCCCAAAACTTTTCGAACTTTTTTTTGGGTAAAAATTTTTTCGAACTTTTTTTTGGGTCAAAATTTTTTTGGTCCCAAAATTTTTCGAACTTTTTTTTTGGTCAAAATTTTTTCGAACTTTTTTTTGGGTCAAATTTTTTTTGGTCCCAAAATTTTTCTAACTTTTTTTTTGTATAAAAAGTTTTTTTTGGTCCCAAAATTTTTCAAACTTTTTTTTTGGTCAAAATTTTTTTGTTCCCAAAATTTTTCAAACTTTTTTTTGGGTCAAAATTTTTTCGAAGTTTTCTTTGGTTCAAAATTTTTTTTTGCTCAAAATTTTTTTGGGTCAAAATTTTTTCGAACTTTTTTTTGGGTCAAATTTTTTTTGGTCCCAAAATTTTTCGAACTTTTTTTTGGGTCAAATTTTTTTGGTCCCAAAATTTTTCAAAGTTTTTTTTGGGTCAAAATTTTTTTGGTCCCAAAATTTTTCGAACTTTTTTTTGGGTCAAAATTTTTCGAAGTTTTTTTTGGGTCAAAATTTTTTTGGTCCCAAAATTTTTCGAACTTTTTTTTGGGTCAAAATTTTTTTGGTCCCAAAATTTTTCGAACTATTTTTTTGGTCAAAATTTTTTTGGTCCCAAAACTTTTCGAACTTTTTTTTGGGTCAAAATTTTTTCGAAGTTTTTTTTGGGTCTAAATTTTTTTGGTCCCAAAACTTTTCGAACTTTTTTTTGGGTCAAAATTTTTTCGAACTTTTTTTTGGGTCAAAATTTTTTTGGTCCCAAAATTTTTCGAACTTTTTTTTTGGTCAAAATTTTTTCGAACTTTTTTTTGGGTCAAAATTTTTTTTGGTCTTAAAATTTTTCGAACTTTTTCTTGGGTCATAATTTTTTTGGGACAAAATTTTTTCGAACTTTTTTTTGGGTCAAAAGTTTTTTTTTTGCTCAAAATTTTTTTGGGTCGAAATTTTTTCGAACTATTTTTGGGTCAAAATTTTTTTGGTCCCAAAATTTTTCGAACTTTTTTTTTGGTCAAAATTTTTTTGGTCCCAAAATTTTTCGAACTTTTTTTTGGGTCAAAATTTTTCGAACTTTTTTTTGGGTCAAAATTTTTTTGGTCCCAAAATTTTTTGAACTATTTTTTTGGTCAAAATTTTTTTGGTCCCAAAACTTTTCGAACTTTTTTTTGGGTCAAAATTTTTTTGGTCCCAAAATTTTTCGAACTTTTTTTTGGGTCAAATTTTTTTTGGTCCCAAGATTTTTCGAAGTTTTTTTTGGGTCATAATTTTTTTGGGTCAAATTTTTTTCGAACTTTTTTTGGGTCAAAAGTTTTTTTTTTGCTCAAAATTTTTTTGGGTCGAAATTTTTTCGAACTATTTTTGGGTCAAAATTTTTTTGGTCCCAAAATTTTTCGAACTTTTTTTTTGGTCAAAATATTTTTGGTCCCAAAATTTTTCGAACTTTTTTTTGGGTCAAAATTTTTTCGAACTTTTTTTTTGGGTCAAAATTTTTTTGGTCCCAAAATTTTTCGAACTTTTTTTTGGGTCAAAATTTTTTTGGTCCCAAAATTTTTCGAACTTTTTTTTGGGTCAAATTTTTTTTGGTCCCAAAATTTTTCGACCTTTTTTTTTGGTCAAAATTATTTTGTTCCCAAAATTTTTCAAACTTTTTTTTGGGTCAAAATTTTTTCGAAGTTTTCTTTGGGTAAAAATTTTTTTTTGCTCAAAATTTTTTTGTGTCAAAATTTTTTCGAACTTTTTTTTGGGTCAAATTTTTTTTGGTCCCAAAATTTTTCGAAGTTTTTTTTGGGTCAAAATTTTTTTGGTCCCAAAATTTTTCGAACTTTTTTTTGGGTCAAATTTTTTTTGGTCCCAAGATTTTTCGAACTTTTTTTTGGTTCAAATTTTTTTTGGTCCCAAAATTTTTCGAAGTTTTTTTTGGGTCAAAATTTTTTTGGTCCCAAAATTTTTCGAACTTTTTTTTGGGTCAATTTTTTTTGGTCCCAAAATTTTTCGAAGTTTTTTTTGGGTCAAAATTTTTTTGGTCCCAAAATTTTTTCGAACTTTTTTTTGGGTCAAATTTTTTTGGTCCCAAAACTTTTCGACCTTTTTTTTGGGTCAAAATTTTTTCGAACTTTTTTTTTGTCTAAAAAGTTTTTTTTGGTCCCAAAATTTTTCGAACTTTTTTTTTTGGTCAAAATTTTTTTGTTCCCAAAACTTTTCGAACTTTTTTTTGGGTCAAAATTTTTTCGAACTTTTTTTTGGGTCAAAATTTTTTTGGTCCCAAAATTTTTCGAACTTTTTTTTTGGTCAAAATTTTATCGAACTTTTTTTTTGTCTAAAAAGTTTTTTTTGGTCCCAAAATTTTTCGAACTTTTTTTTTTGGTCAAAATTTTTTTGTTCCCAAAATTTTTCAAACTTTTTTTTGGGTCAAAATTTTTTCGAAGTTTTTTTTGGGTCTTAATTTTTTTGGTCCCAAAACTTTTCGAACTTTTTTTTGGGTCAAAATTTTTTCGAACTTTTTTTTGGGTCTAAATTTTTTTGGTCCCAAAATTTTTCGAACTTTTTTTTGGGTCAACATTTTTTCGAACTTTTTTTTGGGTCTAAATTTTTTTTGGTCCCACAATTTTTCGAAGTTTTTTTGGGTCAAAATTTTTTTGGTCCCAAAATTTTTTCGAACTTTTTTTTGGGTCAAATTTTTTTGGTCCCAAAATTTTTCGAACTTTTTTTTGGGTCAAAATTTTTTTGGTCCCAAAATTTTTCGAACTTTTTTTTGGGTCAAAATTTTTTTGGTCCCAAAATTTTTTGAACTATTTTTTTGGTCAAAATTTTTTTGGTCCCAAAACTTTTCGAACTTTTTTTTGGGTCAAAATTTTTTCGAAGTTTTTTTTGGGTCTAAATTTTTTTGGTCCCAAAACTTTTCGAACTTTTTTTTGGGTCAAAATTTTTTCGAACTTTTTTTTGGGTCAAAATTTTTTTGGTCCCAAAATTTTTCGAACTTTTTTTTGGGTCAAAATTGTTTTGGTCCCAAAATTTTTTGAACTATTTTTTTGGTCAAAATTTTTTTGGTCCCAAAACTTTTCGAACTTTTTTTTGGGTCAAAATTTTTTCGAAGTTTTTTTTGGGTCTAAATTTTTTTGGTCCCAAAACTTTTCGAACTTTTTTTTGGGTAAAAATTTTTTCGAACTTTTTTTTGGGTCAAAATTTTTTTGGTCCCAAAATTTTTCGAACTTTTTTTTTGCTCAAAATTTTTTCGAACTTTTTTTTGGGTCAAATTTTTTTTGGTCCCAAAATTTTTCTAACTTTTTTTTTGGGTCAAAATTTTTTTGGTCCCAAAATTTTTCGAACTTTTTTTTGGGTCAAAATTTTTTTGGTCCCAAAATTTTTTGAACTATTTTTTTGGTCAAAATTTTTTTGGTCCCAAAACTTTTCGAACTTTTTTTTGGGTCAAAATTTTTTCGAAGTTTTTTTTGGGTCTAAATTTTTTTGGTCCCAAAACTTTTCGAACTTTTTTTTGGGTAAAAATTTTTTCGAACTTTTTTTTGGGTCAAAATTTTTTTGGTCCCAAAATTTTTCGAACTTTTTTTTTGGTCAAAATTTTTTCGAACTTTTTTTTGGGTCAAATTTTTTTTGGTCCCAAAATTTTTCTAACTTTTTTTTTGTATAAAAAGTTTTTTTTGGTCCCAAAATTTTTCAAACTTTTTTTTTGGTCAAAATTTTTTTGTTCCCAAAATTTTTCAAACTTTTTTTTGGGTCAAAATTTTTTCGAAGTTTTCTTTGGTTCAAAATTTTTTTTTGCTCAAAATTTTTTTGGGTCAAAATTTTTTCGAACTTTTTTTTGGGTCAAATTTTTTTTGGTCCCAAAATTTTTCGAACTTTTTTTTGGGTCAAATTTTTTTGGTCCCAAAATTTTTCAAAGTTTTTTTTGGGTCAAAATTTTTTTGGTCCCAAAATTTTTCGAACTTTTTTTTTGGGTCAAAATTTTTCGAAGTTTTTTTTGGGTCAAAATTTTTTTGGTCCCAAAATTTTTCGAACTTTTTTTTGGGTCAAAATTTTTTTGGTCCCAAAATTTTTCGAACTATTTTTTTGGTCAAAATTTTTTTGGTCCCAAAACTTTTCGAACTTTTTTTTGGGTCAAAATTTTTTCGAAGTTTTTTTTGGGTCTAAATTTTTTTGGTCCCAAAACTTTTCGAACTTTTTTTTGGGTCAAAATTTTTTCGAACTTTTTTTTGGGTCAAAATTTTTTTGGTCCCAAAATTTTTCGAACTTTTTTTTTGGTCAAAATTTTTTCGAACTTTTTTTTGGGTCAAAATTTTTTTTGGTCTTAAAATTTTTCGAACTTTTTCTTGGGTCATAATTTTTTTGGGACAAAATTTTTTCGAACTTTTTTTTGGGTCAAAAGTTTTTTTTTTGCTCAAAATTTTTTTGGGTCGAAATTTTTTCGAACTATTTTTTGGGTCAAAATTTTTTTGGTCCCAAAATTTTTCGAACTTTTTTTTTGGTCAAAATTTTTTTGGTCCCAAAATTTTTCGAACTTTTTTTTGGGTCAAAATTTTTTCGAAGTTTTTTTTGGGTCTAAATTTTTTTGGTCCCAAAACTTTTCGAACTTTTTTTTGGGTCAAAATTTTTTCGAACTTTTTTTTTGGTCAAAATTTTTTTGGTCCCAAAACTTTTCGAACTTTTTTTTGGGTCAAAATTTTTTCGAAGTTTTTTTTGGGTCTAAATTTTTTTGGTCCCAAAACTTTTCGAACTTTTTTTTGGGTCAAAATTTTTTCGAACTTTTTTTTGGGTCAAAATTTTTTTGGTCCCAAAATTTTTCGAACTTTTTTTTTGGTCAAAATTTTTTCGAACTTTTTTTTGGGTCAAAATTTTTTTTGGTCTTAAAATTTTTCGAACTTTTTCTTGGGTCATAATTTTTTTGGGACAAAATTTTTTCGAACTTTTTTTTGGGTCAAAAGTTTTTTTTTTGCTCAAAATTTTTTTGGGTCGAAATTTTTTCGAACTATTTTTTGGGTCAAAATTTTTTTGGTCCCAAAATTTTTCGAACTTTTTTTTTGGTCAAAATTTTTTTGGTCCCAAAATTTTTCGAACTTTTTTTTGGGTCAAAATTTTTTCGAAGTTTTTTTTGGGTCTAAATTTTTTTGGTCCCAAAACTTTTCGAACTTTTTTTTGGGTCAAAATTTTTTCGAACTTTTTTTTGGGTCAAAATTTTTTTGGTCCCAAAATTTTTCGAACTTTTTTTTGGGTCAAAATTTTTTTGGTCCCAAAATTTTTTGAACTATTTTTTTGGTCAAAATTTTTTTGGTCCCAAAACTTTTCGAAGTTTTTTTTGGGTCAAAATTTTTTCGAAGTTTTTTTTGGGTCTAAATTTTTTTGGTCCCAAAACTTTTCGAACTTTTTTTTGGGTAAAAATTTTTTCGAACTTTTTTTTGGGTCAAAATTTTTTTGGTCCCAAAATTTTTCGAACTTTTTTTTTGGTCAAAATTTTTTCGAACTTTTTTTTGGGTCAAATTTTTTTTAGTCCCAAAATTTGTCTAACTTTTTTTTTGTATAAAAAGTTTTTTTTGGTCCCAAAATTTTTCGAACTTTTTTTTTGGTCAAAATTTTTTTGTTCCCAAAATTTTTCAAACTTTTTTTTGGGTCAAAATTTTTTCGAAGTTTTCTTTGGTTCAAAATTTTTTTTTGCTCAAAATTTTTTTGGGTCAAAATTTTTTCGAACTTTTTTTTGGGTCAAATTTTTTTTGGTCCCAAAATTTTTCGAAGTTTTTTTTGGGTCAAAATTTTTTTGGTCCCAAAATTTTTCGAACTTTTTTTTGGGTCAAATTTTTTTTGGTCCCAAGATTTTTCGACGTTTTTTTTGGGTCAAAATTTTTTTGGTCCCAAAATTTTTCGAACTTTTTTTTGGGTCAAATTTTTTTGGTCCCAAAATTTTTCAAAGTTTTTTTTGGGTCAAAATTTTTTTGGTCCCAAAATTTTTCGAACTTTTTTTTTGGGTCAAAATTTTTCGAAGTTTTTTTTGGGTCAAAATTTTTTTGGTCCCAAAATTTTTCGAACTTTTTTTTGGGTCAAAATTTTTTTGGTCCCAAAATTTTTCGAACTATTTTTTTGGTCAAAATTTTTTTGGTCCCAAAACTTTTCGAACTTTTTTTTGGGTCAAAATTTTTTCGAACTTTTTTTTGGGTCAAAATTTTTTTGGTCCCAAAATTTTTCGAACTTTTTTTTGGGTCAAAATTTTTTTGGTCCCAAAATTTTTTGAACTATTTTTTTGGTCAAAATTTTTTTGGTCCCAAAACTTTTCGAAGTTTTTTTTGGGTCAAAATTTTTTCGAAGTTTTTTTTGGGTCTAAATTTTTTTGGTCCCAAAACTTTTCGAACTTTTTTTTGGGTAAAAATTTTTTCGAACTTTTTTTTGGGTCAAAATTTTTTTGGTCCCAAAATTTTTCGAACTTTTTTTTTGGTCAAAATTTTTTCGAACTTTTTTTTGGGTCAAATTTTTTTTAGTCCCAAAATTTTTCTAACTTTTTTTTTGTATAAAAAGTTTTTTTTGGTCCCAAAATTTTTCGAACTTTTTTTTTGGTCAAAATTTTTTTGTTCCCAAAATTTTTCAAACTTTTTTTTGGGTCAAAATTTTTTCGAAGTTTTCTTTGGTTCAAAATTTTTTTTTGCTCAAAATTTTTTTGGGTCAAAATTTTTTCGAACTTTTTTTTGGGTCAAATTTTTTTTGGTCCCAAAATTTTTCGAAGTTTTTTTTGGGTCAAAATTTTTTTGGTCCCAAAATTTTTCGAACTTTTTTTTGGGTCAAATTTTTTTTGGTCCCAAGATTTTTCGACGTTTTTTTTGGGTCAAAATTTTTTTGGTCCCAAAATTTTTCGAACTTTTTTTTGGGTCAAATTTTTTTGGTCCCAAAATTTTTCAAAGTTTTTTTTGGGTCAAAATTTTTTTGGTCCCAAAATTTTTCGAACTTTTTTTTTGGGTCAAAATTTTTCGAAGTTTTTTTTGGGTCAAAATTTTTTTGGTCCCAAAATTTTTCGAACTTTTTTTTGGGTCAAAATTTTTTTGGTCCCAAAATTTTTCGAACTATTTTTTTGGTCAAAATTTTTTTGGTCCCAAAACTTTTCGAACTTTTTTTTGGGTCAAAATTTTTTCGAAGTTTTTTTTGGGTCTAAATTTTTTTGGTCCCAAAACTTTTCGAACTTTTTTTTGGGTCAAAATTTTTTCGAACTTTTTTTTGGGTCAAAATTTTTTTGGTCCCAAAATTTTTCGAACTTTTTTTTTGGTCAAAATTTTTTCGAACTTTTTTTTGGGTCAAAATTTTTTTTGGTCTTAAAATTTTTCGAACTTTTTCTTGGGTCATAATTTTTTTGGGACAAAATTTTTTCGAACTTTTTTTTGGGTCAAAAGTTTTTTTTTTGCTCAAAATTTTTTTGGGTCGAAATTTTTTCGAACTATTTTTTGGGTCAAAATTTTTTTGGTCCCAAAATTTTTCGAACTTTTTTTTTGGTCAAAATTTTTTTAGTCCCAAAATTTTTCGAACTTTTTTTTGGGTCAAAATTTTTTCGAACTTTTTTTGGGTCAAAATTTTTTTGGTCCCAAAATTTTTCGAACTTTTTTTTGGGTCAAAAGATTTTTGTTCCCAAAATTTTTCGAACTTTTTTTTGACTCAAAATTTTTTTGGTCCCAAAATTTTTCGAACTTTTTTTTGGGTCAAAATTTTTTTGGTCCAAAAATTTTTCGAACTTTTTTTTGGGTCAAATTTTTTTGGTCCCAAAATTTTTCGAACTTTTTTTTGGGTCAAATTTTTTTTTGTCCCAAAATTTTTCGAAGTTTTTTTTGGGTCAAAATTTTTTTGGTCCTAAATTTTTTCGAACTTTTTTTTGGGTCAAATTTTTTTGGTCCCAAAATTTTTCGAACTTTTTTTTGGGTTAAAATTTTTTTGGTCCCAAAATTTTTCGAAGTTTTTTTTGGGTCAAAATTTTTTTGGTCCCAAAATTTTTCGAATTTTTTTTTGGGTCAAATTTTTTTTGGTCCCAAGATTTTTCGAACTTTTTTTTGGGTCAAATTTTTTTTGGTCCCAAAATTTTTCGAAGTTTTTTTTGGGTCAAAATTTTTTTGGTCCCAAAATTTTTCGAACTTTTTTTTGGGTCAATTTTTTTTGGTCCCAAAATTTTTCGAAGTTTTTTTTGGGTCAAAATTTTTTTGGTCCCAAAATTTTTTCGAACTTTTTTTTGGGTCAAATTTTTTTGGTCCCAAAATTTTTCGAACTATTTTTTTGGTCAAAATTTTTTTGGTCCCAAAACTTTTCGAACTTTTTTTTGGGTCAAAATTTTTTCGAAGTTTTTTTTGGGTCTAAATTTTTTTGGTCCCAAAACTTTTCGAACTTTTTTTTGGGTCAAAATTTTTTCGAACTTTTTTTTGGGTCAAAATTTTTTTGGTCCCAAAATTTTTCGAACTTTTTTTTTGGTCAAAATTTTTTCGAACTTTTTTTTTGTCTAAAAAGTTTTTTTTGGTCCCAAAATTTTTCGAACTTTTTTTTTTGGTCAAAATTTTTTTGTTCCCAAAATTTTTCAAACTTTTTTTTGGGTCAAAATTTTTTCGAAGTTTTTTTTGGGTCTAAATTTTTTTGGTCCCAAAACTTTTCGAACTTTTTTTTGGGTCAAAATTTTTTCGAACTTTTTTTTGGGTCTAAATTTTTTTGGTCCCAAAATTTTTCGAACTTTTTTTTGGGTCAACATTTTTTCGAACTTTTTTTTGGGTCTAAATTTTTTTTGGTCCCACAATTTTTCGAAGTTTTTTTGGGTCAAAATTTTTTTGGTCCCAAAATTTTTTCGAACTTTTTTTTGGGTCAAATTTTTTTGGTCCCAAAATTTTTCGAACTTTTTTTTGGGTCAAAATTTTTTTGGTCCCAAAATTTTTCGAACTTTTTTTTGGGTCAAAATTTTTTTGGTCCCAAAATTTTTTGAACTATTTTTTTGGTCAAAATTTTTTTGGTCCCAAAACTTTTCGAACTTTTTTTTGGGTCAAAATTTTTTCGAAGTTTTTTTTGGGTCAAAATTTTTTTGGTCCCAAAACTTTTCGAACTTTTTTTTGGGTCAAAATTTTTTCGAACTTTTTTTTGGGTCAAAATTTTTTTGGTCCCAAAATTTTTCGAACTTTTTTTTGGGTCAAAATTTTTTTGGTCCCAAGATTTTTCGAAGTTTTTTTTGGGTCATAATTTTTTTGGGTCAAATTTTTTTCGAACTTTTTTTGGGTCAAAAGTTTTTTTTTTGCTCAAAATTTTTTTGGGTCGAAATTTTTTTGGTCCCAAAACTTTTCGAACTTTTTTTTGGGTCAAAATTTTTTTGGTCCCAAAATTTTTCGAACTTTTTTTTGGGTCAAATTTTTTTTGGTCCCAAGATTTTTCGAAGTTTTTTTTGGGTCATAATTTTTTTGGGTCAAATTTTTTTCGAACTTTTTTTGGGTCAAAAGTTTTTTTTTTGCTCAAAATTTTTTTGGGTCGAAATTTTTTCGAACTATTTTTGGGTCAAAATTTTTTTGGTCCCAAAATTTTTCGAACTTTTTTTTTGGTCAAAATATTTTTGGTCCCAAAATTTTTCGAACTTTTTTTTGGGTCAAAATTTTTTCGAACTTTTTTTTTGGGTCAAAATTTTTTTGGTCCCAAAATTTTTCGAACTTTTTTTTGGGTCAAAATTTTTTTGGTCCCAAAATTTTTCGAACTTTTTTTTGGGTCAAATTTTTTTTGGTCCCAAAATTTTTCGACCTTTTTTTTTGGTCAAAATTATTTTGTTCCCAAAATTTTTCAAACTTTTTTTTGGGTCAAAATTTTTTCGAAGTTTTCTTTGGGTAAAAATTTTTTTTTGCTCAAAATTTTTTTGTGTCAAAATTTTTTCGAACTTTTTTTTGGGTCAAATTTTTTTTGGTCCCAAAATTTTTCGAAGTTTTTTTTGGGTCAAAATTTTTTTGGTCCCAAAATTTTTCGAACTTTTTTTTGGGTCAAATTTTTTTTGGTCCCAAGATTTTTCGAACTTTTTTTTGGGTCAAATTTTTTTTGGTCCCAAAATTTTTCGAAGTTTTTTTTGGGTCAAAATTTTTTTGGTCCCAAAATTTTTCGAACTTTTTTTTGGGTCAATTTTTTTTGGTCCCAAAATTTTTCGAAGTTTTTTTTGGGTCAAAATTTTTTTGGTCCCAAAATTTTTTCGAACTTTTTTTTGGGTCAAATTTTTTTGGTCCCAAAACTTTTCGACCTTTTTTTTGGGTCAAAATTTTTTCGAACTTTTTTTTTGTCTAAAAAGTTTTTTTTGGTCCCAAAATTTTTCGAACTTTTTTTTTGGTCAAAATTTTTTTGTTCCCAAAACTTTTCGAACTTTTTTTTGGGTCAAAATTTTTTCGAACTTTTTTTTGGGTCAAAATTTTTTTGGTCCCAAAATTTTTCGAACTTTTTTTTTGGTCAAAATTTTATCGAACTTTTTTTTTGTCTAAAAAGTTTTTTTTGGTCCCAAAATTTTTCGAACTTTTTTTTTGGTCAAAATTTTTTTGTTCCCAAAATTTTTCAAACTTTTTTTTGGGTCAAAATTTTTTCGAAGTTTTTTTTGGGTCTAAATTTTTTTGGTCCCAAAACTTTTCGAACTTTTTTTTGGGTCAAAATTTTTTCGAACTTTTTTTTGGGTCTAAATTTTTTTGGTCCCAAAATTTTTCGAACTTTTTTTTGGGTCAACATTTTTTCGAACTTTTTTTTGGGTCTAAATTTTTTTTGGTCCCACAATTTTTCGAAGTTTTTTTGGGTCAAAATTTTTTTGGTCCCAAAATTTTTTCGAACTTTTTTTTGGGTCAAATTTTTTTGGTCCCAAAATTTTTCGAACTTTTTTTTGGGTCAAAATTTTTTTGGTCCCAAAATTTTTCGAACTTTTTTTTGGGTCAAAATTTTTTTGGTCCCAAAATTTTTTGAACTATTTTTTTGGTCAAAATTTTTTTGGTCCCAAAACTTTTCGAACTTTTTTTTGGGTCAAAATTTTTTCGAAGTTTTTTTTGGGTCTAAATTTTTTTGGTCCCAAAACTTTTCGAACTTTTTTTTGGGTCAAAATTTTTTCGAACTTTTTTTTGGGTCAAAATTTTTTTGGTCCCAAAATTTTTCGAACTTTTTTTTGGGTCAAAATTTTTTTGGTCCCAAAATTTTTTGAACTATTTTTTTGGTCAAAATTTTTTTGGTCCCAAAACTTTTCGAACTTTTTTTTGGGTCAAAATTTTTTCGAAGTTTTTTTTGGGTCTAAATTTTTTTGGTCCCAAAACTTTTCGAACTTTTTTTTGGGTAAAAATTTTTTCGAACTTTTTTTTGGGTCAAAATTTTTTTGGTCCCAAAATTTTTCGAACTTTTTTTTTGGTCAAAATTTTTTCGAACTTTTTTTTGGGTCAAATTTTTTTTGGTCCCAAAATTTTTCTAACTTTTTTTTTGGGTCAAAATTTTTTTGGTCCCAAAATTTTTCGAACTTTTTTTTGGGTCAAAATTTTTTTGGTCCCAAAATTTTTTGAACTATTTTTTTGGTCAAAATTTTTTTGGTCCCAAAACTTTTCGAATTTTTTTTTGGGTCAAAATTTTTTCGAAGTTTTTTTTGGGTCTAAATTTTTTTGGTCCCAAAACTTTTCGAACTTTTTTTTGGGTAAAAATTTTTTCGAACTTTTTTTTGGGTCAAAATTTTTTTGGTCCCAAAATTTTTCGAACTTTTTTTTTGGTCAAAATTTTTTCGAACTTTTTTTTGGGTCAAATTTTTTTTGGTCCCAAAATTTTTCTAACTTTTTTTTTGTATAAAAAGTTTTTTTTGGTCCCAAAACTTTTCGAATTTTTTTTTGGGTCAAAATTTTTTCGAAGTTTTTTTTGGGTCTAAATATTTTTGGTCCCAAAACTTTTCGAACTTTTTTTTGGGTAAAAATTTTTTCGAACTTTTTTTTGGGTCAAAATTTTTTTGGTCCCAAAATTTTTCGAACTTTTTTTTTGGTAAAAATTTTTTCGAACTTTTTTTTTGGTCAAAATTTTTTTGTTCCCAAAATTTTTCAAACTTTTTTTTGGGTCAAAATTTTTTCGAAGTTTTCTTTGGTTCAAAATTTTTTTTTGCTCAAAATTTTTTTGGGTCAAAATTTTTTCGAACTTTTTTTTGGGTCAAATTTTTTTTGGTCCCAAAATTTTTCGAAGTTTTTTTTGGGTCAAAATTTTTTTGGTCCCAAAATTTTTCGAACTTTTTTTTGGGTCAAATTTTTTTTGGTCCCAAGATTTTTCGACGTTTTTTTTGGGTCAAAATTTTTTTGGTCCCAAAATTTTTCGAACTTTTTTTTGGGTCAAATTTTTTTGGTCCCAAAATTTTTCAAAGTTTTTTTTGGGTCAAAATTTTTTTGGTCCCAAAATTTTTCGAACTTTTTTTTTGGGTCAAAATTTTTCGAAGTTTTTTTTGGGTCAAAATTTTTTTGGTCCCAAAATTTTTCGAACTTTTTTTTGGGTCAAAATTTTTTTGGTCCCAAAATTTTTTGAACTATTTTTTTGGTCAAAATTTTTTTGGTCCCAAAACTTTTCGAACTTTTTTTTGGGTCAAAATTTTTTCGAAGTTTTTTTTGGGTCTAAATTTTTTTGGTCCCAAAACTTTTCGAACTTTTTTTTGGGTAAAAATTTTTTCGAACTTTTTTTTGGGTCAAAATTTTTTTGGTCCCAAAATTTTTCGAACTTTTTTTTTGGTCAAAATTTTTTCGAACTTTTTTTTGGGTCAAATTTTTTTTGGTCCCAAAATTTTTCTAACTTTTTTTTTGGGTCAAAATTTTTTTGGTCCCAAAATTTTTCGAACTTTTTTTTGGGTCAAAATTTTTTTGGTCCCAAAATTTTTTGAACTATTTTTTTGGTCAAAATTTTTTTGGTCCCAAAACTTTTCGAATTTTTTTTTGGGTCAAAATTTTTTCGAAGTTTTTTTTGGGTCTAAATTTTTTTGGTCCCAAAACTTTTCGAACTTTTTTTTGGGTAAAAATTTTTTCGAACTTTTTTTTGGGTCAAAATTTTTTTGGTCCCAAAATTTTTCGAACTTTTTTTTTGGTCAAAATTTTTTCGAACTTTTTTTTGGGTCAAATTTTTTTTGGTCCCAAAATTTTTCTAACTTTTTTTTTGTATAAAAAGTTTTTTTTGGTCCCAAAATTTTTCGAACTTTTTTTTTGGTCAAAATTTTTTTGTTCCCAAAATTTTTCAAACTTTTTTTTGGGTCAAAATTTTTTCGAAGTTTTCTTTGGTTCAAAAGTTTTTTTTGGGTCAAAATTTTTTTGGTCCCAAAATTTTTCGAACTTTTTTTTGGGTCAAATTTTTTTTGGTCCCAAGATTTTTCGACGTTTTTTTTGGGTCAAAATTTTTTTGGTCCCAAAATTTTTCGAACTTTTTTTTGGGTCAAATTTTTTTGGTCCCAAAATTTTTCAAAGTTTTTTTTGGGTCAAAATTTTTTTGGTCCCAAAATTTTTCGAACTTTTTTTTTGGGTCAAAATTTTTCGAAGTTTTTTTTGGGTCAAAATTTTTTTGGTCCCAAAATTTTTCGAACTTTTTTTTGGGTCAAAATTTTTTTGGTCCCAAAATTTTTCGAACTATTTTTTTGGTCAAAATTTTTTTGGTCCCAAAACTTTTCGAACTTTTTTTTGGGTCAAAATTTTTTCGAAGTTTTTTTTGGGTCTAAATTTTTTTGGTCCCAAAACTTTTCGAACTTTTTTTTGGGTCAAAATTTTTTCGAACTTTTTTTTGGGTCAAAATTTTTTTGGTCCCAAAATTTTTCGAACTTTTTTTTTGGTCAAAATTTTTTCGAACTTTTTTTTGGGTCAAAATTTTTTTTGGTCTTAAAATTTTTCGAACTTTTTCTTGGGTCATAATTTTTTTGGGACAAAATTTTTTCGAACTTTTTTTTGGGTCAAAAGTTTTTTTTTTGCTCAAAATTTTTTTGGGTCGAAATTTTTTCGAACTATTTTTTGGGTCAAAATTTTTTTGGTCCCAAAATTTTTCGAACTTTTTTTTTGGTCAAAATTTTTTTGGTCCCAAAATTTTTCGAACTTTTTTTTGGGTCAAAATTTTTTCGAAGTTTTTTTTGGGTCTAAATTTTTTTGGTCCCAAAACTTTTCGAACTTTTTTTTGGGTCAAAATTTTTTCGAACTTTTTTTTTGGTCAAAATTTTTTTGGTCCCAAAACTTTTCGAACTTTTTTTTGGGTCAAAATTTTTTCGAAGTTTTTTTTGGGTCTAAATTTTTTTGGTCCCAAAACTTTTCGAACTTTTTTTTGGGTCAAAATTTTTTCGAACTTTTTTTTGGGTCAAAATTTTTTTGGTCCCAAAATTTTTCGAACTTTTTTTTTGGTCAAAATTTTTTCGAACTTTTTTTTGGGTCAAAATTTTTTTTGGTCTTAAAATTTTTCGAACTTTTTCTTGGGTCATAATTTTTTTGGGACAAAATTTTTTCGAACTTTTTTTTGGGTCAAAAGTTTTTTTTTTGCTCAAAATTTTTTTGGGTCGAAATTTTTTCGAACTATTTTTTGGGTCAAAATTTTTTTGGTCCCAAAATTTTTCGAACTTTTTTTTTGGTCAAAATTTTTTTGGTCCCAAAATTTTTCGAACTTTTTTTTGGGTCAAAATTTTTTCGAAGTTTTTTTTGGGTCTAAATTTTTTTGGTCCCAAAACTTTTCGAACTTTTTTTTGGGTCAAAATTTTTTCGAACTTTTTTTTGGGTCAAAATTTTTTTGGTCCCAAAATTTTTCGAACTTTTTTTTGGGTCAAAATTTTTTTGGTCCCAAAATTTTTTGAACTATTTTTTTGGTCAAAATTTTTTTGGTCCCAAAACTTTTCGAACTTTTTTTTGGGTCAAAATTTTTTCGAAGTTTTTTTTGGGTCTAAATTTTTTTGGTCCCAAAACTTTTCGAACTTTTTTTTGGGTAAAAATTTTTTCGAACTTTTTTTTGGGTCAAAATTTTTTTGGTCCCAAAATTTTTCGAACTTTTTTTTTGGTCAAAATTTTTTCGAACTTTTTTTTGGGTCAAATTTTTTTTAGTCCCAAAATTTTTCTAACTTTTTTTTTGTATAAAAAGTTTTTTTTGGTCCCAAAATTTTTCGAACTTTTTTTTTGGTCAAAATTTTTTTGTTCCCAAAATTTTTCAAACTTTTTTTGGGTCAAAATTTTTTCGAAATTTTCTTTGGTTCAAAATTTTTTTTTGCTCAAAATTTTTTTGGGTCAAATTTTTTTCGAACTTTTTTTTGGGTCAAATTTTTTTGGTCCCAAAATTTTTCGAAGTTTTTTTTGGGTCAAAATTTTTTTGGTCCCAAAATTTTTCGAACTTTTTTTTGGGTCAAATTTTTTTTGGTCCCAAGATTTTTCGACGTTTTTTTTGGGTCAAAATTTTTTTGGTCCCAAAATTTTTCGAACTTTTTTTTGGGTCAAATTTTTTTGGTCCCAAAATTTTTCAAAGTTTTTTTTGGGTCAAAATTTTTTTGGTCCCAAAATTTTTCGAACTTTTTTTTTGGGTCAAAATTTTTCGAAGTTTTTTTTGGGTCAAAATTTTTTTGGTCCCAAAATTTTTCGAACTTTTTTTTGGGTCAAAATTTTTTTGGTCCCAAAATTTTTCGAACTATTTTTTTGGTCAAAATTTTTTTGGTCCCAAAACTTTTCGAACTTTTTTTTGGGTCAAAATTTTTTCGAAGTTTTTTTTGGGTCTAAATTTTTTTGGTCCCAAAACTTTTCGAACTTTTTTTTGGGTCAAAATTTTTTCGAACTTTTTTTTGGGTCAAAATTTTTTTGGTCCCAAAATTTTTCGAACTTTTTTTTTGGTCAAAATTTTTTCGAACTTTTTTTTGGGTTAAAATTTTTTTTGGTCTTAAAATTTTTCGAACTTTTTCTTGGGTCATAATTTTTTTGGGACAAAATTTTTTCGAACTTTTTTTTGGGTCAAAAGTTTTTTTTTTGCTCAAAATTTTTTTGGGTCGAAATTTTTTCGAACTATTTTTTGGGTCAAAATTTTTTTGGTCCCAAAATTTTTCGAACTTTTTTTTTGGTCAAAATTTTTTTGGTCCCAAAATTTTTCGAACTTTTTTTTGGGTCAAAATTTTTTCGAACTTTTTTTGGGTCAAAATTTTTTTGGTCCCAAAATTTTTCGAACTTTTTTTTGGGTCAAAAGATTTTTGTTCCCAAAATTTTTCGAACTTTTTTTTGACTCAAAATTTTTTTGGTCCCAAAATTTTTCGAACTTTTTTTTTGGTCAAAATTTTTTTGGTCCCAAAACTTTTCGAACTTTTTTTTGGGTCAAAATTTTTTTGGTCCCAAAATTTTCCGAACTTTTTTTTTGGTCAAAATTTTTTTAGTCCCAAAATTTTTCGAACTTTTTTTTGGGTCAAAATTTTTTCGAAATTTTTTTTGGATCAAAAATTTTTTGGTCCCAAAACTTTTCGAACTTTTTTTTGGGTCAAAAGTTTTTCGAACTTTTTTTTGGGTCAAAATTTTTTTGGTCCCAAAATTTTTCGAACTTTTTTTTGGGTCCAAATATTTTTGGGTCAAAATTTTTTCGAACTTTTTTTTGGGTCAAAATTTTTTTGGTCCCAACATTTTTCGAACTTTCTTTTGGGTCAAAATTTTTTTGGTCCCAAAATTTTTCGAACTTTTTTTTGGGTCAAAAGATTTTTGTTCCCAAAATTTTTCGAACTTTTTTTTGACTCAAAATTTTTTTGGTCCCAAAATTTTTCGAACTTTTTTTTTGGTCAAAATTTTTTTGGTCCCAAAACTTTTCGAACTTTTTTTTGGGTCAAATTTTTTTTGGTCCCAAGATTTTTCGAACTTTTTTTGGGTCAAAATTTTTTTGGTCCCAAAATTTTTCTAACTTTTTTTTGGGTCAAATTTTTTTTGTCCCAAAATTTTTCGAACTTTTTTTTTGGTCAAAATTTTTTTGGTCCCAAAATTTTTCGAACTTTTTTTTGGGTCAAAATTTTTTTGGTCCCAAAATTTTTCGAACTTTTTTTTTTTGGTCAAAATTTTTTTGGTCCCAAAACTTTTCGAACTTTCTTTTGGGTCAAAATTTTTTCGAAGTTTTTTTTGGGTCTAAATTTTTTTGGTCCCAAAACTTTTCGAACTTTTTTTTGGGTCAAAATTTTTTCGAACTTTTTTTTGGGTCTAAATTTTTTTGGTCCCACAATTTTTCGAACTTTTTTTTTGGACAAAATTTTTTCGAACTTTTTTTTGGGTCAAAATTTTTTTGGTCCCAAAATTTTTCGAACTTTTTTTTTGGTCAAAATTTTTTTGGTCCCAAAACTTTTCGAACTTTTTTTTGGGTCAAAAGATTTTTGTTCCCAAAATTTTTCGAACTTTTTTTTGACTCAAAATTTTTTTAGTCCCAAAATTTTTCGAACTTTTTTTTTGGTCAAAATTTTTTTGGTCCCAAAACTTTTAGAACTTTTTTTTGGGTCAAAATTTTTTTGGTCCCAAAATTTTTCGAACTTTTTTTTGGTCAAAATTTTTTTGGTCCCAAAATTTTTCGAACTTTGTTTTGGGTCAAAATTTTTTCGAAATTTTTTTTGGATCAAAATTTTCTTGGTCCCAAATCTTTTCGAACTTTTTTTTGGGTCAAAAGTTTTTCGAACTTTTTTTTGGGTCAAAATTTTTTTGGTCCCAAAATTTTTCGAACTTTTTTTTGGGTCATAATTTTTTTGGGTCAAAATTTTTTCGAACTTTTTTTTGGGTCAAAATTTTTTTTTTGCTCAAAATTTTTTTGGGTCAAAATTTTTTCGAACTATTTTTTGGGTCAAATTTTTTTTGGTCCCAAAATTTTTCGAACTTTTTTTTTGGTCAAAATTTTTTTGGTCCCAAAATTTTTCGAACTTCTTTTTGGGTCAAAATTTTTTCGAACTTTTTTTGGGTCAAAATTTTTTGGTCCCAAAATTTTTCGAACTTTCTTTTGGGTCAAAATTTTTTTGGTCCCAAAATTTTTCGAACTTTTTTTTGGGTCAAAAGATTTTTGTTCCCAAAATTTTTCGAACTTTTTTTTGACTCAAAATTTTTTTGGTCCCAAAATTTTTCGAACTTTTTTTTTGGTCAAAATTTTTTTGGTCCCAAAACTTTTCGAACTTTTTTTTGGGTCAAAATTTTTTTGGTCCCAAAATTTTCCGAACTTTTTTTTTGGTCAAAATTTTTTTAGTCCCAAAATTTTTCGAACTTTTTTTTGGGTCAAAATTTTTTCGAAATTTTTTTTGGATCAAAAATTTTTTGGTCCCAAAACTTTTCGAACTTTTTTTTGGGTCAAAAGTTTTTCGAACTTTTTTTTGGGTCAAAATTTTTTTGGTCCCAAAATTTTTCGAACTTTTTTTTGGGTCCAAATATTTTTGGGTCAAAATTTTTTCGAACTTTTTTTTGGGTCAAAATTTTTTTGGTCCCAACATTTTTCGAACTTTCTTTTGGGTCAAAATTTTTTTGGTCCCAAAATTTTTCGAACTTTTTTTTGGGTCAAAAGATTTTTGTTCCCAAAATTTTTCGAACTTTTTTTTGACTCAAAATTTTTTTGGTCCCAAAATTTTTCGAACTTTTTTTTTGGTCAAAATTTTTTTGGTCCCAAAACTTTTCGAACTTTTTTTTGGGTGAAAATTTTTTTGGTCCCAAAATTTTTCGAACTTTTTTTTTGGTCAAAATTTTTTTGGTCCCAAAATTTTTCGAACTTTGTTTTGGGTCAAAATTTTTTCGAAATTTTTTTTGGATCAAAATTTTCTTGGTCCCAAATCTTTTCGAACTTTTTTTTGGGTCAAAAGTTTTTCGAACTTTTTTTTGGGTCAAAATTTTTTTGGTCCCAAAATTTTTCGAACTTTTTTTTGGGTCCAAATTTTTTTGGTCCAAAATTTTTCAAACTTTTTTTTGGGTCAAAATTTTTTTTGTCCCAAAATTTTTCTAACTTTTTTTTTGTCGAAAATTTTTTTTGGTCCCAAAATTTTTCGAACTTATTTTTTTGGTCAAAATTTTTTTGTTCCCAAAATTTTTCAAACTTTTTTTTGGGTCAAAATTTTTTCGAAGTTTTCTTTGGTTCAAAATTTTTTTTTGCTCAAAATTTTTTTGGGTCAAAATTTTTTCGAACTTTTTTTTGGGTCAAATTTTTTTTGGTCCCAAAATTTTTCGAAGTTTTTTTTGGGTCAAAATTTTTTTGGTCCCAAAATTTTTCGAACTTTTTTTTGGGTCAAATTTTTTTTGGTCCCAAGATTTTTCGAAGTTTTTTTTGGGTCAAAATTTTTTTGGTCCCAAAATTTTTCGAACTTTTTTTTGTGTCAAATTTTTTTGTCCCAAAATTTTTCGAAGTTTTTTTTGGGTCAAAATTTTTTTGGTCCCAAAATTTTTCGAACTTTTTTTTGGGTCAAATTTTTTTGGTCCCAAAATTTTTCGAACTTTTTTTTGGGTCAAATTTTTTTTGGTCCCAAAATTTTTCGAACTTTTTTTTGGGTCAAAATTTTTTTGGTCCCAAAATTTTTCGAACTTTTTTTTGGGTCAAAATTTTTTTGGTCCCAAAATTTTTCGAACTTTTTTTTTTGGTCAAAATTTTTTTGGTCCCAAAACTTTTCGAACTTTCTTTTGGGTCAAAATTTTTTCGAAGTTTTTTTTGGGTCTAAATTTTTTTGGTCCCAAAACTTTTCGAACTTTTTTTTGGGTCAAAATTTTTTCGAACTTTTTTTTGGGTCTAAATTTTTTTAGTCCCACAATTTTTCGAACTTTTTTTTTGGACAAAATTTTTTCGAACTTTTTTTTGGGTCAAAATTTTTTTGGTCCCAAAATTTTTCGAACTTTTTTTTTGGTCAAAATTTTTTTGGTCCCAAAACTTTTCGAACTTTTTTTTGGGTCAAAATTTTTTTGGTCCCAAAATTTTTCGAACTTTTTTTTGACTCAAAATTTTTTTGGTCCCAAAACTTTTCGAACTTTTTTTTGGGTCAAAATTTTTTTGGTCCCAAAATTTTTCGAACTTTTTTTTGGTCAAAATTTTTTTGGTCCCAAAATTTTTCGAACTTTGTTTTGGGTCAAAATTTTTTCGAAATTTTTTTTGGATCAAAATTTTCTTGGTCCCAAATCTTTTCGAACTTTTTTTTGGGTCAAAAGTTTTTCGAACTTTTTTTTGGGTCAAAATTTTTTTGGTCCCAAAATTTTTCGAACTTTTTTTTGGGTCATAATTTTTTTGGGTCAAAATTTTTTCGAACTTTTTTTTGGGTCAAAATTTTTTTTTTGCTCAAAATTTTTTTGGGTCAAAATTTTTTCGAACTATTTTTTGGGTCAAATTTTTTTTGGTCCCAAAATTTTTCGAACTTTTTTTTTGGTCAAAATTTTTTTGGTCCCAAAATTTTTCGAACTTTTTTTTGGGTCAAAATTTTTTCGAACTTTTTTTGGGTCAAAATTTTTTGGTCCCAAAATTTTTCGAACTTTTTTTTGGGTCAAATTTTTTTTGGTCCTAAATTTTTTCGAACTTTTTTTTTGGGTCAAATTTTTTTGGTCCCAAAATTTTTCGAACTTTTTTTTGGGTTAAAATTTTTTTGGTCCCAAAATTTTTCGAACTTTTTTTTGGGTCAAAATTTTTTTGGTCCCAAAATTTTTCGAACTTTTTTTTTGGTCAAAATTTTTTTGGTCCCAAAACTTTTCGAACTTTTTTTTGGGTCAAAATTTTTTCGAAATTTTTTTTGGATCAAAATTTTTTTGGTCCCAAAACTTTTCGAACTTTTTTTTGGGTCAAAATTTTTTCGAACTTTTTTTTGGGTCAAAATTTTTTTGGTAACAAAATTTTTCGAACTTTTTTTTGGGTCCAAATTTTTTTGGTCCAAAATTTTACAAACTTTTTTTTGGGTCAAAATTTTTTCGAACTTTTTTTTGGGTCAAAATTTTTTTGGTCCCAACATTTTTCGAACTTTCTTTTGGGTCAAAATTTTTTTGGTCCCAAAATTTTTCGAACTTTTTTTTGGGTCAAAAGATTTTTGTTCCCAAAATTTTTCGAACTTTTTTTTGACTCAAAATTTTTTTGGTCCCAAAATTTTTCGAACTTTTTTTTTGGTCAAAATTTTTTTGGTCCCAAAACTTTTCGAACTTTTTTTTGGGTCAAAATTTTTTTGGTCCCAAAATTTTCCGAACTTTTTTTTTGGTCAAAATTTTTTTAGTCCCAAAATTTTTCGAACTTTTTTTTGGGTCAAAATTTTTTCGAAATTTTTTTTGGATCAAAAATTTTTTGGTCCCAAAACTTTTCGAACTTTTTTTTGGGTCAAAAGTTTTTCGAACTTTTTTTTGGGTCAAAATTTTTTTGGTCCCAAAATTTTTCGAACTTTTTTTTGGGTCCAAATATTTTTGGGTCAAAATTTTTTCGAACTTTTTTTTGGGTCAAAATTTTTTTGGTCCCAACATTTTTCGAACTTTCTTTTGGGTCAAAATTTTTTTGGTCCCAAAATTTTTCAAACTTTTTTTTGGGTCAAAAGATTTTTGTTCCCAAAATTTTTCGAACTTTTTTTTGACTCAAAATTTTTTTGGTCCCAAAATTTTTCGAACTTTTTTTTTGGTCAAAATTTTTTTGGTCCCAAAACTTTTCGAACTTTTTTTTGGGTGAAAATTTTTTTGGTCCCAAAATTTTTCGAACTTTTTTTTTGGTCAAAATTTTTTTGGTCCCAAAATTTTTCGAACTTTGTTTTGGGTCAAAATTTTTTCGAAATTTTTTTTGGATCAAAATTTTCTTGGTCCCAAATCTTTTCGAACTTTTTTTTGGGTCAAAAGTTTTTCGAACTTTTTTTTGGGTCAAAATTTTTTTGGTCCCAAAATTTTTCGAACTTTTTTTTGGGTCAAAATTTTTTTTGTCCCAAAATTTTTCTAACTTTTTTTTTGTCTAAAATTTTTTTTGGTCCCAAAATTTTTCGAACTTTTTTTTTTGGTCAAAATTTTTTTGTTCCCAAAATTTTTCAATCTTTTTTTTGGGTCAAAATTTTTTCGAAGTTTTCTTTGGTTCAAAATTTTTTTTTGCTCAAAATTTTTTTGGGTCAAAATTTTTCGAACTTTTTTTTGGGTCCAAATTTTTTTGGTCCAAAATTTTTCAAACTTTTTTTTGGGTCAAAATTTTTTTGGTCCCAAAATTTTTCTAACTTTTTTTTTGTCGAAAATTTTTTTTGGTCCCAAAATTTTTCGAACTTTTTTTTTTGGTCAAAATTTTTTTGTTCCCAAAATTTTTCAAACTTTTTTTTGGGTCAAAATTTTTTCGAAGTTTTCTTTGGTTCAAAATTTTTTTTTGCTCAAAATTTTTTTGGGTCAAAATTTTTTCGAACTTTTTTTTGGGTCAAATTTTTTTTGGTCCCAAAATTTTTCGAAGTTTTTTTTGGGTCAAAATTTTTTTGGTCCCAAAATTTTTCGAACTTTTTTTTGGGTCAAATTTTTTTTGGTCCCAAGATTTTTCGAAGTTTTTTTTGGGTCAAAATTTTTTTGGTCCCAAAAATTTTCGAACTTTTTTTCGTGTCAAATTTTTTTGTCCCAAAATTTTTCGAAGTTTTTTTTCGGTCAAAATTTTTTTGGTCCCAAAATTTTTCGAACTTTTTTTTGGGTCAAATTTTTTTGGTCCCAAAATTTTTCTAACTTTTTTTTGGGTCAAAATTTTTTTGGTCCCAAAATTTTTCGAACTTTTTTTTGGGTCAAATTTTTTTTGGTCCCAAGATTTTTCGAAGTTTTTTTTGGGTCAAAATTTTTTTTGTCCCAAAATTTTTCTAACTTTTTTTTTGTCTAAAATTTTTTTTGGTCCCAAAATTTTTCGAACTTTTTTTTTTGGTCAAAATTTTTTTGTTCCCAAAATTTTTCAATCTTTTTTTTGGGTCAAAATTTTTTCGAAGTTTTCTTTGGTTCAAAATTTTTTTTTGCTCAAAATTTTTTTGGGTCAAAATTTTTCGAACATTTTTTTGGGTCCAAATTTTTTTGGTCCAAAATTTTTCAAACTTTTTTTTGGGTCAAAATTTTTTTGGTCCCAAAATTTTTCTAACTTTTTTTTTGTCGAAAATTTTTTTTGGTCCCAAAATTTTTCGAACTTTTTTTTTTGGTCAAAATTTTTTTGTTCCCAAAATTTTTCAAACTTTTTTTTGGGTCAAAATTTTTTCGAAGTTTTCTTTGGTTCAAAATTTTTTTTTGCTCAAAATTTTTTTGGGTCAAAATTTTTTCGAACTTTTTTTTGGGTCAAATTTTTTTTGGTCCCAAAATTTTTCGAAGTTTTTTTTGGGTCAAAATTTTTTTGGTCCCAAAATTTTTCGAACTTTTTTTTGGGTCAAATTTTTTTTGGTCCCAAGATTTTTCGAAGTTTTTTTTGGGTCAAAATTTTTTTGGTCCCAAAATTTTTCGAACTTTTTTTCGTGTCAAATTTTTTTGTCCCAAAATTTTTCGAAGTTTTTTTTGGGTCAAAATTTTTTTGGTCCCAAAATTTTTCGAACTTTTTTTTGGGTCAAATTTTTTTGGTCCCAAAATTTTTCTAACTTTTTTTTGGGTCAAATTTTTTTTGGTCCCAAAATTTTTCGAACTTTTTTTTGGGTCAAAATTTTTTTGGTCCCAAAATTTTTCGAACTTTTTTTTGGGTCAAATTTTTTTTGGTCCCAAGATTTTTCGAAGTTTTTTTTGGGTCAAAATTTTTTTGGTCCCAAAATTTTTCTAACTTT
The DNA here is from genome assembly GCF_023375975.1 of Astyanax mexicanus. Taxonomy (NCBI): domain Eukaryota; kingdom Metazoa; phylum Chordata; class Actinopteri; order Characiformes; family Acestrorhamphidae; genus Astyanax; species Astyanax mexicanus. The sequence continues at coordinate 20,244,554 of NC_064413.1, forward strand.
TTTTTGGGTCAAATTTTTTTTGTCCCAAAATTTTTCGAACTTTTTTTTGGGTCAAAATTTTTTTGGTCCCAAAATTTTTCGAACTTTTTTTTGGGTCAAAATTTTTTTGGTCCCAAAATTTTTCGAACTTTTTTTTTTGGTCAAAATTTTTTTGGTCCCAAAACTTTTCGAACTTTCTTTTGGGTCAAAATTTTTTCGAAGTTTTTTTTGGGTCTAAATTTTTTTGGTCCCAAAACTTTTCGAACTTTTTTTTGGGTCAAAATTTTTTCGAACTTTTTTTTGGGTCTAAATTTTTTTGGTCCCACAATTTTTCGAACTTTTTTTTTGGACAAAATTTTTTCGAACTTTTTTTTGGGTCAAAATTTTTTTGGTCCCAAAATTTTTCGAACTATTTTTTTGGTCAAAATTTTTTTGGTCCCAAAACTTTTCGAACTTTTTTTTGGGTCAAAAGATTTTTGTTCCCAAAATTTTTCGAACTTTTTTTTGACTCAAAATTTTTTTAGTCCCAAAATTTTTCGAACTTTTTTTTGGGTCAAAATTTTTTTGGTCCCAAAACTTTTCGAACTTTTTTTTGGGTCAAAATTTTTTTGGTCCCAAAATTTTTCGAACTTTTTTTTGGTCAAAATTTTTTTGGTCCCAAAATTTTTCGAACTTTGTTTTGGGTCAAAATTTTTTCGAAATTTTTTTTGGATCAAAATTTTCTTGGTCCCAAATCTTTTCGAACTTTTTTTTGGGTCAAAAGTTTTTCGAACTTTTTTTTGGGTCAAAATTTTTTTGGTCCCAAAATTTTTCGAACTTTTTTTTGGGTCATAATTTTTTTGGGTCAAAATTTTTTCGAACTTTTTTTTGGGTCAAAATTTTTTTTTTGCTCAAAATTTTTTTGGGTCAAAATTTTTTCGAACTATTTTTTGGGTCAAATTTTTTTTGGTCCCAAAATTTTTCGAACTTTTTTTTTGGTCAAAATTTTTTTGGTCCCAAAATTCTTCGAACTTTTTTTTGGGTCAAAATTTTTTCGAACTTTTTTTGGGTCAAAATTTTTTGGTCCCAAAATTTTTCGAACTTTCTTTTGGGTCAAAATTTTTTTGGTCCCAAAATTTTTCGAACTTTTTTTTGGGTCAAATTTTTTTTGGTCCTAAATTTTTTCGAACTTTTTTTTGGGTCAAATTTTTTTGGTCCCAAAATTTTTCGAACTTTTTTTTGGGTCAAATTTTTTTTGTCCCAAAATTTTTCGAACTTTTTTTTGGGTCAAAATTTTTTTGGTCCCAAAATTTTTCGAACTTTTTTTTGGGTCAAAATTTTTTTGGTCCCAAAATTTTTCGAACTTTTTTTTTTGGTCAAAATTTTTTTGGTCCCAAAACTTTTCGAACTTTCTTTTGGGTCAAAATTTTTTCGAAGTTTTTTTTGGGTCTAAATTTTTTTGGTCCCAAAACTTTTCGAACTTTTTTTTGGGTCAAAATTTTTTCGAACTTTTTTTTGGGTCTAAATTTTTTTGGTCCCACAATTTTTCGAACTTTTTTTTTGGACAAAATTTTTTCGAACTTTTTTTTGGGTCAAAATTTTTTTGGTCCCAAAATTTTTCGAACTATTTTTTTGGTCAAAATTTTTTTGGTCCCAAAACTTTTCGAACTTTTTTTTGGGTCAAAAGATTTTTGTTCCCAAAATTTTTCGAACTTTTTTTTGACTCAAAATTTTTTTAGTCCCAAAATTTTTCGAACTTTTTTTTGGGTCAAAATTTTTTTGGTCCCAAAACTTTTCGAACTTTTTTTTGGGTCAAAATTTTTTTGGTCCCAAAATTTTTCGAACTTTTTTTTGGTCAAAATTTTTTTGGTCCCAAAATTTTTCGAACTTTGTTTTGGGTCAAAATTTTTTCGAAATTTTTTTTGGATCAAAATTTTCTTGGTCCCAAATCTTTTCGAACTTTTTTTTGGGTCAAAAGTTTTTCGAACTTTTTTTTGGGTCAAAATTTTTTTGGTCCCAAAATTTTTCGAACTTTTTTTTGGGTCATAATTTTTTTGGGTCAAAATTTTTTCGAACTTTTTTTTGGGTCAAAATTTTTTTTTTGCTCAAAATTTTTTTGGGTCAAAATTTTTTCGAACTATTTTTTGGGTCAAATTTTTTTTGGTCCCAAAATTTTTCGAACTTTTTTTTTGGTCAAAATTTTTTTGGTCCCAAAATTCTTCGAACTTTTTTTTGGGTCAAAATTTTTTCGAACTTTTTTTGGGTCAAAATTTTTTGGTCCCAAAATTTTTCGAACTTTCTTTTGGGTCAAAATTTTTTTGGTCCCAAAATTTTTCGAACTTTTTTTTGGGTCAAATTTTTTTTGGTCCTAAATTTTTTCGAACTTTTTTTTGGGTCAAATTTTTTTGGTCCCAAAATTTTTCGAACTTTTTTTTGGGTTAAAATTTTTTTGGTCCCAAAATTTTTCGAACTTTTTTTTGGGTCAAAATTTTTTTGGTCCCAAAATTTTTCGAACTTTTTTTTTGGTCAAAATTTTTTTGGTCCCAAAACTTTTCGAACTTTTTTTTGGGTCAAAATTTTTTCGAAATTTTTTTTGGATCAAAATTTTTTTGGTCCCAAAACTTTTCGAACTTTTTTTTGGGTCAAAATTTTTTCGAACTTTTTTTTGGGTCAAAATTTTTTTGGTAACAAAATTTTTCGAACTTTTTTTTGGGTCCAAATTTTTTTGGTCCAAAATTTTACAAACTTTTTTTTGGGTCAAAATTTTTTCGAACTTTTTTTTGGGTCAAAATTTTTTTGGTCCCAACATTTTTCGAACTTTCTTTTGGGTCAAAATTTTTTTGGTCCCAAAATTTTTCGAACTTTTTTTTGGGTCAAAAGATTTTTGTTCCCAAAATTTTTCGAACTTTTTTTTGACTCAAAATTTTTTTGGTCCCAAAATTTTTCGAACTTTTTTTTTGGTCAAAATTTTTTTGGTCCCAAAACTTTTCGAACTTTTTTTTGGGTCAAAATTTTTTTGGTCCCAAAATTTTCCGAACTTTTTTTTTGGTCAAAATTTTTTTAGTCCCAAAATTTTTCGAACTTTTTTTTGGGTCAAAATTTTTTCGAAATTTTTTTTGGATCAAAAATTTTTTGGTCCCAAAACTTTTCGAACTTTTTTTGGGTCAAAAGTTTTTCGAACTTTTTTTTGGGTCAAAATTTTTTTGGTCCCAAAATTTTTCGAACTTTTTTTTGGGTCCAAATATTTTTGGGTCAAAATTTTTTCGAACTTTTTTTTGGGTCAAAATTTTTTTGGTCCCAACATTTTTCGAACTTTCTTTTGGGTCAAAATTTTTTTGGTCCCAAAATTTTTCGAACTTTTTTTTGGGTCAAAAGATTTTTGTTCCCAAAATTTTTCGAACTTTTTTTTGACTCAAAATTTTTTTGGTCCCAAAATTTTTCGAACTTTTTTTTTGGTCAAAATTTTTTTGGTCCCAAAACTTTTCGAACTTTTTTTTGGGTGAAAATTTTTTTGGTCCCAAAATTTTTCGAACTTTTTTTTTGGTCAAAATTTTTTTGGTCCCAAAATTTTTCGAACTTTGTTTTGGGTCAAAATTTTTTCGAAATTTTTTTTGGATCAAAATTTTCTTGGTCCCAAATCTTTTCGAACTTTTTTTTGGGTCAAAAGTTTTTCGAACTTTTTTTTGGGTCAAAATTTTTTTGGTCCCAAAATTTTTCGAACTTTTTTTTGGGTCCAAATATTTTTGGGTCAAAATTTTTTCGAACTTTTTTTTGGGTCAAAATTTTTTTGGTCCCAAATTTTTTCGAACTTTTTTTTTTGGTCAAAATTTTTTTGGTCCCAAAACTTTTCGAACTTTCTTTTGGGTCAAAATTTTTTCGAAGTTTTTTTTGGGTCTAAATTTTTTTGGTCCCAAAACTTTTCGAACTTTTTTTTGGGTCAAAATTTTTTCGAACTTTTTTTTGGGTCTAAATTTTTTTGGTCCCACAATTTTTCGAACTTTTTTTTTGGACAAAATTTTTTCGAACTTTTTTTTGGGTCAAAATTTTTTTGGTCCCAAAATTTTTCGAACTTTTTTTTTGGTCAAAATTTTTTTGGTCCCAAAACTTTTCGAACTTTTTTTTGGGTCAAAAGATTTTTGTTCCCAAAATTTTTCGAACTTTTTTTTGACTCAAAATTTTTTTAGTCCCAAAATTTTTCGAACTTTTTTTTTGGTCAAAATTTTTTTGGTCCCAAAACTTTTCGAACTTTTTTTTGGGTCAAAATTTTTTTGGTCCCAAAATTTTTCGAACTTTTTTTTGGTCAAAATTTTTTTGGTCCCAAAATTTTTCGAACTTTGTTTTGGGTCAAAATTTTTTCGAAATTTTTTTTGGATCAAAATTTTCTTGGTCCCAAATCTTTTCGAACTTTTTTTTGGGTCAAAAGTTTTTCGAACTTTTTTTTGGGTCAAAATTTTTTTGGTCCCAAAATTTTTCGAACTTTTTTTTGGGTCATAATTTTTTTGGGTCAAAATTTTTTCGAACTTTTTTTTGGGTCAAAAATTTTTTTTTGCTCAAAATTTTTTTGGGTCAAAATTTTTTCGAACTATTTTTTGGGTCAAATTTTTTTTGGTCCCAAAATTTTTCGAACTTTTTTTTTGGTCAAAATTTTTTTGGTCCCAAAATTTTTCGAACTTTTTTTTGGGTCAAAATTTTTTCGAACTTTTTTTGGGTCAAAATTTTTTGGTCCCAAAATTTTTCGAACTTTCTTTTGGGTCAAAATTTTTTTGGTCCCAAAATTTTTTGAACTTTTTTTTGGGTCAAATTTTTTTTGGTCCTAAATTTTTTCGAACTTTTTTTTGGGTCAAATTTTTTTGGTCCCAAAATTTTTCGAACTTTTTTTTGGGTTAAAATTTTTTTGGTCCCAAAATTTTTCGAACTTTTTTTTGGGTCAAAATTTTTTTGGTCCCAAAATTTTTCGAACTTTTTTTTTGGTCAAAATTTTTTTGGTCCCAAAACTTTTCGAACTTTTTTTTGGGTCAAAATTTTTTCGAAATTTTTTTTGGATCAAAATTTTTTTGGTCCCAAAACTTTTCGAACTTTTTTTTGAGTCAAAATTTTTTCGAACTTTTTTTTGGGTCAAAATTTTTTTGGTAACAAAATTTTTCGAACTTTTTTTTGGGTCCAAATTTTTTTGGTCCAAAATTTTACAAACTTTTTTTTGGGTCAAAATTTTTTCGAACTTTTTTTTGGGTCAAAATTTTTTTGGTCCCAACATTTTTCGAACTTTCTTTTGGGTCAAAATTTTTTTGGTCCCAAAATTTTTCGAACTTTTTTTTGGGTCAAAAGATTTTTGTTCCCAAAATTTTTTGAACTTTTTTTTGACTCAAAATTTTTTTGGTCCCAAAATTTTTCGAACTTTTTTTTTGGTCAAAATTTTTTTGGTCCCAAAACTTTTCGAACTTTTTTTTGGGTCAAAATTTTTTTGGTCCCAAAATTTTTTGAACTTTTTTTTGGGTCCAAATATTTTTGGGTCAAAATTTTTTCGAACTTTTTTTTGGGTCAAAATTTTTTTGGTCCCAACATTTTTCGAACTTTCTTTTGGGTCAAAATTTTTTTGGTCCCAAAACTTTTCGAACTTTTTTTTGGGTCAAAATTTTTTTGGTCCCAACATTTTTCGAACTTTTTTTTTGGTCAAAATTTTTTTAGTCCCAAAATTTTTCGAACTTTTTTTTGGGTCAAAATTTTTTCGAAATTTTTTTTGGATCAAAAATTTTTTGGTCCCAAAACTTTTCGAACTTTTTTTTGGGTCAAAAGTTTTTCGAACTTTTTTTTGGGTCAAAATTTTTTTGGTCCCAAAATTTTTTGAACTTTTTTTTGGGTCCAAATATTTTTGGGTCAAAATTTTTTCGAACTTTTTTTTGGGTCAAAATTTTTTTGGTCCCAACATTTTTCGAACTTTCTTTTGGGTCAAAATTTTTTTGGTCCCAAAACTTTTCGAACTCTTTTTTGGGTGAAAATTTTTTTGGTCCCAAAATTTTTCGAACTTTTTTTTTGGTCAAAATTTTTTTGGTCCCAAAATTTTTCGAACTTTTTTTTTGGTCAAAATTTTTTTGGTCCCAAAATTTTTCGAACTTTGTTTTGGGTCAAAATTTTTTCGAAATTTTTTTTGGATCAAAATTTTCTTGGTCCCAAATTTTTTCGAACTTTGTTTTGGGTCAAATTTTTTTCGAAATTTTTTTTGGTCAAAATTTTTTTGGTCCCAAAATTTTTCGAACTTTTTTTTGGGTCAAAATTTTTTTTTTGCTCAAAATTTTTTTGGGTCAAAATTTTTTCGAACTATTTTTTGGGTCAAATTTTTTTTGGTCCCAAAATTTTTCGAACTTTGTTTTGGGTCAAAATTTTTTCGAAATTTTTTTTGGATCAAAATTTTCTTGGTCCCAAATCTTTTCGAACTTTTTTTTGGGTCAAAAGTTTTTCGAACTTTTTTTTGGGTCAAAATTTTTTTGGTCCCAAAATTTTTCGAACTTTTTTTTGGGTCCAAATTTTTTTGGTCCAAAATTTTTCAAACTTTTTTTTGGGTCAAAATTTTTTTTGTCCCAAAATTTTTCTAACTTTTTTTTTGTCTAAAATTTTTTTTGGTCCCAAAATTTTTCGAACTTTTTTTTTTGGTCAAAATTTTTTTGTTCCCAAAATTTTTCAATCTTTTTTTTGGGTCAAAATTTTTTCGAAGTTTTCTTTGGTTCAAATTTTTTTTTTGCTCAAAATTTTTTTGGGTCAAAATTTTTCGAACTTTTTTTTGGGTCCAAATTTTTTTGGTCCAAAATTTTTCAAACTTTTTTTTGGGTCAAAATTTTTTTGGTCCCAAAATTTTTCTAACTTTTTTTTTGTCGAAAATTTTTTTTGGTCCCAAAATTTTTCGAACTTTTTTTTTTGGTCAAAATTTTTTTGTTCCCAAAATTTTTCAAACTTTTTTTTGGGTCAAAATTTTTTCGAAGTTTTCTTTGGTTCAAAATTTTTTTTTGCTCAAAATTTTTTTGGGTCAAAATTTTTTCGAACTTTTTTTTGGGTCAAATTTTTTTTGGTCCCAAAATTTTTCCAAGTTTTTTTTGGGTCAAAATTTTTTTGGTCCCAAAATTTTTCGAACTTTTTTTTGGGTCAAATTTTTTTTGGTCCCAAGATTTTTCGAAGTTTTTTTTGGGTCAAAATTTTTTTGGTCCCAAAATTTTTCGAACTTTTTTTCGTGTCAAATTTTTTTGTCCCAAAATTTTTCGAAGTTTTTTTTGGGTCAAAATTTTTTTGGTCCCAAAATTTTTCGAACTTTTTTTTGGGTCAAATTTTTTTGGTCCCAAAATTTTTCGAACTTTTTTTTGGGTCAAATTTTTTTTGGTCCCAAAATTTTTCGAACTTTTTTTTGGGTCAAAATTTTTTTGGTCCCAAAATTTTTCGAACTTTTTTTTGGGTCAAATTTTTTTTGGTCCCAAGATTTTTCGAAGTTTTTTTTGGGTCAAAATTTTTTTGGTCCCAAAATTTTTCTAACTTTTTTTTGGGTCAAATTTTTTTTGTCCCAAAATTTTTCGAACTTTTTTTTGGGTCAAAATTTTTTTGGTCCCAAAATTTTTCGAACTTTTTTTTGGGTCAAAATTTTTTTGGTCCCAAAATTTTTCGAACTTTTTTTTTTGGTCAAAATTTTTTTGGTCCCAAAACTTTTCGAACTTTCTTTTGGGTCAAAATTTTTTCGAAGTTTTTTTTGGGTCTAAATTTTTTTGGTCCCAAAACTTTTCGAACTTTTTTTTGGGTCAAAATTTTTTCGAACTTTTTTTTGGGTCTAAATTTTTTTGGTCCCACAATTTTTCGAACTTTTTTTTTGGACAAAATTTTTTTGGAACTTTTTTTTGGGTCAAAATTTTTTTGGTCCCAAAATTTTTCGAACTATTTTTTTGGTCAAAATTTTTTTGGTCCCAAAACTTTTCGAACTTTTTCTTGGGTCAAAAGATTTTTGTTCCCAAAATTTTTCGAACTTTTTTTTGACTCAAAATTTTTTTAGTCCCAAAATTTTTCGAACTTTTTTTTTGGTCAAAATTTTTTTGGTCCCAAAACTTTTCGAACTTTTTTTTGGGTCAAAATTTTTTTGGTCCCAAAATTTTTCGAACTTTTTTTTGGTCAAAATTTTTTTGGTCCCAAAATTTTTCGAACTTTGTTTTGGGTCAAAATTTTTTCGAAATTTTTTTTGGATCAAAATTTTCTTGGTCCCAAATCTTTTCGAACTTTTTTTTGGGTCAAAAGTTTTTTGAACTTTTTTTTGGGTCAAAATTTTTTTGGTCCCAAAATTTTTCGAACTTTTTTTTGGGTCATAATTTTTTTGGGTCAAAATTTTTTCGAACTTTTTTTTGGGTCAAAATTTTTTTTTTGCTCAAAATTTTTTTGGGTCAAAATTTTTTCGAACTATTTTTTGGGTCAAATTTTTTTTGGTCCCAAAATTTTTCGAACTTTTTTTTTGGTCAAAATTTTTTTGGTCCCAAAATTTTTCGAACTTTTTTTTGGGTCAAAATTTTTTCGAACTTTTTTTGGGTCAAAATTTTTTGGTCCCAAAATTTTTCGAACTTTCTTTTGGGTCAAAATTTTTTTGGTCCCAAAATTTTTCGAACTTTTTTTTGGGTCAAATTTTTTTTGGTCCTAAATTTTTTCGAACTTTTTTTTGGGTCAAATTTTTTTGGTCCCAAAATTTTTCGAACTTTTTTTTGGGTTAAAATTTTTTTGGTCCCAAAATTTTTCGAACTTTTTTTTGGGTCAAAATTTTTTTGGTCCCAAAATTTTTCGAACTTTTTTTTTGGTCAAAATTTTTTTGGTCCCAAAATTTTTCGAACTTTTTTTTGGCTCAAAATTTTTTCGAAGTTTTTTTGGGTTCAACATCTTTCGAACTTTTTTTTGGGTCAAAATTTTTTGGTCCCAAAATTTTTCGAACTTTTTTTTGGGTCAACATTTTTTTGGTCCCAAAATTTTTCGAACTTTTTTTGGGTCAAAATTTTTTTGGTCCCAAAATTTTTTGAACTTTTTTTTTGAGTCAAAATTTTTTTGGACCCAAAATTTTTCGAACTTTTTTTTTGGTCTAAATTTTTTCGAAGTTTTTTTTGGGTCAAAATTTTTTTGGTCCCAAAATTTTTCAAACTTTTTTTTGGGTCAAAATTTTTTTGGGTCAAAATGTTTTTGGTCCCAAAATTTTTCGAACTTTTTTTTAGGTCAAGATTTTTTGGGTCAAGACTTTTTTTGGTCCCAAAATTTTTCGAACTTTTTTTGGGTCAAAATGTTTTTGGTCCCAAAATTTTTCGAACTTTTTTTTGGGTCAAAATTTTTTTGGTCCCAAAATTTTTCGAACTTTTTTTTGGCCCAAAATTCTTTCGAAGTTTTTTTGGGTTCAACATTTTTCGAACTTTTTTTTGGGTCAAAATTTTTTTGGTCCCAAAATTTTTCGAACTTTTTTTTGTGTCAAATTTTTTTGGTCCCAAATTTTTTCGAACTTTTTTTTGGCTCAAAATTTTTTTGGTCCCAAAATTTTTTGAACTTTTTTTGGCTCAAAATGTTTTCAAAGTTAATTTGGGTACAACATTTTTCGAACTTTTTTTGGCTCAAAATTTTTTCGAAGATTTTTTTGGGTTCAATATTTTTCGAAATTTTTTTTGGGTCAAATTTTTTTTGGTCCCAAAATTTTTCGAACTTTTTTTTGGGTCAAGATTTTTCGAAATTTTTTTTGGGTCAAAATTTTTTTGGGTCAAAATTTTTTCAAAATTTTTTTGGGTCAAAATTTTTTCAAACTTTTTTTTGGCTAAAAATTTTTTTGGGTCAATATTTTTTCGAACTTTTTCTTGGGTCAAAATTTTTTTGGTCCCAAAATTTTTCGAACTTTTTTTTGGGTCAAAATTTTTTTGGTCCCAAAATTTTTCGAACTTTTTTTTGGCTCAAAATTTTTTTGGTCCCAAAATTTTTCGAACTTTTTTTTGGCTCAAAATTTTTTTGGTCCCAAAATTTTTTGAACTTTTTTTGGCTCAAAATGTTTTCGAAGATTTTTTTGGGTTCAATATTTTTTCGAACTTTTTCTTGGGTCAAAATTTTTTTGGTCCCAAAATTTTTAGAACTTTTTTTTGGGTCAAAATTTTTTTGGGTTCAACATTTTTCGAACTTTTTTTTGGGTCAAAATATTTTTGGTCCCAAAATTTTTAGAACTTTTTTTTGGGTCAAAATTTTTTTGGTCCCAAAATTTTTCGAACTTTTTATTGGGTCAAAATTTTTTGGGTCAAAATTTTTTTGGTCCCAAAATTTTTCGAACTTTTTTTGGGTCAAAATGTTTTTGGTCCCAAAATTTTTAGAACTTTTTTTTGGGTCAAAATTTTTTTGGGTTCAACATTTTTCGAACTTTTTTTTGGGTCAAAATATTTTTGGTCCCAAAATTTTTAGAACTTTTTTTTGGGTCAAAATTTTTTTGGTCCCAAAATTTTTCGAACTTTTTTTTGGGTCAAAATTTTTTCGAACTTTTTTTGGGTTCAACATTTTTCGAACTTTTTTTTGGGTCAAAATTTTTTTGGTCCCAAAATTTTTCGAACTTTTTTTTGGGTCAAAATTTTTTTGGTCTCAAAATTTTTAGAACTTTTTTTGGGTCAAAATATTTTTGGTCCCAAATTTTTTTGAACTTTTTTTTGGGTCAAAATTTTTTTGGTCCCAAAATTTTTCGCACTTTTTTTTGGGTCAAAATTTTTTTGGTCCCAAAATTTTTCGAACTTTTTTTTGGCTCAAAATTTTTTTGGTCCCAAAATTTTTCGAACTTTTTTTGGGTTCAATATTTTTCGAAATTTTTTTTGGGTCAAATTTTTTTTGGTCCCAAAATTTTTCGAACTTTTTTTGGGGTCAAAATTTTTTTGGTCCCAAAATTTTTCGAACTTTTTTCGAAGTTAATTTGGGTTCAACATTTTTCGAACTTTTTTTGGCTCAACATTTTTTCGAAGATTTTTTTGGGTTCAATATTTTTCGAAAAATTTTTTGGGTCAAATTTTTTTTGGTCCCAAAATTTTTCGAACTTTTTTTTGGCTCAAAATTTTTTCGAAGTTTTTTTGGGTTCAACATTTTTCGAACTTTTTTTTGGGTCAAATTTTTTTTGGGTCAAAATTTTTTCAAACTTTTTTTTGGCTAAAAATTTTTTTGGGTCAATATTTTTTCGAACTTTTTCTTGGGTCAAAATTTTTTTGGTCCCAAAATTTTTCGAACTTTTTTTTGGCTCAAAATTTTTTTGGTCCCAAAATTTTTCGAACTTTTTTTTGGCTAAAAATTTTTTTGGTCCCAAAATTTTTCGAACTTTTTTTGGCTCAAAATTTTTTTGGTCCCAAAATTTTTCGAACTTTTTTTGGCTCAAAATGTTTTCGAAGATTTTTTTGGGTTCAATATTTTTTCGAACTTTTTCTTGAGTCAAAATTTTTTTGGTCCCAAAATTTTTCGAACTTTTTTTTGGGTCAAAATTTTTTGGGTCAAAATTTTTTTGGTCCCAAAATTTTTCGAACTTTTTTTGGGTCAAAATGTTTTTGGTCCCAAAATTTTTCGAACTTTTTTTTGGGTCAAAATTTTTTTGGGTTCAACATTTTTCGAACTTTTTTTTGGGTCAAAATTTTTTTGGTCCCAAAATTTTTAGAACTTTTTTTTGGGTCAAAATTTTTTTGGTCCCAAAATTTTTCGAATTTTTTTTGGGTAAAAATTTTTTCGAACTTTTTTTTGGGTCAAAATTTTTTTGGTCCCAAAATTTTTCGAACTTTTTTTTGGGTCAAAATTTTTTTGGTCCCAAATTTTTTCGAACTTTTTTTTGGGTCAAAATTTTTTTGGTCCCAAAATTTTTCGAACTTTTTTTTGGGTCAAAATTTTTTCGAAGTTTTTTTGGGTTCAACATCTTTCGAACTTTTTTTTGGGTCAAAATTTTTTGGTCCCAAAATTTTTCGAACTTTTTTTTGGGTCAACATTTTTTTGGTCCCAAAATTTTTCGAACTTTTTTTTGGGTCAACATTTTTTTGGTCCCAAAATTTTTCGAACTTTTTTTTAGGTCAAGATTTTTTGGGTCAAGACTTTTTTTGGTCCCAAAATTTTTCGAACTTTTTTTGGGTCAAAATGTTTTTGGTCCCAAAATTTTTCGAACTTTTTTTTGGGTCAAAATTTTTTTGGTCCCAAAATTTTTCGAACTTTTTTTTGGCTCAAAATTCTTTCGAAGTTTTTTTGGGTTCAACATTTTTCGAACTTTTTTTTGGGTCAAAATTTTTTTGGTCCCAAAATTTTTCGAACTTTTTTTTGTGTCAAATTTTTTTGGTCCCAAATTTTTTCGAACTTTTTTTTGGCTCAAAATTTTTTTGGTCCCAAAATTTTTTGAACTTTTTTTGGCTCAAAATGTTTTCGAAGTTAATTTGGGTACAACATTTTTCGAACTTTTTTTGGCTCAAAATTTTTTCGAAGATTTTTTTGGGTTCAATATTTTTCGAAATTTTTTTTGGGTCAAATTTTTTTTGGTCCCAAAATTTTTCGAACTTTTTTTTGGGTCAAGATTTTTCGAACTTTTTTTTGGGTCAAAATTTTTTTGGGTCAAAATTTTTTCAAAATTTTTTTGGGTCAAAATTTTTTCAAACTTTTTTTTGGCTAAAAATTTTTTTGGGTCAATATTTTTTCGAACTTTTTCTTGGGTCAAAATTTTTTTGGTCCCAAAATTTTTCGAACTTTTTTTTGGGTCAAAATTTTTTTGGTCCCAAAATTTTTCGAACTTTTTTTTGGCTCAAAATTTTTTTGGTCCCAAAATTTTTCGAACTTTTTTTTGGCTCAAAATTTTTTTGGTCCCAAAATTTTTTGAACTTTTTTTGGCTCAAAATGTTTTCGAAGATTTTTTTGGGTTCAATATTTTTTCGAACTTTTTCTTGGGTCAAAATTTTTTTGGTCCCAAAATTTTTAGAACTTTTTTTTGGGTCAAAATTTTTTTGGGTTCAACATTTTTCGAACTTTTTTTTGGGTCAAAATATTTTTGGTCCCAAAATTTTTAGAACTTTTTTTTGGGTCAAAATTTTTTTGGTCCCAAAATTTTTCGAACTTTTTTTTGGGTCAAAATTTTTTGGGTCAAAATTTTTTTGGTCCCAAAATTTTTCGAACTTTTTTTGGGTCAAAATGTTTTTGGTCCCAAAATTTTTAGAACTTTTTTTTGGGTCAAAATTTTTTTGGGTTCAACATTTTTCGAACTTTTTTTTGGGTCAAAATATTTTTGGTCCCAAAATTTTTAGAACTTTTTTTTGGGTCAAAATTTTTTTGGTCCCAAAATTTTTCGAACTTTTTTTTGGGTCAAAATTTTTTCGAACTTTTTTTGGGTTCAACATTTTTCGAACTTTTTTTTGGGTCAAAATTTTTTTGGTCCCAAAATTTTTCGAACTTTTTTTTGGGTCAAAATTTTTTTGGTCTCAAAATTTTTAGAACTTTTTTTGGGTCAAAATATTTTTGGTCCCAAATTTTTTTGAACTTTTTTTTGGGTCAAAATTTTTTTGGTCCCAAAATTTTTCGCACTTTTTTTTGGGTCAAAATTTTTTTGGTCCCAAAATTTTTCGAACTTTTTTTTGGCTCAAAATTTTTTTGGTCCCAAAATTTTTCGAACTTTTTTTGGGTTCAATATTTTTCGAAATTTTTTTTGGGTCAAATTTTTTTTGGTCCCAAAATTTTTCGAACTTTTTTTGGGGTCAAAATTTTTTTGGTCCCAAAATTTTTCGAACTTTTTTCGAAGTTAATTTGGGTTCAACATTTTTCGAACTTTTTTTGGCTCAAAATTTTTTCGAAGATTTTTTTGGGTTCAATATTTTTCGAAAAATTTTTTGGGTCAAATTTTTTTTGGTCCCAAAATTTTTCGAACTTTTTTTTGGCTCAAAATTTTTTCGAAGTTTTTTTGGGTTCAACATTTTTCGAACTTTTTTTTGGGTCAAATTTTTTTTGGGTCAAAATTTTTTCAAACTTTTTTTTGGCTAAAAATTTTTTTGGGTCAATATTTTTTCGAACTTTTTCTTGGGTCAAAATTTTTTTGGTCCCAAAATTTTTCGAACTTTTTTTTGGCTCAAAATTTTTTTGGTCCCAAAATTTTTCGAACTTTTTTTTGGCTAAAAATTTTTTTGGTCCCAAAATTTTTCGAACTTTTTTTGGCTCAAAATTTTTTTGGTCCCAAAATTTTTCGAACTTTTTTTGGCTCAAAATGTTTTCGAAGATTTTTTTGGGTTCAATATTTTTTCGAACTTTTTCTTGAGTCAAAATTTTTTTGGTCCCAAAATTTTTCGAACTTTTTTTTGGGTCAAAATTTTTTGGGTCAAAATTTTTTTGGTCCCAAAATTTTTCGAACTTTTTTTGGGTCAAAATGTTTTTGGTCCCAAAATTTTTCGAACTTTTTTTTTCGTCAAAATTTTTTTGGGTTCAACATTTTTCGAACTTTTTTTAGGGTCAAAATTTTTTTGGTCCCAAAATTTTTAGAACTTTTTTTTGGGTCAAAATTTTTTTGGTCCCAAAATTTTTCGAATTTTTTTTGGGTAAAAATTTTTTCGAACTTTTTTTTGGGTCAAAATTTTTTTGGTCCCAAAATTTTTCGAACTTTTTTTTGGGTCAAAATTTTTTTGGTCCCAAATTTTTTCGAACTTTTTTTTGGGTCAAAATTTTTTTGGTCCCAAAATTTTTCGAACTTTTTTTTGGGTCAAAATTTTTTTGGTCCCAAAATTTTTCGAACTTTTTTTTGGCTCAAAATTTTTTTGGTCCCAAAATTTTTCGAACTTTTTTTGGCTCAAAATTTTTTCGAAGATTTTTTGGGGTTCAATATTTTTCGAAATTTTTTTTGGGTCAAATTTTTTTTGGTCCCAAAATTTTTCGAACTTTTTTTTGGGTCAAAATTTTTTGGGTCAAAATTTTTTTGGTCCTAAAATTTTTCGAAATTTTGTTTGGCTCAAAATTTTTTTGGGTCAAAATGTTTTTGGTCCCAAAATTTTTCGAACTTTTTTTTGGGTCAAGATTTTTTGGATCAAAACTTTTTTCGGTCCCAAAATTTTTTGAACTTTTTTTGGATTAAAATTTTTTTGGTCCCAAAATTTTTTGAACTTTTTTTGGGTCAAAATTTTTTTGGTCCCAAAATTTTTCGAACTTTCTTTTGGCTCAAAATTTTTTCGAAGTTTTTTTGGGTTCAACATTTTTCGAACTTTTTTTTGGGTCAAAATTTTTTTGATCCCAAAATTTTTCGAACTTTTTTTTGGGTCAAAATTTTTTTGGTCCCAAATTTTTTCAAACTTTTTTTTGGGTCAAAATTTTTTTGGTCCCAAAATTTTTCAAACTTTTTTTTTGGGTCAAAATTTTTTTGGTCCCAAAATTTTTTGAACTTTTTTTGGGTCAAAATTTTTTTGGTCCCAAAATTTTTCGAACTTTTTTTGGGTCAAAATTTTTTTGGTCCCAAAATTTTTCGAACTTTTTTTTGGCTCAAAATTTTTTCGAAGTTTTTTTGGGTTCAACATTTTTCAAACTTTTTTTTGGGTCAAAATTTTTTTGGTCCCAAAATTTTTCAAACTTTTTTTTGGGTCAAAATTTTTTTGGTCCCAAAATTTTTCGAACTTTTTTTTGGGACAAAATTTTTTCGAACTTTTTTTTGGGTCATAATTTTTTTGGTCCCAAAATTTTTCGAACTTTTTTTTGGCTCAAAATTTTTTTGGTCCCAAAATTTTTCGAACTTTTTTTGGCTCAAAATTTTTTCGAAGATTTTTTGGGGTTCAATATTTTTCGAAATTTTTTTTGGGTCAAATTTTTTTTGGTCCCAAAATTTTTCGAACTTTTTTTTGAGTCAAAATTTTTTGGGTCAAAATTTTTTTGGTCCTAAAATTTTTCGAAATTTTGTTTGGCTCAAAATTTTTTTGGGTCAAAATGTTTTTGGTCCTAAAATTTTTCGATCTTTTTTTTGGGTCAAGATTTTTTGGATCAAAACTTTTTTCGGTCCCAAAATTTTTTGAACTTTTTTTGGTTCAAAATGTTTTTGGTCCCAAAATTTTTTGAACTTTTTTTGGGTCAAAATTTTTTTGGTCCCAACATTTTTCGAACTTTCTTTTGGGTCAAAATTTTTTTGGTCCCAAAATTTTTCGAACTTTTTTTTGGGTCAAAAGATTTTTGTTCCCAAAATTTTTCGAACTTTTTTTTGACTCAAAATTTTTTTGGTCCCAAAATTTTTCGAACTTTTTTTTTGGTCAAAATTTTTTTGGTCCCAAAACTTTTCGAACTTTTTTTTGGGTGAAAATTTTTTTGGTCCCAAAATTTTTCGAACTTTTTTTTTGGTCAAAATTTTTTTGGTCCCAAAATTTTTCGAACTTTGTTTTGGGTCAAAATTTTTTCGAAATTTTTTTTGGATCAAAATTTTCTTGGTCCCAAATCTTTTCGAACTTTTTTTTGGGTCAAAATTTTTTTTTTGCTCAAAATTTTTTTGGGTCAAAATTTTTTCGAACTATTTTTTGGGTCAAATTTTTTTTGGTCCCAAAATTTTTCGAACTTTTTTTTTGGTCAAAATTTTTTTGGTCCCAAAATTTTTCGAACTTTGTTTTGGGTCAAAATTTTTTCGAAATTTTTTTTGGATCAAAATTTTCTTGGTCCCAAATTTTTTCGAACTTTTTTTTGGGTCAAAATTTTTTTTTTGCTCAAAATTTTTTTGGGTCAAAATTTTTTCGAACTATTTTTTGGGTCAAATTTTTTTTGGTCCCAAAATTTTTCGAACTTTTTTTTTGGTCAAAATTTTTTTGGTCCCAAAATTTTTCGAACTTCTTTTTGGGTCAAAATTTTTTCGAACTTTTTTTGGGTCAAAATTTTTTGGTCCCAAAATTTTTCGAACTTTCTTTTGGGTCAAAATTTTTTTGGTCCCAAAATTTTTCGAACTTTTTTTTGGGTCAAAAGATTTTTGTTCCCAAAATTTTTCGAACTTTTTTTTGACTCAAAATTTTTTTGGTCCCAAAATTTTTCGAACTTTTTTTTTGGTCAAAATTTTTTTGGTCCCAAAACTTTTCGAACTTTTTTTTGGGTCAAAATTTTTTTGGTCCCAAAATTTTCCGAACTTTTTTTTTGGTCAAAATTTTTTTAGTCCCAAAATTTTTCGAACTTTTTTTTGGGTCAAAATTTTTTCGAAATTTTTTTTGGATCAAAAATTTTTTGGTCCCAAAACTTTTCGAACTTTTTTTTGGGTCAAAAGTTTTTCGAACTTTTTTTTGGGTCAAAATTTTTTTGGTCCCAAAATTTTTCGAACTTTTTTTTGGGTCTAAATATTTTTGGGTCAAAATTTTTTCGAACTTTTTTTTGGGTCAAAATTTTTTTGGTCCCAACATTTTTCGAACTTTCTTTTGGGTCAAAATTTTTTTGGTCCCAAAATTTTTCGAACTTTTTTTTGGGTCAAAAGATTTTTGTTCCCAAAATTTTTCGAACTTTTTTTTGACTCAAAATTTTTTTGGTCCCAAAATTTTTCGAACTTTTTTTTTGGTCAAAATTTTTTTGGTCCCAAAACTTTTCGAACTTTTTTTTGGGTGAAAATTTTTTTGGTCCCAAAATTTTTCGAACTTTTTTTTTGGTCAAAATTTTTTTGGTCCCAAAATTTTTCGAACTTTGTTTTGGGTCAAAATTTTTTCGAAATTTTTTTTGGATCAAAATTTTCTTGGTCCCAAATCTTTTCGAACTTTTTTTTGGGTCAAAAGTTTTTCGAACTTTTTTTTGGGTCAAAATTTTTTTGGTCCCAAAATTTTTCGAACTTTTTTTTGGGTCCAAATTTTTTTGTTCCCAAAATTTTTCAATCTTTTTTTTGGGTCAAAATTTTTTCGAAGTTTTCTTTGGTTCAAATTTTTTTTTTGCTCAAAATTTTTTTGGGTCAAAATTTTTCGAACTTTTTTTTGGGTCCAAATTTTTTTGGTCCCAAAATTTTTCTAACTTTTTTTTTGTCGAAAATTTTTTTTGGTCCCAAAATTTTTCGAACTTTTTTTTTTGGTCAAAATTTTTTTGTTCCCAAAATTTTTCAAACTTTTTTTTGGGTCAAAATTTTTTCGAAGTTTTCTTTGGTTCAAAATTTTTTTTTGCTCAAAATTTTTTTGGGTCAAAATTTTTTCGAACTTTTTTTTGGGTAAAATTTTTTTTGGTCCCAAAATTTTTCGAAGTTTTTTTTGGGTCAAAATTTTTTTGGTCCCAAAATTTTTCGAACTTTTTTTTGGGTCAAATTTTTTTTGGTCCCAAGATTTTTCGAAGTTTTTTTTGGGTCAAAATTTTTTTGGTCCCAAAATTTTTCGAACTTTTTTTCGTGTCAAATTTTTTTGTCCCAAAATTTTTCGAAGTTTTTTTTGGGTCAAAATTTTTTTGGTCCCAAAATTTTTCGAACTTTTTTTTGGGTCAAATTTTTTTGGTCCCAAAATTTTTCTAACTTTTTTTTGGGTCAAATTTTTTTTGGTCCCAAAATTTTTCGAACTTTTTTTGGGGTCAAAATTTTTTTGGTCCCAAAATTTTTCGAACTTTTTTTTGGGTCAAATTTTTTTTGGTCCCAAGATTTTTCGAAGTTTTTTTTGGGTCAAAATTTTTTTGGTCCCAAAATTTTTCTAACTTTTTTTTGGGTCAAATTTTTTCTGTCCCAAAATTTTTCGAACTTTTTTTTGGGTCAAAATTTTTTTGGTCCCAAAATTTTTCGAACTTTTTTTTGGGTCAAAATTTTTTTGGTCCCAAAATTTTTCGAACTTTTTTTTTTGGTCAAAATTTTTTTGGTCCCAAAACTTTTCGAACTTTCTTTTGGGTCAAAATTTTTTCGAAGTTTTTTTTGGGTCTAAATTTTTTTGGTCCCAAAACTTTTCGAACTTTTTTTTGGGTCAAAATTTTTTCGAACTTTTTTTTGGGTCTAAATTTTTTTGGTCCCACAATTTTTCGAACTTTTTTTTTGGACAAAATTTTTTCGAACTTTTTTTTGGGTCAAAATTTTTTTGGTCCCAAAATTTTTCGAACTTTTTTTTGGGTCAAAATTTTTTCGAACTTTTTTTTGGGTCTAAATTTTTTTGGTCCCACAATTTTTCGAACTTTTTTTTTGGACAAAATTTTTTCGAACTTTTTTTTGGGTCAAAATTTTTTTGGTCCCAAAATTTTTCGAACTATTTTTTTGGTCAAAATTTTTTTGGTCCCAAAACTTTTCGAACTTTTTTTTGGGTCAAAAGATTTTTGTTCCCAAAATTTTTCGAACTTTTTTTTGACTCAAAATTTTTTTAGTCCCAAAATTTTTCGAACTTTTTTTTTGGTCAAAATTTTTTTGGTCCCAAAACTTTTCGAACTTTTTTTTGGGTCAAAATTTTTTTGGTCCCAAAATTTTTCGAACTTTTTTTTGGTCAAAATTTTTTTGGTCCCAAAATTTTTCGAACTTTGTTTTGGGTCAAAATTTTTTCGAAATTTTTTTTGGATCAAAATTTTCTTGGTCCCAAATCTTTTCGAACTTTTTTTTGGGTCAAAAGTTTTTCGAACTTTTTTTTGGGTCAAAATTTTTTTGGTCCCAAAATTTTTCGAACTTTTTTTTGGGTCATAATTTTTTTGGGTCAAAATTTTTTCGAACTTTTTTTTGGGTCAAAATTTTTTTTTTGCTCAAAATTTTTTTGGGTCAAAATTTTTTCGAACTATTTCTTGGGTCAAATTTTTTTTGGTCCCAAAATTTTTCGAACTTTTTTTTTGGTCAAAATTTTTTTGGTCCCAAAATTTTTCGAACTTTTTTTTGGGTCAAAATTTTTTCGAACTTTTTTTGGGTCAAAATTTTTTGGTCCCAAAATTTTTCGAACTTTCTTTTGGGTCAAAATTTTTTTGGTCCCAAAATTTTTCGAACTTTTTTTTGGGTCAAATTTTTTTTGGTCCTAAATTTTTTCGAACTTTTTTTTGGGTCAAATTTTTTTGGTCCCAAAATTTTTCGAACTTTTTTTTGGGTTAAAATTTTTTTGGTCCCAAAATTTTTCGAACTTTTTTTTGGGTCAAAATTTTTTTGGTCCCAAAATTTTTCGAACTTTTTTTTTGGTCAAAATTTTTTTGGTCCCAAAATTTTTCGAACTTTTTTTTGGCTCAAAATTTTTTCGAAGTTTTTTTGGGTTCAACATCTTTCGAACTTTTTTTTGGGTCAAAATTTTTTGGTCCCAAAATTTTTCGAACTTTTTTTTGGGTCAACATTTTTTTGGTCCCAAAATTTTTCGAACTTTTTTTGGGTCAAAATTTTTTTGGTCCCAAAATTTTTTGAACTTTTTTTTTGAGTCAAAATTTTTTTGGACCCAAAATTTTTCGAACTTTTTTTTTGGTCAAAATTTTTTTGGTCCCAAAATTTTTCGAACTTTTTTTTGGCTCAAAATTTTTTCGAAGTTTTTTTGGGTTCAACATCTTTCGAACTTTTTTTTGGGTCAAAATTTTTTGGTCCCAAAATTTTTCGAACTTTTTTTTGGGTCAACATTTTTTTGGTCCCAAAATTTTTCGAACTTTTTTTGGGTCAAAATTTTTTTGGTCCCAAAATTTTTTGAACTTTTTTTTTGAGTCAAAATTTTTTTGGACCCAAAATTTTTCGAACTTTTTTTTTGGTCTAAATTTTTTCGAAGTTTTTTTTGGGTCAAAATTTTTTTTGGTCCCAAAATTTTTCAAACTTTTTTTTGGGTCAAAATTTTTTTGGGTCAAAATGTTTTTGGTCCCAAAATTTTTCGAACTTTTTTTTAGGTCAAGATTTTTTGGGTCAAGACTTTTTTTGGTCCCAAAATTTTTCGAACTTTTTTTGGGTCAAAATGTTTTTGGTCCCAAAATTTTTCGAACTTTTTTTTGGCTCAAAATTCTTTCGAAGTTTTTTTGGGTTCAACATTTTTCGAACTTTTTTTTGGGTCAAAATTTTTTTGGTCCCAAAATTTTTCGAACTTTTTTTTGTGTCAAATTTTTTTGGTCCCAAATTTTTTCGAACTTTTTTTTGGCTCAAAATTTTTTTGGTCCCAAAATTTTTTGAACTTTTTTTGGCTCAAAATGTTTTCGAAGTTAATTTGGGTACAACATTTTTCGAACTTTTTTTGGCTCAAAATTTTTTCGAAGATTTTTTTGGGTTCAATATTTTTCGAAATTTTTTTTGGGTCAAATTTTTTTTGGTCCCAAAAATTTTCGAACTTTTTTTTGGGTCAAGATTTTTCGAACTTTTTTTTGGGTCAAAATTTTTTTGGGTCAAAATTTTTTCAAAATTTTTTTGGGTCAAAATTTTTTCAAACTTTTTTTTGGCTAAAAATTTTTTTGGGTCAATATTTTTTCGAACTTTTTCTTGGGTCAAAATTTTTTTGGTCCCAAAATTTTTCGAACTTTTTTTTGGGTCAAAATTTTTTTGGTCCCAAAATTTTTCGAACTTTTTTTTGGCTCAAAATTTTTTTGGTCCCAAAATTTTTCGAACTTTTTTTTGGCTCAAAATTTTTTTGGTCCCAAAATTTTTTGAACTTTTTTTGGCTCAAAATGTTTTCGAAGATTTTTTTGGGTTCAATATTTTTTCGAACTTTTTCTTGGGTCAAAATTTTTTTGGTCCCAAAATTTTTAGAACTTTTTTTTGGGTCAAAATTTTTTTGGGTTCAACATTTTTCGAACTTTTTTTTGGGTCAAAATATTTTTGGTCCCAAAATTTTTAGAACTTTTTTTTGGGTCAAGATTTTTCGAACTTTTTTTTGGGTCAAAATTTTTTTGGGTCAAAATTTTTTCAAAATTTTTTTGGGTCAAAATTTTTTCAAACTTTTTTTTGGCTAAAAATTTTTTTGGGTCAATATTTTTTCGAACTTTTTCTTGGGTCAAAATTTTTTTGGTCCCAAAATTTTTCGAACTTTTTTTTGGGTCAAAATTTTTTTGGTCCCAAAATTTTTCGAACTTTTTTTTGGCTCAAAATTTTTTTGGTCCCAAAATTTTTCGAACTTTTTTTTGGCTCAAAATTTTTTTGGTCCCAAAATTTTTTGAACTTTTTTTGGCTCAAAATGTTTTCGAAGATTTTTTTGGGTTCAATATTTTTTCGAACTTTTTCTTGGGTCAAAATTTTTTTGGTCCCAAAATTTTTAGAACTTTTTTTTGGGTCAAAATTTTTTTGGGTTCAACATTTTTCGAACTTTTTTTTGGGTCAAAATATTTTTGGTCCCAAAATTTTTAGAACTTTTTTTTGGGTCAAAATTTTTTTGGTCCCAAAATTTTTCGAACTTTTTTTTGGGTCAAAATTTTTTGGGTCAAAATTTTTTTGGTCCCAAAATTTTTCGAACTTTTTTTGGGTCAAAATGTTTTTGGTCCCAAAATTTTTAGAACTTTTTTTTGGGTCAAAATTTTTTTGGGTTCAACATTTTTCGAACTTTTTTTTGGGTCAAAATATTTTTGGTCCCAAAATTTTTAGAACTTTTTTTTGGGTCAAAATTTTTTTGGTCCCAAAATTTTTCGAACTTTTTTTTGGGTCAAAATTTTTTCGAACTTTTTTTGGGTTCAACATTTTTCGAACTTTTTTTTGGGTCAAAATTTTTTTGGTCCCAAAATTTTTCGAACTTTTTTTTGGGTCAAAATTTTTTTGGTCTCAAAATTTTTAGAACTTTTTTTGGGTCAAAATATTTTTGGTCCCAAATTTTTTTGAACTTTTTTTTGGGTCAAAATTTTTTTTGTCCCAAAATTTTTCGCACTTTTTTTTGGGTCAAAATTTTTTTGGTCCCAAAATTTTTCGAACTTTTTTTTGGCTCAAAATTTTTTTGGTCCCAAAATTTTTCGAACTTTTTTTGGGTTCAATATTTTTCGAAATTTTTTTTGGGTCAAATTTTTTTTGGTCCCAAAATTTTTCGAACTTTTTTTGGGGTCAAAATTTTTTTGGTCCCAAAATTTTTCGAACTTTTTTCGAAGTTAATTTGGGTTCAACATTTTTCGAACTTTTTTTGGCTCAAAATTTTTTCGAAGATTTTTTTGGGTTCAACATTTTTCGAACTTTTTTTTGGCTAAAAATTTTTTTGGGTCAATATTTTTTCGAACTTTTTCTTGGGTCAAAATTTTTTTGGTCCCAAAATTTTTCGAACTTTTTTTTGGCTCAAAATTTTTTCGAAGTTTTTTTGGGTTCAACATTTTTCGAACTTTTTTTTGGCTAAAAATTTTTTTGGGTCAATATTTTTTCGAACTTTTTCTTGGGTCAAAATTTTTTTGGTCCCAAAATTTTTCGAACTTTTTTTTGGCTAAAAATTATTTTGGTCCCAAAATTTTTCGAACTTTTTTTGGCTCAAAATTTTCTTGGTCCCAAAATTTTTCGAACTTTTTTTGGCTCAAAATGTTTTCGAAGATTTTTTTGGGTTCAATATTTTTTCGAACTTTTTCTTGGGTCAAAATTTTTTTGGTCCCAAAATTTTTCGAACTTTTTTTTGGGTCAAAATTTTTTGGGTCAAAATTTTTTTGGTCCCAAAATTTTTAGAAACTTTTTTTGGGTCAAAATGTTTTTGGTCCCAAAATTTTTCGAACTTTTTTTTGGGTCAAATTTTTTTTGGGTTCAACATTTTTCGAACTTTTTTTTGGGTCAAAATTTTTTTGGTCCCAAAATTTTTAGAACTTTTTTTTGGGTCAAAATTTTTTTGGTCCCAAAATTTTTAGAACTTTTTTTTGGGTCAAAATTTTTTTGGTCCCAAAATTTTTCGAATTTTTTTTGGGTAAAAATTTTTTCGAACTTTTTTTTGGGTCAAAATTTTTTTGGTCCCAAAATTTTTCCAACTTTTTTTTGGGTCAAAATTTTTTTGGTCCCAAATTTTTTCGAACTTTTTTTTGGGTCAAAATTTTTTTGGTCCCAAAATTTTTCGAACTTTTTTTTGGGTCAAAATTTTTTTGGTCCCAAAATTTTTCGAACTTTTTTTTGGCTCAAAATTTTTTTGGTCCCAAAATTTTTCGAACTTTTTTTGGCTCAAAATTTTTTCGAAGATTTTTTGGGGTTCAATATTTTTCGAAATTTTTTTTGGGTCAAATTTTTTTTGGTCCCAAAATTTTTCGAACTTTTTTTTGGGTCAAAATTTTTTGGGTCAAAATTTTTTTGGTCCTAAAATTTTTCGAAATTTTGTTTGGCTCAAAATTTTTTTGGGTCAAAATGTTTTTGGTCCCAAAATTTTTCGAACTTTTTTTTGGGTCAAAATGTTTTTGGTCCCAAAATTTTTTGAACTTTTTTTGGGTCAAAATTTTTTTGGTCCCAAAATTTTTCGAACTTTCTTTTGGCTCAAAATTTTTTCGAAGTTTTTTTGGGTTCAACATTTTTCGAACTTTTTTTTGGGTCAAAATTTTTTTGATCCCAAAATTTTTCGAACTTTTTTTTGGGTCAAAATTTTTTTGGTCCCAAATTTTTTCAAACTTTTTTTTGGGTCAAAATTTTTTTGGTCCCAAAATTTTTCAAACTTTTTTTTTGGGTCAAAATTTTTTTGGTCCCAAAATTTTTTGAACTTTTTTTGGGTCAAAATTTTTTTGGTCCCAAAATTTTTCGAACTTTTTTTGGGTCAAAATTTTTTTGGTCCCAAAATTTTTCGAACTTTTTTTTGGCTCAAAATTTTTTCGAAGTTTTTTTGGGTTCAACATTTTTCAAACTTTTTTTTGGGTCAAAATTTTTTTGGTCCCAAAATTTTTCAAACTTTTTTTTGGGTCAAAATTTTTTTGGTCCCAAAATTTTTCGAACTTTTTTTTGGGACAAAATTTTTTCGAATTTTTTTTTGGGTCATAATTTTTTTGGTCCCAAAATTTTTCGAACTTTTTTTTGGCTCAAAATTTTTTTGGTCCCAAAATTTTTCGAACTTTTTTTGGCTCAAAATTTTTTCGAAGATTTTTTGGGGTTCAATATTTTTCGAAATTTTTTTTGGGTCAAATTTTTTTTGGTCCCAAAATTTTTCGAACTTTTTTTTGGGTCAAAATTTTTTGGGTCAAAATTTTTTTGGTCCTAAAATTTTTCGAAATTTTGTTTGGCTCAAAATTTTTTTGGGTCAAAATGTTTTTGGTCCTAAAATTTTTCGATCTTTTTTTGGGTCAAAATTTTTTTGGTCCCAAAATTTTTCGAACTTTTTTTGGGTCAAAATTTTTTTGGTCCCAAAATTTTTCGAACTTTTTTTTGGCTCAAAATTTTTTCGAAGTTTTTTTGGGTTCAACATTTTTCAAACTTTTTTTTGGGTCAAAATTTTTTTGGTCCCAAAATTTTTCAAACTTTTTTTTGGGTCAAAATTTTTTTGGTCCCAAAATTTTTCGAACTTTTTTTTGGGACAAAATTTTTTCGAATTTTTTTTTGGGTCATAATTTTTTTGGTCCCAAAATTTTTCGAACTTTTTTTTGGCTCAAAATTTTTTTGGTCCCAAAATTTTTCGAACTTTTTTTGGCTCAAAATTTTTTCGAAGATTTTTTGGGGTTCAATATTTTTCGAAATTTTTTTTGGGTCAAATTTTTTTTGGTCCCAAAATTTTTCGAACTTTTTTTTGGGTCAAAATTTTTTGGGTCAAAATTTTTTTGGTCCTAAAATTTTTCGAAATTTTGTTTGGCTCAAAATTTTTTTGGGTCAAAATGTTTTTGGTCCTAAAATTTTTCGATCTTTTTTTTGGGTCAAGATTTTTTGGATCAAAACTTTTTTCGGTCCCAAAATTTTTTGAACTTTTTTTGGTTCAAAATGTTTTTGGTCCCAAAATTTTTTGAACTTTTTTTGGGTCAAAATTTTTTTGGTCCCAAAATTTTTCGAACTTTCTTTTGGCTCAAAATTTTTTCGAAGTTTTTTTGGGTTCAACATTTTTCGAACTTTTTTTTGGGTCAAAATTTTTTTGATCCCAAAATTTTTCGAACTTTTTTTTGGGTCAAAATTTTTTTGGTCCCAAATTTTTTCAAACTTTTTTTTGGGTCAAAATTTTTTTGGTCCCAAAAATTTTCGAACTTTTTTTTGGGTCAAAATTTTTTTGGTCCCAAAATTTTTTGAACTTTTTTTGGGTCAAAATTTTTTTGGTCCCAAAATTTTTCGAACTTTTTTTGGGTCAAAATTTTTTTGGTCCCAAAATTTTTCGAACTTTTTTTTGGCTCAAAATTTTTTCGAAGTTTTTTTGGGTTCAACATTTTTCGAACTTTTTTTTGGGTCAAAATTTTTTTGGTCCCAAAATTTTTCAAACTTTTTTTTGGGTCAAAATTTTTTTGGTCCCAAAATTTTTCGAACTTTTTTTTGGGACAAAATTTTTTCGAACTTTTTTTTGGGACATAATTTTTTTGGTCCCAAAATTTTTCGAACTTTTTTTTGGGTCAAAATTTTTTTGGTCCCAAAATTTTTCGAACTTTTTTTTGGCTCAAAATTTTTTTGGTCCCAAAATTTTTCGAACTTTTTTTGGCTCAAAATTTTTTCGAAGATTTTTTTGGGTTCAATATTTTTTGAAAAATTTTTTGGGTCAAACTTTTTTTGGTCCCAAAATTTTTAAAAAATTTTTTTGGCTCAAAATGTTTTTGGGTCAAAATTTTTTCGAACTTTTTTTTGGGTCAAAATTTTTTAGGTCCCAAAATTTTTCAAACTTTTTTTTGGCTCAAAGTTTTTTTGGGTCAATATTTTTTCGAACTTTTTTTTGGGTCAAAATTTTTTTGGGTCAAAATTTTTTCAAACTTTTTTTTGGCTAAAATTTTTTTTGGGTCAATATTTTTTCGAACTTTTTCTTGGGTCAAAATTTTTTTGGTCCCAAAATTTTTCGAACTTTTTTTTGGGTCAAAATTTTTTTGGTCCCAAAATTTTTCGAACTTTTTTTTGGCTCAAAATTTTTTTGGTCCCAAAATTTTTCGAACTTTTTTTGGCTCAAAATGTTTTCGAAGATTTTTTTGGGTTCAATATTTTTTCGAACTTTTTCTTGGGTCAAAATTTTTTTGGTCCCAAAACTTTTTGAACTTTTTTTTGGGTCAAAATTTTTTGGGTCAAAATTTTTTTGGTCCCAAAATTTTTAGAACTTTTTTTTGGGTCAAAATTTTTTTGGTCCCAAAATTTTTCGAATTTTTTTTTGGGTCAAAATTTTTTCGAACTTTTTTTTGGGTCAAAATTTTTTTGGTCCCAAAATTTTTCGAACTTTTTTTTGGGTCAAAATTTTTTTGGTCCCAAATTTTTTCGAACTTTTTTTTGGGTCAAAATTTTTTTGGTCCCAAAATTTTTCGAACTTTTTTTTGGGTCAAATTTTTTTTGGTGCCAAAATTTTTCAAACTTTTTTTTGGGTCAAAATTTTTTTGGTCCCAAAATTTTTCGAACTTTTTTTTGGGACAAAATTTTTTCGAACTTTTTTTTGGGTCATAATTTTTTTGGTCCCAAAATTTTTCGAACTTTTTTTTGGGTCAAAATTTTTTTGGTCCCAAAATTTTTCGAACTTTTTTTTGGCTCAAAATTTTTTTGGTCCCAAAATTTTTCGAACTTTTTTTGGCTCAAAATTTTTTCGAAGATTTTTTTGGGTTCAATATTTTTTGAAAATTTTTTTGGGTCAAACTTTTTTTGGTCCCAAAATTTTTTAAAAATTTTTTTGGCTCAAAATGTTTTTGGGTCAAAATTTTTTCGAACTTTTTTTTGGGTCAAAATTTTTTAGGTCCCAAAATTTTTCAAACTTTTTTTTGGCTCAAAGTTTTTTTGGGTCAATATTTTTTCGAACTTTTTTTTGGGTCAAAATTTTTTTGGGTCAAAATTTTTTCAAACTTTTTTTTGGCTAAAATTTTTTTTGGGTCAATATTTTTTCGAACTTTTTCTTGGGTCAAAATTTTTTTGGTCCCAAAATTTTTCGAACTTTTTTTTGGGTCAAAATTTTTTTGGTCCCAAAATTTTTCGAACTTTTTTTTGGCTCAAAATTTTTTTGGTCCCAAAATTTTTCGAACTTTTTTTGGCTCAAAATGTTTTCGAAGATTTTTTTGGGTTCAATATTTTTTCGAACTTTTTCTTGGGTCAAAATTTTTTTGGTCCCAAAACTTTTTGAACTTTTTTTTGGGTCAAAATTTTTTGGGTGAAAATTTTTTTGGTCCCAAAATTTTTAGAACTTTTTTTTGGGTCAAAATTTTTTTGGTCCCAAAATTTTTCGAATTTTTTTTTGGGTCAAAATTTTTTCGAACTTTTTTTTGGGTCAAAATTTTTTTGGTCCCAAAATTTTTCGAACTTTTTTTTGGGTCAAAATTTTTTTGGTCCCAAATTTTTTCGAACTTTTTTTTGGGTCAAAATTTTTTTGGTCCCAAAATTTTTCGAACTTTTTTTTGGGTCAAAATTTTTTTGGTCCCAAAATTTTTCGAACTTTTTTTTGGCTCAAAATTTTTTTGGTCCCAAAATTTTTCGAACTTTTTTTGGCTCAAAATTTTTTCGAAGATTTTTTGGGGTTCAATATTTTTCGAAATTTTTTTTGGGTCAAATTTTTTTTGGTCCCAAAATTTTTCGAACTTTTTTTTGGGTCAAAATTTTTTGGGTCAAAATTTTTTTGGTCCTAAAATTTTTCGAAATTTTGTTTGGCTCAAAATTTTTTTGGGTCAAAATGTTTTTGGTCCCAAAATTTTTCGAACTTTTTTTTGGGTCAAGATTTTTTGGGTCAAAACTTTTTTCGGTCCCAAAATTTTTTGAACTTTTTTTGGGTCAAAATGTTTTTGGTCCCAAAATTTTTTGAACTTTTTTTGGGTCAAAATTTTTTTGGTCCCAAAATTTTTCGAACTTTCTTTTGGCTCAAAATTTTTTCGAAGTTTTTTTGGGTTCAACATTTTTCGAACTTTTTTTTGGGTCAAAATTTTTTTGATCCCAAAATTTTTCGAACTTTTTTTTGGGTCAAAATTTTTTTGGTCCCAAATTTTTTCAAACTTTTTTTTGGGTCAAAATTTTTTTGGTCCCAAAATTTTTCGAACTTTTTTTTGGGTCAAAAGTTTTTTTGGTCCCAAAATTTTTCGAACTTTTTTTGGGTCAAAATTTTTTTGGTCCCAAAATTTTTCGAACTTTTTTTGGGTCAAAATTTTTTTGGTCCCAAAATTTTTCGAACTTTTTTTTGGCTCAAAATTTTTTCGAAGTTTTTTTGGGTTCAACATTTTTCGAACTTTTTTTTGGGTCAAAATTTTTTTGGTCCCAAAATTTTTCAAACTTTTTTTTGGGTCAAAATTTTTTTGGTCCCAAAATTTTTCGAACTTTTTTTTGGGACAAAATTTTTTCGAACTTTTTTTTGGGTCATAATTTTTTTGGTCCCAAAATTTTTCGAACTTTTTTTTGGGTCAAAATTTTTTTGGTCCCAAAATTTTTCGAACTTTTTTTTGGCTCAAAATTTTTTTGGTCCCAAAATTTTTCGAACTTTTTTTGGCTCAAAATTTTTTCGAAGATTTTTTTGGGTTCAATATTTTTCGAAAAATTTTTTGGGTCAAACTTTTTTTGGTCCCAAAATTTTTTAAAAATTTTTTTGGCTCAAAATGTTTTTGGGTCAAAATTTTTTCGAACTTTTTTTTGGGTCAAAATTTTTTAGGTCCCAAAATTTTTCAAACTTTTTTTTGGCTCAAAGTTTTTTTGGGTCAATATTTTTTCGAACTTTTTTTTGGGTCAAAATTTTTTTGGGTCAAAATTTTTTCAAACTTTTTTTTGGCTAAAATTTTTTTTGGGTCAATATTTTTTCGAACTTTTTCTTGGGTCAAAATTTTTTTGGTCCCAAAATTTTTCGAACTTTTTTTTGGGTCAAAATTTTTTTGGTCCCAAAATTTTTCGAACTTTTTTTTGGCTCAAAATTTTTTTGGTCCCAAAATTTTTCGAACTTTTTTTGGCTCAAAATGTTTTCGAAGATTTTTTTGGGTTCAATATTTTTTCGAACTTTTTCTTGGGTCAAAATTTTTTTGGTCCCAAAACTTTTTGAACTTTTTTTTGGCTCAAAATTTTTTTGGTCAAAATTTTTTTGGTCCCAAAATTTTTCGAACTTTTTTTGGGTCAAAATGTTTTTGGTCCCAAAATTTTTCGAACTTTTTTTTGGGTCAAAATTTTTTTGGGTTCAACATTTTTCGAACTTTTTTTTGGGTCAAAATGTTTTTGGTCCCAAAATTTTTAGAACTTTTTTTTGGGTCAAAATTTTTTTGGTCCCAAAATTTTTCGAACTTTTTTTTGGGTCAAAATTTTTTCGAACTTTTTTTGGGTTCAACATTTTTCGAACTTTTTTTTGGGTCAAAATTTTTTTGGTCCCAAAATTTTTCGAACTTTTTTTTTTGTCAAAATTTTTTTGGTCCCAAAATTTTTCGACCTTTTTTTTGGGTCAAAATATTTTTGGTCCCAAATTTTTTTGAAATTTTTTTTGGGTCAAAATTTTTTTGGTCCCAAAATTTTTCGAACTTTTTTTTGGGTCAAAATTTTTTTGGTCCCAAAATTTTTCGAACTTTTTTTGGCTCAAAATTTTTTCGAAGATTTTTTTGGGTTCAATATTTTTCAAAATTTTTTTTGGGTCAAATTTTTTTTGGTCCCAAAATTTTTCGAAATTTTTTGGGTCAAAATTTTTTTGGTCCCAAAATTTTTCGAACTTTTTTTTGGGTCAAAATTTTTTGGGTCAAAATTTTTTTGGTCCTAAAATTTTTCGAAATTTTGTTTGGCTCAAAATTTTTTTGGGTCAAAATGTTTTTGGTCCCAAAATTTTTCGAACTTTTTTTTGGGTCAAGATTTTTTGGCTCAAAACTTTTTTTGGTCCCAAAATTTTTCGAACTTTTTTTGGGTCAAAATGTTTTTGGTCCCAAAATTTTTTGAAAATTTTTTTGGGTCAAAATTTTTTTGGTCCTAAAATTTTTCGAAATTTTGTTTGGCTCAAAATTTTTTTGGGTCAAAATTTTTTTGGTCCCAAAATTTTTCGAAATTTTTTTTTTGTCAAAATTTTTTTGGTCCCAAAATTTTTCGACCTTTTTTTTGGGTCAAAATATTTTTGGTCCCAAATTTTTTTGAAATTTTTTTTGGGTCAAAATTTTTTTGGTCCCAAAATTTTTCGAACTTTTTTTTGGGTCAAAATTTTTTTGGTCCCAAAATTTTTCGAACTTTTTTTGGCTCAAAATTTTTTCGAAGATTTTTTTGGGTTCAATATTTTTCAAAATTTTTTTTGGGTCAAATTTTTTTTGGTCCCAAAATTTTTCGAACTTTTTTTTGGGTCAAAATTTTTTTGGTCCCAAAATTTTTCGAACTTTTTTTTGGGTCAAAATTTTTTGGGTCAAAATTTTTTTGGTCCTAAAATTTTTCGAAATTTTGTTTGGCTCAAAATTTTTTTGGGTCAAAATGTTTTTGGTCCCAAAATTTTTCGAACTTTTTTTTGGGTCAAGATTTTTTGGCTCAAAACTTTTTTTGGTCCCAAAATTTTTCGAACTTTTTTTGGGTCAAAATGTTTTTGGTCCCAAAATTTTTTGAACTTTTTTTGGGTCAAAATTTTTTTGGTCCCAAAATCTTTTGAACTTTCTTTTGGCTCAATTTTTTTTCGAAGTTTTTTTGGGTTCAACATTTTTCGAACTTTTTTTTGGGTCAAAATTTTTTTGGTCCCAAAATTTTTCGAACTTTTTTTGGGTCAAAATTTTTTTGGTCCCAAAATTTTTCAAACTTTTTTTTGGGTCAAAATTTTTTTGGTCCCAAAATTTTTCGAACTTTTTTTGGGTCAAAATTTTTTTGGTCCCAAAATTTTTCGAACTTTTTTTGGGTCAAAATTTTTTTGGTCCCAAAATTTTTCGAACTTTTTTTTGGCTCAAAATTTTTTCGAAGTTTTTTTGGGTTCAACATTTTTCGAACTTTTTTTTGGGTCAAAATTTTTTTGGTCCCAAAATTTTTCGAACTTTTTTTTGGGTCAAAATTTTTTCGAACTTTTTTTTGGGTCAAAATTTTTTTGGTCCCAAAATTTTTCAAACTTTTTTTTGGGTCAAATCTTTTTTGGTCCCAAAATTTTTCAAACTTTTTTTTGGCTCAAAATTTTTTCGAAGATTTTTTTGGGTTCAATATTTTTCGAAATTTTTTTTTTGTCAAATTTTTTTTGGTCCCAAAATTTTTCGAACTGTTTTTTGGGTCAAACTTTTTTTGGTCCCAAAATTTTTCGAACTTTTTTTGACTCAAAATTTTTTCAAAGATTTTTTTGGGTTCAATATTTTTCGAAATTTTTTTTGGGTCAAATATTTTTTTGGTCACAAAATTTTTCGAAATTTTTTTTGTGTCAAATTTTTTTTGGTCCCAAAATTTTTCGAACTTTTTTTTGGCTCAAAATTTTTTCGAGTTTTTTTTGGGTTCAACATTTTTCGAACTTTTTTTTGGGTCAAAATTTTTTTGGTCCCAAAATTTTTCGAACTTTTTTTGGCTCAAAATGTTTTCGAAGATTTTTTTGGGTTCAATATTTTTTCGAACTTTTTCTTGGCTCAAAATTTTTTTGGGTCAAAATTTTTTTGGTCCCAAAATTTTTCGAAATTTTTTTTTTGTCAAAATTTTTTTGGTCCCAAAATTTTTCGACCTTTTTTTTGGGTCAAAATATTTTTGGTCCCAAATTTTTTTGAAATTTTTTTTGGGTCAAAATTTTTTTGGTCCCAAAATTTTTCGAACTTTTTTTTGGGTCAAAATTTTTTTGGTCCCAAAATTTTTCGAACTTTTTTTGGCTCAAAATTTTTTCGAAGATTTTTTTGGGTTCAATATTTTTCAAAATTTTTTTTGGGTCAAATTTTTTTTGGTCCCAAAATTTTTCGAACTTTTTTTTGGGTCAAAATTTTTTTGGTCCCAAAATTTTTCGAACTTTTTTTTGGGTCAAAATTTTTTGGGTCAAAATTTTTTTGGTCCTAAAATTTTTCGCAATTTTGTTTGGCTCAAAATTTTTTTGGGTCTAAATGTTTTTGGTCCCAAAATTTTTCGAACTTTTTTTTGGGTCAAGATTTTTTGGCTCAAAACTTTTTTTGGTCCCAAAATTTTTCGAACTTTTTTTGGGTCAAAATGTTTTTGGTCCCAAAATTTTTTGAACTTTTTTTGGGTCAAAATTTTTTTGGTCCCAAAATCTTTTGAACTTTCTTTTGGCTCAATTTTTTTTCGAAGTTTTTTTGGGTTCAACATTTTTCGAACTTTTTTTTGGGTCAAAATTTTTTTGGTCCCAAAATTTTTCGAACTTTTTTTGGGGTCAAAATTTTTTTGGTCCCAAATTTTTTCGAACTTTTTTTTGGGTCAAAATTTTTTTGGTCCCAAAATTTTTCAAACTTTTTTTTGGGTCAAAATTTTTTTGGTCCCAAAATTTTTCGAACTTTTTTTGGGTCAAAATTTTTTTGGTCCCAAAATTTTTCGAACTTTTTTTGGGTCAAAATTTTTTTGGTCCCAAAATTTTTCGAACTTTTTTTTGGCTCAAAATTTTTTCGAAGTTTTTTTGGGTTCAACATTTTTCGAACTTTTTTTTGGGTCAAAATTTTTTTGGTCCCAAAATTTTTCAAACTTTTTTTTGGGTCAAAATTTTTTTGGTCCCAAAATTTTTCGAACTTTTTTTTGGGTCAAAATTTTTTCGAACTTTTTTTTGGGTCAAAATTTTTTTGGTCCCAAAATTTTTCAAACTTTTTTTTGGGTCAAATCTTTTTTGGTCCCAAAATTTTTCAAACTTTTTTTTGGCTCAAAATTTTTTTGTTCCCAAAATTTTTCGAACTTTTTTTGGCTCAAAATTTTTTCGAAGATTTTTTTGGGTTCAATATTTTTCGAAATTTTTTTTTTGTCAAATTTTTTTTGGTCCCAAAATTTTTCGAACTTTTTTTTGGGTCAAACTTTTTTTGGTCCCAAAATTTTTCGAACTTTTTTTGACTCAAAATTTTTTCAAAGATTTTTTTGGGTTCAATATTTTTCGAAATTTTTTTTGGGTCAAATATTTTTTTGGTCACAAAATTTTTCGAAATTTTTTTTGTGTCAAATTTTTTTTGGTCCCAAAATTTTTCGAACTTTTTTTTGACTCAAAATTTTTTTGGGTTCAACATTTTTCGAACTTTTTTTTGGGTCAAAATTTTTTTGGTCTCAAAATTTTTCGAACTTTTTTTTGGGTCAAAATTTTTTCGAACTTTTTTTGGGTTCAACATTTTGCGAACTTTTTTTTGGGTCAAAATTTTTTTGGTCCCAAAATTTTTCGAACTTTTTTTTGGGTCAAAATATTTTTGGTCCCAAATTTTTTTGAAATTTTTTTTGGGTCAAAATTTTTTTGGTCCCAAAATTTTTCGAACTTTTTTTTGGGTCAAAATTTTTTTGGTCCCAAAATTTTTCGAACGTTTTTTGGCTCAAAATTTTTTCGAAGATTTTTTTGGGTTCAATATTTTTCGAAATTTTTTTTGGGTCAAATTTTTTTTGGTCCCAAAATTTTTCGAACTTTTTTTTGGGTCAAAATTTTTTTGGTCCCAAAATTTTTCAAACTTTTTTTTGGGTCAAATCTTTTTTGGTCCCAAAATTTTTCAAACTTTTTTTTGGCTCAAAATTTTTTTGTTCCCAAAATTTTTCGAACTTTTTTTGGCTCAAAATTTTTTCGAAGATTTTTTTGGGTTCAATATTTTTCGAAATTTTTTTTTTGTCAAATTTTTTTTGGTCCCAAAATTTTTCGAACTTTTTTTTGGGTCAAACTTTTTTTGGTCCCAAAATTTTTCGAACTTTTTTTGACTCAAAATTTTTTCAAAGATTTTTTTGGGTTCAATATTTTTCGAAATTTTTTTTGGGTCAAATATTTTTTTGGTCACAAAATTTTTCGAAATTTTTTTTGTGTCAAATTTTTTTTGGTCCCAAAATTTTTCGAACTTTTTTTTGACTCAAAATTTTTTTGGGTTCAACATTTTTCGAACTTTTTTTTGGGTCAAAATTTTTTTGGTCCCAAAATTTTTAGAACTTTTTTTTGGGTCAAAATTTTTTTGGTCTCAAAATTTTTCGAACTTTTTTTTGGGTCAAAATTTTTTCGAACTTTTTTTGGGTTCAACATTTTGCGAACTTTTTTTTGGGTCAAAATTTTTTTGGTCCCAAAATTTTTCGAACTTTTTTTTGGGTCAAAATATTTTTGGTCCCAAATTTTTTTGAAATTTTTTTTGGGTCAAAATTTTTTTGGTCCCAAAATTTTTCGAACTTTTTTTTGGGTCAAAATTTTTTTGGTCCCAAAATTTTTCGAACGTTTTTTGGCTCAAAATTTTTTCGAAGATTTTTTTGGGTTCAATATTTTTCGAAATTTTTTTTGGGTCAAATTTTTTTTGGTCCCAAAATTTTTCGAACTTTTTTTTGGGTCAAAATTTTTTTGGTCCCAAAATTTTTCGAACTTTTTTTTGGGTCAAAATTTTTCGGGTCAAAATTTTTTTGGTCCTAAAATTTTTCGAAATTTTGTTTGGCTCAAAATTTTTTTGGGTCAAAATGTTTTTGGTCCCAAAATTTTTCGAACTTTTTTTTGGGTCAAGATTTTTTGGGTCAAAACTTTTTTCGAACTTTTTTTTGGCTCAAAATTTTTTTGGTCCCAAAATTTTTCGAACTTTTTTTTGGCTCAAAATTTTTTTGGTCCCAAAATTTTTCGAACTTTTTTTTGGCTCAAAATTTTTTTGGTCCCAAAATTTTTCGAACTTTTTTTTGGGTCAAAATTTTTTGGGTCAAAATTTTTTTGGTCCTAAAATTTTTCGAAATTTTGTTTGGCTCAAAATTTTTTTGGGTCAAAATGTTTTTGGTCCCAAAATTTTTCGAACTTTTTTTTGGGTCAAGATTTTTTGGCTCAAAACTTTTTTTGGTCCCAAAATTTTTCGAACTTTTTTTGGGTCAAAATGTTTTTGGTCCCAAAATTTTTTGAACTTTTTTTGGGTCAAAATTTTTTTGGTCCCAAAATCTTTTGAACTTTCTTTTGGCTCAATTTTTTTTCGAAGTTTTTTTGGGTTCAACATTTTTCGAACTTTTTTTTGGGTCAAAATTTTTTTGGTCCCAAAATTTTTCGAACTTTTTTTGGGGTCAAAATTTTTTTGGTCCCAAATTTTTTCGAACTTTTTTTTGGGTCAAAATTTTTTTGGTCCCAAAATTTTTCGAACTTTTTTTTGGGTCAAAATTTTTTTGGTCCCAAAATTTTTCGAACTTTTTTTGGGTCAAAATTTTTTTGGTCCCAAAATTTTTCGAACTTTTTTTGGGTCAAAATTTTTTTGGTCCCAAAATTTTTAGAACTTTTTTTTGGCTCAAAATTTTTTCGAAGTTTTTTTGGGTTCAACATTTTTCGAACTTTTTTTTGGGTCAAAATTTTTTTGGTCCCAAAATTTTTCAAACTTTTTTTTGGGTCAAAATTTTTTTGGTCCCAAAATTTTTCGAACTTTTTTTTGGGTCAAAATTTTTTCGAACTTTTTTTTGGGTCAAAATTTTTTTGGTCCCAAAATTTTTCAAACTTTTTTTTGGGTCAAATCTTTTTTGGTCCCAAAATTTTTCAAACTTTTTTTTGGCTCAAAATTTTTTTGTTCCCAAAATTTTTCGAACTTTTTTTGGCTCAAAATTTTTTCGAAGATTTTTTTGGGTTCAATATTTTTCGAAATTTTTTTTTTGTCAAATTTTTTTTGGTCCCAAAATTTTTCGAACTTTTTTTTGGGTCAAACTTCTTTTGGTCCCAAAATTTTTCGAACTTTTTTTGACTCAAAATTTTTTCAAAGATTTTTTTGGGTTCAATATTTTTCGAAATTTTTTTTGGGTCAAAATTTTTTTGGTCCCAAAATTTTTCGAACTTTTTTTGGCTCAAAATGTTTTCGAAGATTTTTTTGGGTTCAATATTTTTTCGAACTTTTTCTTGGGTCAAAATTTTTTTGGTCCCAAAATTTTTCGAACTTTTTTTTGGGTAAAAATTTTTTTGGTCCCAAAATTTTTCGAACTTTTTTTTGGGTCAAAATTTTTTTAGTCCCAAAATTTTTCGAACTTTTGTTTGGCTCAAAATTTTTTTGGGTCAAAAATTTTTCTAACTTTTTTTGGGGTCAAAATTTTTTTGGTCCCAAAATTTTTTGAACTTTTTTTTGGGTCAAAATTTTGTGGGTCAAAACTTTTTTTGGTCCCAAAATTTTTCTAACTTTTTTTAGGTCAAAATGTTTTTGGTCCCAAAATTTTTCGAACTTTTTTTTGGGTAAAATTTTTTTTGGTCCCAAAAGTTTTCGAACTTTTTTTTTGCTCGAAATTTTTTCGAAGTTTTTTTGGGTTCAACATTGTTCAAACTCTTTTTTGGGTCAAAAATTTTTTGGTCCAAAAATTTTTCGACCTTTTTTTTGGGTCAAATTATTTTTGGTCCCAAAATTTTTCAAACTTTTTTTTGGGTCAAAATTTTTTTGGTCCCAAAATTTTTCAAACTTTTTTTTGGGTCAAAATTTTTTTGGTCCCAAAATTTTTCAAAGTTTTTTTGGGTCAAAATTTTTTTGGTTCCAAAATTTTTCAAACATTTTTTTGGGTCAAAATTTTTTTGGTCCCAAAATTTTTCAAACTTTTTTTTGGCTCAAAATTTTTTTGGGTCAATATTTTTTCGAACTTTTTTTTGGGTCAAATTTTTTTTGGTCCTAAAATTTTTCCAAGTTGTTTTTGGGTCAACATTTTTTTGGTCCCAAAATTTTTCAAACTTTTTTTTGGCTCAAAATTTTTTTGGGTCAATATTTTTTCGAACTTTTTTTTGGGTCAAATTTTTTTTGGTCCTAAAATTTTTCAAACTTTTTTTTGGGTCAAAATTTTTTTGGTCCCAAAATTTTTCAAAGTTTTTTTGGGTCAAAATTTTTTTGGTCCCAAAATTTTTTAAACTTTTTTTTGGGTCAAAATTTTTTTGGTCCCAAAATTTTTCAAACTTTTTTTTGGGTCAAAATTTTTTTGGTCCCAAAATTTTTCAAAGTTTTTTTGGGTCAAAATTTTTTTGGTTCCAAAATTTTTCAAACATTTTTTTGGGTCAAAATTTTTTTGGTCCCAAAATTTTTCAAACTTTTTTTTGGCTCAAATTTTTTTCAAAGTCTTTTTTGGGTTCAATATTTTTCAAACCTTTTTTTGGGTCAAAATTTTTTTGGTCCCAAAAATTTTCAAACTTTTTTTTGGCTCAAAATTTTTTTGGGTCAATATTTTTTCGAACTTTTTTTTGGGTCAAATTTTTTTTGGTCCTAAAATTTTTCGAAGTTGTTTTTGGGTCAACATTTTTTTGGTCCCAAAATTTTTCAAACTTTTTTTTGGCTCAAAATTTTTTTGGGTCAATATTTTTTCGAACTTTTTTTTGGGTCAATTTTTTTTTGGTCCTAAAATTTTTCAAACTTTTTTTTGGGTCAAAATTTTTTTGGTCCCAAAATTTTTCAAAGTTTTTTTGGGTCAAAATTTTTTTGGTCCCAAAATTTTTCAAACTTTTTTTTGGGTCAAAATTTTTTTGGTCCCAAAATTTTTCAAACTTTTTTTTGGCTCAAAATTTTTTTGGGTCAATATTTTTTCAAAGTTTTTTTTGGGTCAAAATTTTTTTGGTCCCAAAATTTTTCAAACTTTTTTTTGGCTCAAAATTTTTTTGGGTCAATATTTTTTCGAACTTTTTTTGGGGTCAAAGTTTTTTTGGTCCCAAAATTTTTCAAACTTTTTTTTTGGTCAAAATTTTTTCGAAGTTTTTTTTGGGTCAATAATTTTCGAACTTTTTTTTGGGTCAAATTTTTTTTTGGTCCCAAAATTTTTCGAACTTTTTTTGGCTCAAATTTTTTTTGGTCCCAAATTTTTTCGAACTTTTTTTTGGGTCAATTTTTTTTTGGTCCTAAAATTTTTCGAAGTTGTTTTTGGGTCAACATTTTTTTCGTCCCAAAATTTTTCAAACTTTTTTTTGGCTGAAATATTTTTTGGGTCAATATTTTTTCGAACTTTTTTTTGGGTCAAAATTTTTTTGGTCCCAAAATTTTTCGAACTTTTTTTTTGGTCAAAATTTTTTTGGTCCCAAAATTTTTCAAACTTTTTTTTGGCTCAAAATTTTTTCAAAGTCTTTTTTGGTCCCAATATTTTTCAAACTGTTTTTTTGGGTCAAATTTTTTTTGGTCCCAAAATTTTTCAAACTTTTTTTTGGCTCAAAATTTTTTTGGGTCAATATTTTTTCGAACTTTTTTTGGGGTCAAAATTTTTTTGGTCCCAAAATTTTTCGAACTTTTTTTTTGGTCAAAATTTTTTTGGTCCCAAATTTTTTCGAACTTTTTTTTGGCTCAAAATTTTTTTGGTCCCAAAATTTTTCGAACTTTTTTTGGTCCCAAAATTTTTCGAAGTTTTTTTTGGGTCAAAATTTTTTTGGTCCCAAAATTTTCGAACTTTTTTTTGGCTCAAAATTTTTTCAAAGTTTTTTTTGGGTCAAAATTTTTTTGGTCCCAAAATTTTTCAAACTTTTTTTTGGCTCAAAATTTTTTTGGGTCAATATTTTTTCGAACTTTTTTTTGGGTCAAAATTTTTTTGGTCCCAAAATTTTTCAAACTTTTTTTTTTGGTCAAAATTTTTTCGTGGTTTGTGATTCTGGTGAAAATTTTGACCATTCATGAAACCTTGTTTTTTCCATGACAAATTACTCAAACGAGTGGGAAAATGCATGGGCATGGTAAATTGGGCCAAATTTTGCTCAGAAATGTGACAAAAAGCACTTTTCAATTTTTGACCCAAATCAGAAAAAAAACGTAGACCCGCGGTATGTGATTCTGGTGAAAATTTTGAGCATTCATGAAACCTTCTTTTTTCCATGACAAATTACTCAAACGAGTGGGAAAATGCATGGGCATGGTAAATTGGGCCAAATTTTGCTCAGAAATGTGACAAAAAGCACTTTTCAATTTTTGACCCAAATCAGAAAAAAACGTAGACTGTGATTCTGGTGAAAATTTTGACCATTCAAGAAACCTTGTTTTTTCCATGACAAATTACTCAAACGAGTGGGAAAATGCATGGGCATGGTATATTGGGCCAAATTTTGCTCAGAAATGTGACAAAAAGCACTTTTCAATTTTTGACCCAAATCAGAAAAAAACGTAGATGTGATTCTGGTGAAAATTTTGACCATTCATGAAACCTTGTTTTTTCCATGACAAATTACTCAAACGAGTGGGAAAATGCATGGGCATGGTAAATTGGGCCAAATTTTGCTCAGAAATGTGACAAAAAGCACTTTTCAATTTTTGTCCCAAATCAGACAAAAACGTAGACCCGCGGTATTTGATTCTGGTGAAAATTTTGAGCATTCATGAAACCTTGTTTTTTCCATGAAAAATTACTCAAACGAGTGGGAAAATGCATGGGCATGGTAAATTGGGCCAAATTATGCTCAGAAATGTGACAAAAAGCACTTTTCAATTTTTGACCCAAATCAGAAAAAAACGTAGACCAGCAGTATGTGATTCTGGTGAAAATTTTGACCATTCATGAAACCTTGTTTTTTCCATGAAAAATTACTCAAACGAGTGGGAAAAATGCATGGGCATGGTATATTGGGCCAAATTTTGCTCAGAAATGTGACAAAAAGCACTTTTCAATTTTTGTCCCAAATCAGAAAAAAACGTAGACCCGCGGTATTTGATTCTGGTGAAAATTTTGACCATTCATGAAACCTTGTTTTTTCCATGAAAAATTACTCAAACGAGTGGGAAAATGCATGGGCATGGTAAATTGGGCCAAATTTTGCTCAGAAACGTGACAAAAAGCACTTTTCAATTTTTGACCCAAATCAGAAAAAAACGTAGACCAGCAGTATGTGATTCTGGTGAAAATTTTGACCATTCATGAAACTTTATTTTTTCCATGAAAAATTACTCAAACGAGTGGGAAAATGCATGGGCATGGTAAATTGGGCCAAATTTTGCTCAGAAATGTGACAAAAAGCACTTTTCAATTTTTGTCCCAAATCAGAAAAAAACGTAGACCCGCGGTATGTGATTCTGGTGAAAATTTTGACCATTCATGAAACCTTGTTTTTTCCACGAAAAATTACTCAAAGAAGTTGGAAAATGCATGGGCATGGTAAATTGGGCCAAATTTTGCTCAGAAATGTGACAAAAAGCACTTTTCAATTTTTGTCCCAAATCAGAAAAAAACGTAGACCCGCGGTGTTTGATTCTGGTGAAAATTTTGACCATTCATGAAACCTTGTTTTTTCCATGAAAAATTACTCAAACGAGTGGGAAAATGCATGGGCATGGTAAATTGGGCCAAATTATGCTCAGAAATGTGACAAAAAGCACTTTTCAATTTTTGACCCAAATCAGAAAAAACGTAGACCCGCGGTATGTGATTCTGGTGAAAATTTTGACCATTCATGAAACCTTGTTTTTTCCATGACAAATTACTCAACTGTGTAGGAAAATGCATGGGCATGGTAAATTGGGCCAAATTTTGCTCAGAAACGTGACAAAAAGCACTTTTCAATTTTTGACCCAAATCAGAAAAAAACGTAGACCAGCAGAATGTGATTCTGGTGAAAATTTTGACCATTCATGAAACTTTATGTTTTTCCATGAAAAATTACTCAAACGAGTGGGAAAATGCATGGGCATGGTAAATTGGGCCAAATTTTGCTCAGAAATGTGACAAAAAGCACTTTTCAATTTTTGTCCCAAATCAGAAAAAAACGTAGACCCGCGGTATGTGATTCTGGTGAAAATTTTGACCATTCATGAAACCTTGTTTTTTCCATGAAAAATTACTCAAACAAGTGGGAAAATGCATGGGCATGGTAAATTGGGCCAAATTTTGCTCAGAAATGTGACAAAAAGCACTTTTCAATTTTTGACCCAAATCAGAAAAAAACGTAGAACCGCGATATGTGATTCTGGTGAACATTTTGACCATTCATGAAACCTTGTTTTTTCCATGAAAAATTACTCAAACGAGTGGGAAAATGCATGGGCATGGTAAATTGGGCCAAATTTTGCTCAGAAATGTGACAAAAAGAACTTTTTAATTTTTGACCCAAATCAGAAAAAAACGTGGACCCGCGGTATGTGATTCTGGTGAAAATTTTGAGCATTCATGAAACCTTGTTTTTTCCATGAAAAATTACTCAAACGAGTGGGAAAATGCATGGGCATGGTAAATTGGGCCAAATTTTGCTCAGAAATGTGACAAAAAGCACTTTTCAATTTTTGACCCAAATCAGAAAAAACGTAGACCCGCGGTATTTGATTCTGGTGAAAATTTTGAGTATTCATGAAACCTTGTTTTTTCCATGAAAAATTACTCAAACGAGTGGGAAAATGCATGGGCATGGTAAATTGGGCCAAATTTTGCTCAGAAACGTGACAAAAAGCACTTTTCAATTTTTGACCCAAATCAGAAAAAAACGTAGACCCGCGGTATGTGATTCTGGTGAAAATTTTGACCATTCATGAAACCTTGTTTTTTCCACGAAAAATTACTCAAACAAGTTGGAAAATGCATGGGCATGGTAAATTGGGCCAAATTTTGCTCAGAAATGTGACAAAAAGCACTTTTAAATTTTTGTGCCAATTCAGAAAAAAACGTAGACCCGCGGTATGTGATTCTGGTGAAAATTTTGACCGTTGATGAAACCTTGTTTTTTCCATGAGAAATTACTCAAACGAGTAGGAAAATGCATGGGCATGGTAAATTGGGCCAAATTATGCTCAGAAATGTGACAAAAAGCACTTTTCAATTTTTGACCCAAATCAGAAAAAAACGTAGACCCGCGATATGTGATTCTGGTGAAAATTTTGACCATTCATGAAACCTTGTTTTTTCCATGACAAATTACTCAAATGTGTGGGAAAATGCATGGGCATGGTAAATTGGGCCAAATTTTGCTCAGAAACGTGACAAAAAGCACTTTTCAATTTTTGACCCAAATCAGAAAAAAACGTAGACCCGCGATATGTGATTCTGGTGAAAATTTTGACCATTCATGAAACCTTGTTTTTTCCATGACAAATTACTCAAATGTGTGGGAAAATGCATGGGCATGGTAAATTGGGCCAAATTTTGCTCAGAAACGTGACAAAAAGCACTTTTCAATTTTTGACCCAAATCAGAAAAAAACGTAGACCAGCGGTATGTGAATCTGGTGAAAATTTTGACCATTCATGAAACCTTGTTTTTTCCATGACAAATTACTCAAACGAGTGGGAAAATGCATGGGCATGGTAAATTGGGCCAAATTTTGCTCAGAAATGTGACAAAAAGCACTTTTCAATTTTTTCCCAAATCAGAAAAAAACGTAGACCCGCGGTATTTGATTCTGGTGAAAATTTTGACCATTCATGAAACCTTGTTTTTTCCACGAAAAATTACTCAAACAAGTTGGAAAATGCATGGGCATGGTAAATTGGGCCAAATTTTGCTCAGAAATGTGACAAAAAGCACTTTTCAATTTTTGACCCAAATCAGAAAAAAACGTAGACCCGCGGTATGTGATTCTGGTGAAAATTTTGACCATTCATGAAACCTTGTTTTTTCCCTGATAAATTACTCAAACGAGTGGGAAAATGCATGGGCATGGTAAATTGGGCCAAATTTTGCTCAGAAATGTGACAAAAAGCACTTTTCAATTTTTGTGATTCTGGTGAAAATTTTGAGCATTCATGAAACCTTGTTTTTTCCACGAAAAATTACTCAAACAAGTTGGAAAATGCATGGGCATTGTAAATTGGGCCAAATTTTGCTCAGAAATGTGACAAAAAGCACTTTTCAATTTTTGTCCCAAATCAGAAAAAAACGTAGACCCGCGGTATGTGATTCTGGTGAAAATTTTGACCATTCATGAAACCTTGTTTTTTCCACGAAAAATTACTCAAACAAGTGGGAAAATGCATGGGCATGGTAAATTGGGCCAAATTTTGCTCAGAAATGTGACAAAAAGCACTTTTAAATTTTTGACCCAAATCAGAAAAAAACGTAGACCCGCGATATGTGATTCTGGTGAAAATTTTGACCATTCATGAAACCTTGTTTTTTCCATGAAAAATTACTCAAACGAGTGGGAAAATGCATGGGCATGGTAAACTGGGCCAAATTTTGCTCAGAAATGTGACAAAAAGCACTTTTCAATTTTTTGTGCCAAATCAGAAAAAAATGTAGACCCGCGATATGTGATTCTGGTGAAAATTTTGACCATTCATAAAACCTTGTTTTTTCCATGACAAATTACTCAAATGTGTGGGAAAATGCATGGGCATGGTAAATTGGGCCAAATTTTGCTCAGAAACGTGACAAAAGCACTTTTCAATTTTTGACCCAAATCAGAAAAAAACGTACACCCGCGGTATGTGATTCTGGTGAAAATTTTGACCATTCATGAAACTTTATTTTTTCCATGAAAAATTACTCAAACGAGTGGGAAAATGCATGGGCATGGTAAATTGGGCCAAATTTTGCTCAGAAATGTGACAAAAAGCACTTTTCAATTTTTGTCCCAAATCAGAAAAAAACGTAGACCCGCGGTATTTGATTCTGGTGAAAATTTTGAGCATTCATGAAACCTTGTTTTTTCCATGAAAAATTACTCAAACGAGTGGGAAAATGCATGGGCATGGTAAATTGGGCCAAATTTTGCTCAGAAATGTGACAAAAAGCACTTTAAAATTTTTGACCCAAATCAGAAAAAACGTAGACCCACGATATGTGATTCTGGTGAAAATTTTGACCATTCATGA
Organism: Astyanax mexicanus; assembly: GCF_023375975.1. Taxonomy (NCBI): domain Eukaryota; kingdom Metazoa; phylum Chordata; class Actinopteri; order Characiformes; family Acestrorhamphidae; genus Astyanax; species Astyanax mexicanus. The sequence goes on from NC_064413.1 coordinate 20,289,053, forward strand.
AACCTTGTTTTTTCCATGAAAAATTACTCAAACGAGTGGGAAAATGCATGGGCATGGTAAATTGGGCCAAATTTTGCTCAGAAATGTGACAAAAAGCACTTTTCAATTTTTGACCCAAATCAGAAAAAAACGTAGACCCGCGGTATGTGATTCTGGTGAAAATTTTGAGCATTCATGAAACCTTGTTTTTTCCATGAAAAATTACTCAAATGTGTGGGAAAATGCATGGGCATGGTAAATTGGGCCAAATTTTGCTCAGAAACGTGACAAAAAGCACTTTTCAATTTTTGACCCAAATCAGAAAAAAACGTAGACCAGCGGTATGTGATTCTGGTGAAAATTTTGACAATTCATGAAACCTTGTTTTTTCCATGACAAATTACTCAAACGAGTGGGAAAATGCATGGGCATGGTAAATTGGGCCAAATTTTGCTCAGAAATGTGACAAAAAGCACTTTTCAATTTTTGTCCCAAATCAGAAAAAAACGTAGACCCGCGGTATTTGATTCTGGTGAAAATTTTGACCATTCATGAAACCTTGTTTTTTCCACGAAAAATTACTCAAACAAGTTGGAAAATGCATGGGCATGGTAAATTGGGCCAAATTTTGCTCAGAAATGTGACAAAAAGCACTTTTCAATTTTTGACCCAAATCAGAAAAAAACGTAGACCTGCGATATGTGATTCTGGTGAAAATTTTGACCATTCATGAAACCTTGTTTTTTCCATGACAAATTACTCAAATGTGTGGTAAAATGCATGGGCATGGTAAATTGGGCCAAATTTTGCTCAGAAATGTGACAAAAAGCACTTTTCAATTTTTGTCCCAAATCAGAAAAAAACGTAGACCCGCGGTATTTGATTCTGGTGAAAATTTTGAGCATTCATGAAACCTTGTTTTTTCCATGAAAAATTACTCAAACGAGTGGGAAAATGCATGGGCATGGTAAATTGGGCCAAATTTTGCTCAGAAATGTGACAAAAAGCACTTTTCAATTTTTGTCCCAAATCAGAAAAAAACGTAGACCCGCGGTATGTGATTCTGGTGAAAATTTTGACCATTCATGAAACCTTGTTTTTTCCACGAAAAATTACTCAAACAAGTGGGAAAATGCATGGGCATGGTAAATTGGGCCAAATTTTACTCAGAAATGTGACAAAAAGCACTTTTAAATTTTTGACCCAAATCAGAAAAAAACGTAGACCCGCGATATGTGATTCTGGTGAAAATTTTGACCATTCATGAAACCTTGTTTTTTCCATGAAAAAATACTCAAACAAGTGGGAAAATGCATGGGCATGGTAAATTGGGCCAAATTTTGCTCAGAAACGTGATAAAAAGCACTTTTCAATTTTTGACCCAAATCAGAAAAAAACGTAGACCCACGGTATGTGATTCTGGTGAAAATTTTGACCGTTGATGAAACCTTGTTTTTTTCCATGAAAAATTACTCAAACAAGTGGGAAAATGCATGGGCATGGTAAATTGGGCCAAATTATGCTCAGAAATGTGACAAAAAGCACTTTTCAATTTTTGTGCCAAATCAGAAAAAAACGTAGACCCGCGGTATGTGATTCTGATGAAAATTTTGAGCATTCATGAAACCTTGTTTTTTCCATGAAAAATTACTCAAACGAGTGGGAAAATGCATGGGCATGGTAAATTGGGCCAAATTTTGCTCAGAAATGTGACAAAAAGCACTTTTCAATTTTTGACCCAAATCAGAAAAAAACGTAGACCCGCGGTATTTGATTCTGGTGAAAATTTTGAGCATTCATGAAACCTTGTTTTTTCCATGAAAAATTACTCAAACGAGTGGGAAAATGCATGGGCATGGTAAATTGGGCCAAATTTTGCTCAGAAATGTGACAAAAAGCACTTTTCAATTTTTGTCCCAAATCAGAAAAAAACGTAGACCCGCGGTATTTGATTCTGGTGAAAATTTTGAGCATTCATGAAACCTTGTTTTTTCCATGAAAAATTACTCAAACGAGTGGGAAAATGCATGGGAATGGTAAATTGGGCCAAATTTTGCTCAGAAACGTGACAAAAAGCACTTTTCAATTTTTGACCCAAATCAGAAAAAAAAAAACGTACACCCGGTATGTGATTCTGGTGAAAATTTTGACCGTTCATGAAACCTTGTTTTTTCCATGAAAAAATTACTCAAACGAGTTGGAAAATGCATGGGCATGGTAAATTGGGCCAAATTTTGCTCAGAAACGTGACAAAAAGCACTTTTCAATTTTTGACCCAAATCAGAAAAAAACGTAGACCCGCGGTATGTGATTCTGGTAAAAATTTTGACCATTCATGAAACCTTGTTTTTTCCATGAAAAATTACTCAAATGAGTGGGAAAATGCATGGGCATGGTAAATTGGGCCAAATTTTGCTCAGAAATGTGACAAAAAGCACTTTTCAATTTTTGTCCCAAATCAGAAAAAAACGTAGACCCACGGTATTTGATTCTGGTGAAAATTTTGAGCATTCATGAAACCTTGTTTTTTCCATGAAAAATTACTCAAATGAGTGGGAAAATGCATGGGCATGGTAAATTGGGCCAATTTTTGCTCAGAAATGTGACAAAAAGCACGTTTCAATTTTTGACCCAAATCAGAAAAAAACGTAGACCCGCGGTATGTGATTCTGGTGAAAATTTTGACCATTCATGAAACCTTGTTTATTTTGACCATTCATGAAACCTTGTTTTTTCTATGAAAAATTACTCAAACGAGTGGGAAAATGCATGGGCATGGTAAATTGGGCCAAATTTTGCTCAGAAATGTGACAAAAAGCACTTTTAAATTTTTGACCCAAATCAGAAAAAAACGTAGACCCGCGGTATGTGATTCTGGTGAAAATTTTGACCATTCATGAAACCTTGTTTTTTCCCTGATAAATTACTCAAACGAGTGGGAAAATGCATGGGCATGGTAAATTGGGCCAAATTTTGCTCAGAAATGTGACAAAAAGCACTTTTCAATTTTTGTCCCAAATCAGAAAAAAATGTAGACCCGCGGTATGTGATTCTGGTGAAAATTTTGAGCATTCATGAAACCTTGTTTTTTCCATGAAAAATTACTCAAACGAGTGGGAAAATGTATGGGCATGGTAAATTGGGCCAAATTTTGCTCAGAAATGTGACAAAAAGCACTTTTCAATTTTTGTGCCAAATCAGAAAAAAACGTAGACCCGCGGTATTTGATTCTGATGAAAATTTTGAGCATTCATGAAACCTTGTTTTTTCCATGAAAAATTACTCAAACGAGTGGGAAAATGCATGGGCATGGTAAATTGGGCCAAATTTTGCTCAGAAATGTGACAAAAAGCACTTTTCAATTTTTGACCCAAATCAGAAAAAAAACGTAGACCCGGTATGTGATTCTGGTGAAAATTTTGACCATTCATGAATCCTTGTTTTTTCCATGAAAAATTACTCAAACGAGTGGGAAAATGCATGGGCATGGTAAATTGGGCCAAATTTTGCTCAGAAACGTGACAAAAAGCACTTTTCAATTTTTGACCCAAATCAGAAAAAAACGTAGACCCGCGGTATTTGATTGTGGTGAAAATTTTGAGCATTCATGAAACCTTGTTTTTCCATGAAAAATTACTCAAACGAGTGGGAAAATGCATGGGCATGGTAAATTGGGCCAAATTTTGCTCAGAAACGTGACAAAAAGCACTTTTCAATTTTTGACCCAAATCAGAAAAAAAAAAACGTACACCCGGTATGTGATTCTGGTGAAAATTTTGACCGTTCATGAAACCTTGTTTTTTCCATGAAAAAATTACTCAAACGAGTTGGAAAATGCATGGGCATGGTAAATTGGGCCAAATTTTGCTCAGAAACGTGACAAAAAGCACTTTTCAATTTTTGACCCAAATCAGAAAAAAACGTAGACCCACGGTTTGTGATTCTGGTGAAAATTTTGACCATTCATGAAACCTTGTTTTTTCTATGAAAAATTACTCAAACGAGTGGGAAAATGCATGGGCATGGTAAATTGGGCCAAATTTTGCTCAGAAATGTGACAAAAAGCACTTTTCAATTTTTGACCCAAATCAGAAAAAAACGTAGACCCGCGGTATGTGATTCTGGTGAAAATTTTGACCATTCATGAAACCTTGTTTTTTCCACGACAAATTACTCAAACAAGTGGGAAAATGCATGGGCATGGTAAATTGGGCCAAATTTTGCTCAGAAATGTGACAAAAAGCACTTTAAAATTTTTGACCCAAATCAGAAAGAAACGTAGACCCGCGATATGTGATTCTGGTGAAAATTTTGACCATTCATGAAACCTTGTTTTTTCCATGAAAAATTACTCAAACGAGTGGGAAAATGCATGGGCATGGTAAATTGGGCCAAATTTTGCTCAGAAATGTGACAAAAAGCACTTTTCAATTTTTGACCCAAATCAGAAAAAAACGTAGACCCGCGGTATGTGATTCTGGTGAAAATTTTGAGCATTCATGAAACCTTGTTTTTTCCATGAAAAATTACTCAAATGAGTGGGAAAATGCATGGGCATGGTAAATTGGGCCAAATTTTGCTCAGAAATGTGACAAAAAGCACGTTTCAATTTTTGACCCTAATCAGAAAAAAACGTAGACCCGCGGTATGTGATTCTGGTGAAAATTTTGAGCATTCATGAAACCTTGTTTTTTCCATGAAAAATTACTCAAACGAGTGGGAAAATGTATGGGCATGGTAAATTGGGCCAAATTTTGCTCAGAAATGTGACAAAAAGCACTTTTCAATTTTTGTGCCAAATCAGAAAAAAACGTAGACCCGCGATATTTGATTCTGATGAAAATTTTTAGCATTCATGAAACCTTGTTTTTTCCATGAAAAATTACTCAAACGAGTAGGAAAATGCATGGGCATGGTAAATTGGGCCAAATTTTGCTCAGAAACGTGACAAAAAGCACTTTTCAATTTTTGACCCGAATCAGAAAAAAACGTAGACCAGCGGTATGTGATTCTGGTGAAAATTTTGACCATTCATGAAAATTTATTTTTTCCATGAAAAATTACTCAAACGAGTGGGAAAATGCATGGGCATGGTAAATTGGGCCAAATTTTGCTCAGAAATGTGACAAAAAGCACTTTTCAATTTTTGTCCCAAATCAGAAAAAAACGTAGACCCGCGGTATGTGATTCTGGTGAAAATTTTGACCATGCATGAAACCTTGTTTTTTCCATGACAAATTACTCAAACGAGTGGGAAAATGCATGGGTATGGTAAATTGGGCCAAATTTTGCTCAGAAACGTGACAAAAAGCACTTCTCAATTTTTGACCCAAATCAGAAAAAAAAGTAGACCCGCGGTATGTGATTCTGGTGAAAATTTTGACCATTCATGAAACTTTATTTTTTCCATGAAAAATTACTCAAACGAGTGGGAAAATGCATGGGCATGGTAAATTGGGCCAAATTTTGCTCAGAAATGTGACAAAAAGCACTTTTCAATTTTTGTCCCAAATCAGAAAAAAACGTAGACCCGCGGTATGTGATTCTGGTGAAAATTTTGACCATTCATGAAACCTTGTTTTTTCCATGAAAAATTACTCAAACAAGTGGGAAAATGCATGGGCATGGTAAATTGGGCCAAATTTTGCACAGAAATGTGACAAAAAGCACTTCTCAATTTTTGACCCAAATCAGAAAAAAACGTAGACCCGCGCGATATGTGATTTTGGTGAAAATTTTGATCATTCATGAAACCTTGTTTTTTCCATGACAAATTACTCAAACAAGTGGGAAAATGCATGGGCATGGTAAAATGGGCCAAATTTTGCTCAGAAACGTGATAAAAAGCACTTTTCAATTTTTGACCCAAATCAGAAAAAAACGTAGACCCGTGATATGTGATTCTGGTGAAAATTTTGACCATTCATGAAACCTTTTATTTTTCCATGAAAAATTACTCAAACAAGTTGGAAAATGCATGGGCATGGTAACTTGGGCCAAATTTTGCTCAGAAATGTGACAAAAAGCACTTTTCAATTTTTGTGCCAAATCAGAAAAAAACGTAGACCCGCGGTATGTGATTCTGGTGAAAATTTTGAGCATTCATGAAACCTTGTTTTTTCCATGAAAAATTACTCAAACGAGTGGGAAAATGCATGGGCATGGTAAATTGGGCCAAATTTTGCTCAGAAATGTGACAAAAAGCACTTTTCAATTTTTGTGCCAAATCAGAAAAAAACGTAGACCCGCGATATGTGATTCTGGTGAAAATTTTGACCATTCATGAAACCTTGTTTTTTCCATGAAAAATTACTCAAACAAGTGGGAAAACGCATGGGCATGGTAAATTGGGCCAAATTTTGCTCAGAAATGTGACAAAAAGCACTTTTCAATTTTTGACCCAAATCAGAAAAAAACGTAGACCCGGGGTATGTGATTCTGGTGAAAATTTTGACCATTCATGAAACTTTATTTTTTCCATGAAAAATTACTCAAACGAGTGGGAAAATGCATGGGCATGGTAAATTGGGCCAAATTTTGCTCAGAAATGTGACAAAAAGCACTTTTCAATTTTTGTCCCAAATCAGAAAAAAACGTAGACCCGCGGTATGTGATTCTGGTGAAAATTTAGACCATTCATGAAACCTTGTTTTTTCCACGAAAAATTACTCAAACAAGTGGGAAAATGCATGGGCATGGTAAATTGGGCCAAATTTTGCTCAGAAATGTGACAAAAAGCACTTTTCAATTTTTGACCCAAATCAGAAAAAAACGTAGACCCGCGATATGTGATTCTGGTGAAAATTTTGACCATTCATGAAACCTTGTGTTTTCCATGAAAAATTACTCAAACGAGTGGGAAAAATGCATGGGCATGGTAAATTGGGCCAAATTTTGCTCAGAAATGTGACAAAAAGCACTTTTCAATTTTTGACCCAAATCAGAAAAAAATGTAGACCCGCGGTATGTGATTCTGGTGAAAATTTTGACCATTCATGAAACCTTGTGTTTTCCATGAAAAATTACTCAAACGAGTGGGAAAAATGCATGGGCATGGTAAATTGGGCCAAATTTTGCTCAGAAATGTGACAAAAAGCACTTTTCAATTTTTGTCCCAAATCAGAAAAAAACGTAGACCCGCAGTATTTGATTCTGGTGAAAATTTTGAACATTCATGAAACCTTGTTTTTTCCATGAAAAATTACTCAAACGAGTGGGAAAATGCATGGGCATGGTAAATTGGGCCAAATTTTGCTCAGAAATGTGACAAAAAGCACTTTTCAATTTTTGTCCCAAATCAGAAAAAAACGTAGACCCGCGGTATGTGATTCTGGTGAAAATTTTGACCATTCATGAAACCTTGTTTTTTCCACGAAAAATTACTCAAACAAGTGGGAAAATGCATGGGCATGGTAAATTGGGCCAAATTTTGCTCAGAAATGTGACAAAAAGCACTTTTCAATTTTTGACTCAAATCAGAAAAAAACGTAGACCCGCGGTATGTGATTCTGGTGAAAATTTTGACCATGCATGAAACCTTGTTTTTTCCATGACAAATTACTCAAACGAGTGGGAAAATGCATGGGTATGGTAAATTGGGCCAAATTTTGCTCAGAAACGTGACAAAAAGCACTTCTCAATTTTTGACCCAAATCAGAAAAAAAAGTAGACCCGCGGTATGTGATTCTGGTGAAAATTTTGACCATTCATGAAACCTTGTTTTTTCCATGAAAAATTACTCAAACAAGTGGGAAAATGCATGGGCATGGTAAGTTGGTCCAAATTTTGCTCAGAAACGTGACAAAAAGCACTTTTCAATTTTTGACCCAAATCAGAAAAAAAAGTAGACCCGCGGTATGTGATTCTGGTGAAAATTTTGACCATTCATGAAACCTTGTTTTTTCCATGAAAAAATACTCAAACAAGTGGGAAAATGCATGGGCATGGTAAAATGGGCCAAATTTTGCTCAGAAACGTGATAAAAAGCACTTTTCAATTTTTGACCCAAATCAGAAAAAAACGTAGACCCGTGATATGTGATTCTGGTGAAAATTTTGACCATTCATGAAACCTTTTATTTTTCCATGAAAAATTACTCAAACAAGTGGGAAAATGCATGGGCATGGTAACTTGGGCCAAATTTTGCTCAGAAATGTGACAAAAAGCACTTTTCAATTTTTGTGCCAAATCAGAAAAAAACGTAGACCCGCGGTATGTGATTCTGGTGAAAATTTTGAGCATTCATGAAACCTTGTTTTTTCCATGAAAAATTACTCAAACGAGTGGGAAAATGCATGGGCATGGTAAATTGGGCCAAATTTTGCTCAGAAATGTGACAAAAAGCACTTTTCAATTTTTGTGCCAAATCAGAAAAAAACGTAGACCCGCGATATGTGATTCTGGTGAAAATTTTGACCATTCATGAAACCTTGTTTTTTCCATGAAAAATTACTCAAACGAGTGGGAAAATGCATGGGCATGGTAAATTGGGCCAAATTTTGCTCAGAAATGTGACAAAAAGCACTTTTCAATTTTTGACCCAAATCAGAAAAAAACGTAGACCCGGGGTATGTGATTCTGGTGAAAATTTTGACCATTCATGATACTTTATTTTTTCCATGAAAAATTACTCAAACGAGTGGGAAAATGCATGGGCATGGTAAATTGGGCCAAATTTTGCTCAGAAATGTGACAAAAAGCACTTTTCAATTTTTGACCCAAATCAGAAAAAAACGTAGACCCGCGATATGTGATTCTGGTGAAAATTTTGACCATTCATGAAACCTTGTGTTTTCCATGAAAAATTACTCAAACGAGTGGGAAAAATGCATGGGCATGGTAAATTGGGCCAAATTTTGCTCAGAAATGTGACAAAAAGCACTTTTCAATTTTTGACTCAAATCAGAAAAAAACGTAGACCCGCGGTATGTGATTCTGGTGAAAATTTTGACCATGCATGAAACCTTGTTTTTTCCATGAAAAATTACTCAAACGAGTGGGAAAATGTATGGGCATGGTAAATTGGGCCAAATTTTGCTCAGAAACGTGACAAAAAGCACTTTTCAATTTTTGACCCAAATCAGAAAAAAACGTAGACCAGCGGTATGTGATTCTGGTGAAAATTTTGACCATTCATGAAACTTTATTTTTTCCATGAAAAATTACTCAAACGAGTGGGAAAATGCATGGGCATGGTAAATTGGGCCAAATTTTGCTCAGAAATGTGACAAAAAGCACTTTTCAATTTTTGTCCCAAATCAGAAAAAAAACGTAGACCCGCGGTATTTGATTTTGGTGAAAATTTTGAGCATTCATGAAACCTTGTTTTTTCCATGAAAAATTACTCAAACGAGTGGGAAAATGCATGGGCATGGTAAATTGGGCCAAATTTTGCTCAGAAATGTGACAAAAAGCACTTTTCAATTTTTGTCCCAAATCAGAAAAAAACGTAGACCCGCGTTATTTGATTCTGGTGAAAATTTTGACCATTCATGAAACCTTGTTTTTTCCATGAAAAATTACTCAAACGAGTGGGAAAATGCATGGGCATGGTAAGTTGGTCCAAATTTTGCTCAGAAACGTGACAAAAAGCACTTTTCAATTTTTGACCCAAATCAGAAAAAAACGTAGACCCGCGGTATGTGATTCTGGTGAAAATTTTGACCATTCATGAAACCTTGTTTTTTCCATGAAAAAATACTCAAACAAGTGGGAAAATGCATGGGCATGGTAAATTGGGCCAAATTTTGCTCAGAAACGTGATAAAAAGCACTTTTCAATTTTTGTGCCAAATCAGAAAAAAACGTAGACCCGCGGTATGTGATTCTGGTGAAAATTTTGAGCATTCATGAAACCTTGTTTTTTCCATGAAAAATTACTCAAACGAGTGGGAAAATGCATGAGCATGGTAAATTGGGCCAAATTTTGCTCAGAAATGTGACAAAAAGCACTTTTCAATTTTTGACCCAAATCAGAAAAAAACGTAGACCCGCGGTATGTGATTCTGGTGAAAATTTTGACCATTCATGAAACTTTATTTTTTCCATGAAAAATTACTCAAACGAGTGGGAAAATGCATGGGCATGGTAAATTGGGCCAAATTTTGCTCAGAAATGTGACAAAAAGCACTTTTCAATTTTTGTCCCAAATCAGAAAAAAACGTAGACCCGCGGTATTTGATTCTGGTGAAAATTTTGAACATTCATGAAACCTTGTTTTTTCCATGAAAAATTACTCAAACGAGTGGGAAAATGCATGGGCATGGTAAATTGGGCCAAATTTTGCTCAGAAATGTGACAAAAAGCACTTTTCAATTTTTGTCCCAAATCAGAAAAAAACGTAGACCCGCGGTATGTGATTCTGGTGAAAATTTAGACCATTCATGAAACCTTGTTTTTTCCACGAAAAATTACTCAAACAAGTGGGAAAATGCATGGGCATGGTAAATTGGGCCAAATTTTGCTCAGAAATGTGACAAAAAGCACTTTTCAATTTTTGACCCAAATCAGAAAAAAACGTAGACCCGCGATATGTGATTCTGGTGAAAATTTTGACCATTCATGAAACCTTGTGTTTTCCATGAAAAATTACTCAAACGAGTGGGAAAAATGCATGGGCATGGTAAATTGGGCCAAATTTTGCTCAGAAATGTGACAAAAAGCACTTTTCAATTTTTGACCCAAATCAGAAAAAAACGTAGACCCGCGATATGTGATTCTGGTGAAAATTTTGACCATTCATGAAACCTTGTTTTTTCCATGAAAAATTACTCAAACGAGTGGGAAAATGTATGGGCATGGTAAATTGGGCCAAATTTTGCTCAGAAACGTGACAAAAAGCACTTTTCAATTTTTGACCCAAATCAGAAAAAAACGTAGACCAGCGGTATGTGATTCTGGTGAAAATTTTGACCATTCATGAAACTTTATTTTTTCCATGAAAAATTACTCAAACGAGTGGGAAAATGCATGGGCATGGTAAATTGGGCCAAATTTTGCTCAGAAATGTGACAAAAAGCACTTTTCAATTTTTGTCCCAAATCAGAAAAAAACGTAGACCCGCGGTATTTGATTTTGGTGAAAATTTTGAGCATTCATGAAACCTTGTTTTTTCCATGAAAAATTACTCAAACGAGTGGGAAAATGCATGGGCATGGTAAATTGGGCCAAATTTTGCTCAGAAATGTGACAAAAAGCACTTTTCAATTTTTGTCCCAAATCAGAAAAAAACGTAGACCCGCGGTATTTGATTCTGGTGAAAATTTTGACCATTCATGAAACCTTGTTTTTTCCATGAAAAATTACTCAAACGAGTGGGAAAATGCATGGGCATGGTAAGTTGGTCCAAATTTTGCTCAGAAACGTGACAAAAAGCACTTTTCAATTTTTGACCCAAATCAGAAAAAAACGTAGACCCGCGGTATGTGATTCTGGTGAAAATTTTGACCATTCATGAAACCTTGTTTTTTCCATGAAAAAATACTCAAACAAGTGGGAAAATGCATGGGCATGGTAAATTGGGCCAAATTTTGCTCAGAAACGTGATAAAAAGCACTTTTCAATTTTTGACCCAAATCAGAAAAAAACGTAGACCCGCGATATGTGATTCTGGTGAAAATTTTGACCATTCATGAAACCTTGTTTTTTCCATGAAAAATTACTCAAACAAGTGGGAAAATGCATGGGCATGGTAACTTGGGCCAAATTTTGCTCAGAAATGTGACAAAAAGCACTTTTCAATTTTTGTGCCAAATCAGAAAAAAACGTAGACCCACGGTATGTGATTATGGTGAAAATTTTGAGCATTCATGAAACCTTGTTTTTTCCATGAAAAATTACTCAAACGAGTGGGAAAATGCATGAGCATGGTAAATTGGGCCAAATTTTGCTCAGAAATGTGACAAAAAGCACTTTTCAATTTTTGTGCCAAATCAGAAAAAAACGTAGACCCGCGGTATGTGATTCTGGTGAAAATTTTGACCATTCATGAAACCTTGTTTTTTCCATGAAAAAATACTCAAACAAGTGGGAAAATGCATGGGCATGGTAAATTGGGCCAAATTTTGCTCAGAAACGTGATAAAAAGCACTTTTCAATTTTTGTGCCAAATCAGAAAAAAACGTAGACCCGCGGTATGTGATTCTGGTGAAAATTTTGAGCATTCATGAAACCTTGTTTTTTCCATGAAAAATTACTCAAACGAGTGGGAAAATGCATGAGCATGGTAAATTGGGCCAAATTTTGCTCAGAAATGTGACAAAAAGCACTTTTCAATTTTTGACCCAAATCAGAAAAAAACGTAGACCCGCGGTATGTGATTCTGGTGAAAATTTTGACCATTCATGAAACTTTATTTTTTCCATGAAAAATTACTCAAACGAGTGGGAAAATGCATGGGCATGGTAAATTGGGCCAAATTTTGCTCAGAAATGTGACAAAAAGCACTTTTCAATTTTTGTCCCAAATCAGAAAAAAACGTAGACCCGCGGTATTTGATTCTGGTGAAAATTTTGAACATTCATGAAACCTTGTTTTTTCCATGAAAAATTACTCAAACGAGTGGGAAAATGCATGGGCATGGTAAATTGGGCCAAATTTTGCTCAGAAATGTGACAAAAAGCACTTTTCAATTTTTGTCCCAAATCAGAAAAAAACGTAGACCCGCGGTATGTGATTCTGGTGAAAATTTAGACCATTCATGAAACCTTGTTTTTTCCACGAAAAATTACTCAAACAAGTGGGAAAATGCATGGGCATGGTAAATTGGGCCAAATTTTGCTCAGAAATGTGACAAAAAGCACTTTTCAATTTTTGACCCAAATCAGAAAAAAACGTAGACCCGCGATATGTGATTCTGGTGAAAATTTTGACCATTCATGAAACCTTGTGTTTTCCATGAAAAATTACTCAAACGAGTGGGAAAAATGCATGGGCATGGTAAATTGGGCCAAATTTTGCTCAGAAATGTGACAAAAAGCACTTTTCAATTTTTGACCCAAATCAGAAAAAAACGTAGACCCGCGATATGTGATTCTGGTGAAAATTTTGACCATTCATGAAACCTTGTTTTTTCCATGAAAAATTACTCAAACGAGTGGGAAAATGTATGGGCATGGTAAATTGGGCCAAATTTTACTCAGAAACGTGACAAAAAGCACTTTTCAATTTTTGACCCAAATCAGAAAAAAACGTAGACCAGCGGTATGTGATTCTGGTGAAAATTTTGACCATTCATGAAACTTTATTTTTTCCATGAAAAATTACTCAAACGAGTGGGAAAATGCATGGGCATGGTAAATTGGGCCAAATTTTGCTCAGAAATGTGACAAAAAGCACTTTTCAATTTTTGTCCCAAATCAGAAAAAAACGTAGACCCGCGGTATTTGATTTTGGTGAAAATTTTGAGCATTCATGAAACCTTGTTTTTTCCATGAAAAATTACTCAAACGAGTGGGAAAATGCATGGGCATGGTAAATTGGGCCAAATTTTGCTCAGAAATGTGACAAAAAGCACTTTTCAATTTTTGTCCCAAATCAGAAAAAAACGTAGACCCGCGGTATTTGATTCTGGTGAAAATTTTGACCATTCATGAAACCTTGTTTTTTCCATGAAAAATTACTCAAACGAGTGGGAAAATGCATGGGCATGGTAAGTTGGTCCAAATTTTGCTCATAAACGTGACAAAAAGCACTTTTCAATTTTTGACCCAAATCAGAAAAAAACGTAGACCCGCGGTATGTGATTCTGGTGAAAATTTTGACCATTCATGAAACCTTGTTTTTTCCATGAAAAAATACTCAAACAAGTGGGAAAATGCATGGGCATGGTAAATTGGGCCAAATTTTGCTCAGAAACGTGATAAAAAGCACTTTTCAATTTTTGACCCAAATCAGAAAAAAACGTAGACCCGCGATATGTGATTCTGGTGAAAATTTTGACCATTCATGAAACCTTGTTTTTTCCATGAAAAATTACTCAAACAAGTGGGAAAATGCATGGGCATGGTAACTTGGGCCAAATTTTGCTCAGAAATGTGACAAAAAGCACTTTTCAATTTTTGTGCCAAATCAGAAAAAAACGTAGACCCACGGTATGTGATTATGGTGAAAATTTTGAGCATTCATGAAACCTTGTTTTTTCCATGAAAAATTACTCAAACGAGTGGGAAAATGCATGAGCATGGTAAATTGGGCCAAATTTTGCTCAGAAATGTGACAAAAAGCACTTTTCAATTTTTGTGCCAAATCAGAAAAAAACGTAGACCCGCGATATGTGATTCTGGTGAAAATTTTGACCATTCATGAAACCTTGTTTTTTCCATGAAAAATTACTCAAACAAGTGGGAAAATGCATGGGCATGGTAAATTGGGCCAAATTTTGCTCAGAAATGTGACAAAAAGCACTTTTCAATTTTTGACCCAAATCAGAAAAAAACGTAGACCCGCGGTATTTGATTCTGGTGAAAATTTTGAACATTCATGAAACCTTGTTTATTCCATGAAAAATTACTCAAACGAGTGGGAAAATGCATGGGCATGGTAAATTGGGCCAAATTTTGCTCAGAAATGTGACAAAAAGCACTTTTCAATTTTTGTCCCAAATCAGAAAAAAACGTAGAGCCGCGGTATGTGATTCTGGTGAAAATTTCGACCATTCATGAAACCTTGTTTTTTCCACGAAAAATTACTCAAACGAGTGGGAAAATGCATGGGCATGGTAAATTGGGCCAAATTTTGCTCAGAAATGTGACAAAAAGCACTTTTCAATTTTTTACCCAAATCAGAAAAAAACGTAGACCCGCGGTATGTGATTCTGGTGAAAATTTTGAGCATTCATGAAACCTTGTTTTTTCCATGAAAAATTACTCAAACGAGTGGGAAAATGCATGGGCATGGTAAATTGGGCCAAATTTTGCTCAGAAACATGACAAAAAGCACTTTTCAATTTTTGACCCAAATCAGAAAAAAACGTAGACCCGCGGTATGTGATTCTGGTGAAAATTTTGAGCATTCATGAAACCTTGTTTTTTCCATGAAAAATTACTCAAACGAGTGGGAAAATGTATGGGCATGGTAAATTGGGCCAAATTTTGCTCAGAAATGTGACGAAAAGCACTTTTCAATTTTTGACCCAAATCAGAAAAAAACGTAGACCCGCGGTATGTGATTCTGATGAAAATTTTGAGCATTCATAAAACCTTGTTTTTTCCATGAAAAATTACTCAAACAAGTGGGTAAATGCATGGGCATGGTCAATTGGGCCACATTTTGCTCAGAAATGTGACAAAAAGCACTTTTAAATTTTTGACCCAAATCAGAAAAAAACGTAGACCCGCGGTATGTGATTCTGGTGAAAATTTTGACCATTCATGAAACCTTGTTTTTTCCATGAAAAATTACTCAAACGAGTGGGAAAATGCATGGGCATGGTAAATTGGGCCAAATTGTGCTCAGAAATGTGACAAAAAGCACTTTTCAATTTTTTACCCAAATCAGAAAAAAACGTAGACCCGCGGTATGTGATTCTGGTGAAAATTTTGACCATTCATGAAACCTTGTTTTTTCCATGAAAAATTACTCACACGAGTGGGAAAATGCATGGGCATGGTAAATTGGGCCAAATTTTGCTCAGAAATGTGACAAAAAGCACTTTTCAATTTTTGACCCAAATCAGAAAAAAACGTAGACCCGCGGTATGTGATTCTGGTGAAAATTTTGAGCATTCATGAAACCTTGTTTTTTCCATGAAAAATTACTCAAACGAGTGGGAAAATGCATGGGCATGGTAAATTGGGCCAAATTTTGCTCAGAAATGTGACAAAAAGCACTTTTCAAGTTTTGTCCCAAATCAGAAAAAAACGTAGACCAGCGGTATGTGATTCTGGTGAAAATTTTGAGCATTCATGAAACCTTGTTTTTTCCATGAAAAATTACTCAAACAAGTGGGAAAATGCATGGGCATGGTAAATTGGGCCAAATTTTGCTCAGAAATGTGACAAAAAGCACTTTTCAATTTTTGTCCCAAATCAGAAAAAAACGTAGACACGCGGTATGTGATTCTGGTGAAAATTTTGACCATTCATGAAACCTTGTTTTTTCCACGAAAAATTACTCAAACAAGTGGGAAAATGCATGGGCATGGTAAATTGGGCCAAATTTTGCACAGAAATGTGACAAAAAGCACTTTTCAATTTTTGACCCAAATCAGAAAAAAACGTAGACCCGCGCGATATGTGATTTTGGTGAAAATTTTTATCATTCATGAAACCTTGTTTTTTCCATGACAAATTACTCAAACGAGTGGGAAAATGCATGGGTATGGTAAATTGGGCCAAATTTTGCTCAGAAACGTGACAAAAAGCACTTCTCAATTTTTGACCCAAATCAGAAAAAAACGTAGACCCACGGTATGTGATTCTGGTGAAAATTTTGAGCATTCATGAAACCTTGTTTTTTCCATGAAAAATTACTCAAACGAGTGGGAAAATGGATGGGCATGGTAAATTGGGCCAAATTTTGCTCAGAAACGTGACAAAAAGCACTTTTCAATTTTTGACCCAAATCAGAAAAAAACGTAGACCCACGGTATGTGATTGTGGTGAAAATTTTGAGCATTCATGAAACCTTGTTTTTTCCATGAAAAATTACTCAAACGAGTGGGAAAATGGATGGGCATGGTAAATTGGGCCAAATTTTGCTCAGAAATGTGACAAAAAGCACTTTTCAATTTTTGACCCAAATCAGAAAAAAAAAACGTAGACCCGGTATGTGATTCTGGTGAAAATTTTGACCGTTCATGAAACCTTGTTTTTTCCATGAAAAATTACTCAAACGAGTGGGAAAATGCATGGGCATGGTAAATTGGGCCAAATTTTGCTCAGAAACGTGACAAAAAGCACTTTTCAATTTTTGACCCAAATCAGAAAAAAACGTAGACCCACGGTATGTGATTCTGGTGAAAATTTTGACCATTCATGAAACCTTGTTTTTTCCATGAAAAATTACTCAAACGAGTGGGAAAAATGCATGGGCATGGTAAATTGGGCCAAATTTTGCTCAGAAATGTGACAAAAAGCACTTTTCAATTTTTGACTCAAATCAGAAAAAAACGTAGACCCGTGGTATGTGATTCTGGTGAAAATTTTGACCATGCATGAAACCTTGTTTTTTCCATGACAAATTACTCAAACGAGTGGGAAAATGCATGGGTATGGTAAATTGGGCCAAATTTTGCTCAGAAACGTGACAAAAAGCACTTCTCAATTTTTGACCCAAATCAGAAAAAAACGTAGACCCGCGGTATGTGATTCTGGTGAAAATTTTGAGCATTCATGAAACCTTGTTTTTTCCATGAAAAATTACTCAAACGAGTGGGAAAATGCATGGGCATGGTAAATTGGGCCAAATTTTGCTCAGAAATGTGACAAAAAGCACTTTTCAATTTTTGTCCCAAATCAGAAAAAAACGTAGACCCGCGGTATGTGATTCTGGTGAAAATTTTGAGCATTCATGAAACCTTGTTTTTTCCATGAAAAATTACTCAAACGAGTGGGAAAATGGATGGGCATGGTAAATTGGGCCAAATTTTGCTCAGAAATGTGACAAAAAGCACTTTTCAATTTTTGACCCAAATCAGAAAAAAACGTAGACCCGCGGTATGTGATTCTGGTGAAAATTTTGAGCATTCATGAAACCTTGTTTTTTCCACGAAAAATTACTCAAACAAGTGGGAAAATGCATGGGCATGGTAAATTGGGCCAAATTTTGCACAGAAATGTGACAAAAAGCACTTTTCAATTTTTGACCCAAATCAGAAAAAAACGTAGACCCACGGTATGTGATTCTGGTGAAAATTTTGAGCATTCATGAAACCTTGTTTTTTCCATGAAAAATTACTCAAACGAGTGGGAAAATGGATGGGCATGGTAAATTGGGCCAAATTTTGCTCAGAAATGTGACAAAAAGCACTTTTCAATTTTTGACCCAAATCAGAAAAAAAACGTAGACCCGGTATGTGATTCTGGTGAAAATTTTGACCATTCATGAAACCTTGTTTTTTCCATGAAAAATTACTCAAACGAGTGGGAAAATGGATGGGCATGGTAAATTGGGCCAAATTTTGCTCAGAAATGTGACAAAAAGCACTTTTCAATTTTTGACCCAAATCAGAAAAAAAACGTAGACCCGGTATGTGATTCTGGTGAAAATTTTGACCATTCATGAAACCTTGTTTTTTCCATGAAAAATTACTCAAACGAGTGGGAAAATGCATGGGCATGGTAAATTGGGCCAAATTTTGCTCAGAAACGTGACAAAAAGCACTTTTCAATTTTTGACCCAAATCAGAAAAAAAAAATGTAGACCCGGTATGTGATTCTGGTGAAAATTTTGACCGTTCATGAAACCTTGTTTTTTCCACGAAAAATTACTAAAACGAGTGGGAAAATGCATGGGCATGGTAAATTGGGCCAAATTTTGCTCAGAAACGTGACAAAAAGCACTTTTCAATTTTTGACCCAAATCAGAAAAAAACGTAGACCCACGGTATGTGATTCTGGTGAAAATTTTGACCATTCATGAAACCTTGTTTTTTCTATGAAAAATTACTCAAACGAGTGGGAAAATGCATGGGCATGGTAAATTGGGCCAAATTTTGCTCAGAAATGTGACAAAAATCACTTTTCAATTTTTTACCCAAATCAGAAAAAAACGTAGACCCGCGGTATGTGATTCTGGTGAAAATTTTGAGCATTCATGAAACCTTGTTTTTTCCATGAAAAATTACTCAAACGAGTGGGAAAATGCATGGGCATGGTAAATTGGGCCAAATTTTGCTCAGAAACATGACAAAAAGCACTTTTCAATTTTTGACCCAAATCAGAAAAAAACTTAGACCCGCGGTATGTGATTCTGGTGAAAATTTTGACCATTCATGAAACCTTGTTTTTTCCATGAAAAATTACTCAAACGAGTGGGAAAATGTATGGGCATGGTAAATTGGGCCAAATTTTGCTCAGAAATGTGACGAAAAGCACTTTTCAATTTTTGACCCAAATCAGAAAAAAACGAAGAACCGCGGTATGTGATTCTGGTGAAAATTTTGAGCATTCATGAAACCTTGTTTTTTCCATGAAAAAATACTCAAACAAGTGGGAAAATGCATGGGCATGGTAAATTGGGCCAAATTTTGCTCAGAAATGTGACAAAAAGCACTTTTCAATTTTTGACCCAAATCAGAAAAAAACGTAGACCCGCGGTATGTGATTCTGATGAAAATTTTGAGCATTCATGAAACCTTGTTTTTTCCATGAAAAATTACTCAAACGAGTGGGAAAATGCATGGGCATGGTAAATTGGGCCAAATTTTGCTCAGAAACGTGACAAAAAGCACTTTTCAATTTTTGACCCAAATCAGAAAAAAACGTAGACCCGCGGTATGTGATTCTGGTGACAATTTTGACCATTCATGAAACCTTGTTTTTTCCATGAAAAATTACTCAAACAAGTGGGAAAATGCATGGGCATGGTAAATTGGGCCAAATTTTGCTCAGAAATGTGACAAAAAGCACTTTTCAATTTTTGTCCCAAATCAGAAAAAAACGTAGACCCGCGGTATTTGATTCTGATGAAAATTTTGAGCATTCATGAAACCTTGTTTTTTCCATGAAAAATTACTCAAACGAGTGGGAAAATGCATGGGCATGGTAAATTGGGCCAAATTTTGCTCAGAAACGTGACAAAAAGCACTTTTCAATTTTTGACCCAAATCAGAAAAAAAAACGTAGACCTGGTATGTGATTCTGGTGAAAATTTTGACCATTCATGAAACCTTGTTTTTTCCATGAAAAATTACTCAAACGAGTGGGAAAATGCATGGGCATGGTAAATTGGGCCAAATTTTGCTCAGAAACGTGACAAAAAGCACTTTTCAATTTTTGACCCAAATCAGAAAAAAACGTAGACCCGCGGTATTTGATTCTGGTGAAAATTTTGAGCATTCATGAAACCTTGTTTTTTCCATGAAAAATTACTCAAACGAGTGGGAAAATGCATGGGCATGGTAAATTGGGCCAAATTTTGCTCAGAAACGTGACAAAAAGCACTTTTCAATTTTTGTGCCAAATCAGAAAAAAAAACGTAGACCCGCGGTATGTGATTCTGGTGAAAATTTTGACCATTCATGAAACCTTGTTTTTTCTATGAAAAATTACTCAAACGAGAGGGAAAATGCATGGGCATGGTAAATTGGGCCAAATTTTGCTCAGAAACGTGACAAAAAGCACTTTTCAATTTTTGTAACAAATCAGAAAAAAACGTAGACCCCGCAGTAAGTGATTCTGGTGAAAAATTTTAGCATTCATGAAACCTTGTATTTTCCATGAAAAATTACTCAAACGAGTGGGAAAATGCATGGGCATGGTAAATTGGGCCAAATTTTGCTCAGAAATGTGACAAAAAGCACTTTTCTATTTTTGTCCCAAATCAGAAAAAAACGTAGACCCGCGGTATGTGATTCTGGTGAAAATTTTGAGCATTCATGAAACCTTGTTTTTTCCATGAAAAATACCTCAAACAAGTGGGAAAATGCATGGGCATGGTAAATTGGGCCAAATTTTGCTCAGAAACGTGACAAAAAGCACTTTTCAATTTTTGACCCAAATCAGAAAAAAACGTAGACCAGCGGTATGTGATTCTGGTGAAAATTTTGACCATTCATGAAACTTTATTTTTTCCATGAAAAATTACTCAAACGAGTGGGAAAATGCATGGGCATGGTAAATTGGGCCAAATTTTGCTCAGAAATGTGACAAAAAGCACTTTTCAATTTTTGTCCCAAATCAGAAAAAAACGTAGACCCGCGGTATGTGATTCTGGTGAAAATTTTGAGCATTCATGAAACCTTGTTTTTTCCATGACAAATTACTCAAACGAGTGGGAAAATGCATGGGTATGGTAAATTGGTCCAAATTTTGCTCAGAAACGTGACAAAAAGCACTTCTCAATTTTTGACCCAAATCAGAAAAAAACGTAGACCCACGGTATGTGATTCTGGTGAAAATTTTGAGCATTCATGAAACCTTGTTTTTTCCATGAAAAATTACTCAAACGAGTGGGAAAATGGATGGGCATGGTAAATTGGGCCAAATTTTGCTCAGAAACGTGACAAAAAGCACTTTTCAATTTTTGACCCAAATCAGAAAAAAACGTAGACCCACGGTATGTGATTGTGATGAAAATTTTGAGCATTCATGAAACCTTGTTTTTTCCATGAAAAATTACTCAAACGAGTGGGAAAATGGATGGGCATGGTAAATTGGGCCAAATTTTGCTCAGAAATGTGACAAAAAGCACTTTTCAATTTTTGACCCAAATCAGAAAAAAAAAACGTAGACCCGGTATGTGATTCTGGTGAAAATTTTGACCGTTCATGAAACCTTGTTTTTTCCATGAAAAATTACTCAAACGAGTGGGAAAAATGCATGGGCATGGTAAATTGGGCCAAATTTTGCTCAGAAATGTGACAAAAAGCACTTTTCAATTTTTGACTCAAATCAGAAAAAAACGTAGACCCGTGGTATGTGATTCTGGTGAAAATTTTGACCATGCATGAAACCTTGTTTTTTCCATGACAAATTACTCAAACGAGTGGGAAAATGCATGGGTATGGTAAATTGGGCCAAATTTTGCTCAGAAACGTGACAAAAAGCACTTTTCAATTTTTTACCCAAATCAGAAAAAAACGTAGACCCGCGGTATGTGATTCTGGTGAAAATTTTGAGCATTCATGAAACCTTGTTTTTTCCATGAAAAATTACTCAAACGAGTGGGAAAATGCATGGGCATGGTAAATTGGGCCAAATTTTGCTCAGAAACATGACAAAAAGCACTTTTCAATTTTTGACCCAAATCAGAAAAAAACGTAGACCCGCGGTATGTGATTCTGGTGAAAATTTTGAGCATTCATGAAACCTTGTTTTTTCCATGAAAAATTACTCAAACGAGTGGGAAAATGTATGGGCATGGTAAATTGGGCCAAATTTTGCTCAGAAATGTGACGAAAAGCACTTTTCAATTTTTGACCCAAATCAGAAAAAAACGTAGACCCGCGGTATGTGATTCTGATGAAAATTTTGAGCATTCATGAAACCTTGTTTTTTCCATGAAAAATTACTCAAACAAGTGGGTAAATGCATGGGCATGGTCAATTGGGCCACATTTTGCTCAGAAATGTGACAAAAAGCACTTTTAAATTTTTGACCCAAATCAGAAAAAAACGTAGACCCGCGGTATGTGATTCTGGTGAAAATTTTGACCATTCATGAAACCTTGTTTTTTCCATGAAAAATTACTCAAACGAGTGGGAAAATGCATGGGCATGGTAAATTGGGCCAAATTGTGCTCAGAAATGTGACAAAAAGCACTTTTCAATTTTTTACCCAAATCAGAAAAAAACGTAGACCCGCGGTATGTGATTCTGGTGAAAATTTTGACCATTCATGAAACCTTGTTTTTTCCATGAAAAATTACTCACACGAGTGGGAAAATGCATGGGCATGGTAAATTGGGCCAAATTTTGCTCAGAAATGTGACAAAAAGCACTTTTCAATTTTTGACCCAAATCAGAAAAAAACGTAGACCCGCGGTATGTGATTCTGGTGAAAATTTTGAGCATTCATGAAACCTTGTTTTTTCCATGAAAAATTACTCAAACGAGTGGGAAAATGCATGGGCATGGTAAATTGGGCCAAATTTTGCTCAGAAATGTGACAAAAAGCACTTTTCAAGTTTTGTCCCAAATCAGAAAAAAACGTAGACCAGCGGTATGTGATTCTGGTGAAAATTTTGAGCATTCATGAAACCTTGTTTTTTCCATGAAAAATTACTCAAACAAGTGGGAAAATGCATGGGCATGGTAAATTGGGCCAAATTTTGCTCAGAAATGTGACAAAAAGCACTTTTCAATTTTTGTCCCAAATCAGAAAAAAACGTAGACACGCGGTATGTGATTCTGGTGAAAATTTTGACCATTCATAAAACCTTGTTTTTTCCACGAAAAATTACTCAAACAAGTGGGAAAATGCATGGGCATGGTAAATTGGGCCAAATTTTGCACAGAAATGTGACAAAAAGCACTTTTCAATTTTTGACCCAAATCAGAAAAAAACGTAGACCCGCGCGATATGTGATTTTGGTGAAAATTTTTATCATTCATGAAACCTTGTTTTTTCCATGACAAATTACTCAAACGAGTGGGAAAATGCATGGGTATGGTAAATTGGTCCAAATTTTGCTCAGAAACGTGACAAAAAGCACTTCTCAATTTTTGACCCAAATCAGAAAAAAACGTAGACCCACGGTATGTGATTCTGGTGAAAATTTTGAGCATTCATGAAACCTTGTTTTTTCCATGAAAAATTACTCAAACGAGTGGGAAAATGGATGGGCATGGTAAATTGGGCCAAATTTTGCTCAGAAACGTGACAAAAAGCACTTTTCAATTTTTGACCCAAATCAGAAAAAAACGTAGACCCACGGTATGTGATTGTGGTGAAAATTTTGAGCATTCATGAAACCTTGTTTTTTCCATGAAAAATTACTCAAACGAGTGGGAAAATGGATGGGCATGGTAAATTGGGCCAAATTTTGCTCAGAAATGTGACAAAAAGCACTTTTCAATTTTTGACCCAAATCAGAAAAAAAAAACGTAGACCCGGTATGTGATTCTGGTGAAAATTTTGACCGTTCATGAAACCTTGTTTTTTCCATGAAAAATTACTCAAACGAGTGGCAAAATGCATGGGCATGGTAAATTGGGCCAAATTTTGCTCAGAAACGTGACAAAAAGCACTTTTCAATTTTTGACCCAAATCAGAAAAAAACGTAGACCCACGGTATGTGATTCTGGTGAAAATTTTGACCATTCATGAAACCTTGTTTTTTCCATGAAAAATTACTCAAACGAGTGGGAAAAATGCATGGGCATGGTAAATTGGGCCAAATTTTGCTCAGAAATGTGACAAAAAGCACTTTTCAATTTTTGACTCAAATCAGAAAAAAACGTAGACCCGTGGTATGTGATTCTGGTGAAAATTTTGACCATGCATGAAACCTTGTTTTTTCCATGACAAATTACTCAAACGAGTGGGAAAATGCATGGGTATGGTAAATTGGGCCAAATTTTGCTCAGAAACGTGACAAAAAGCACTTCTCAATTTTTGACCCAAATCAGAAAAAAACGTAGACCCGCGGTATGTGATTCTGGTGAAAATTTTGAGCATTCATGAAACCTTGTTTTTTCCATGAAAAATTACTCAAACGAGTGGGAAAATGCATGGGCATGGTAAATTGGGCCAAATTTTGCTCAGAAATGTGACAAAAAGCACTTTTCAATTTTTGTCCCAAATCAGAAAAAAACGTAGACCCGCGGTATGTGATTCTGGTGAAAATTTTGAGCATTCATGAAACCTTGTTTTTTCCATGAAAAATTACTCAAACAAGTGGGAAAATGCATGGGCATGGTAAATTGGGCCAAATTTTGCTCAGAAATGTGACAAAAAGCACTTTTCAATTTTTGTCCCAAATCAGAAAAAAACGTAGACCCGCGGTATGTGATTCTGGTGAAATTTTTGAGCATTCATGAAACCTTGTTTTTTCCATGAAAAATTACTCAAACGAGTGGGAAAATGGATGGGCATGGTAAATTGGGCCAAATTTTGCTCAGAAATGTGACAAAAAGCACTTTTCAATTTTTGACCCAAATCAGAAAAAAAACGTAGACCCGGTATGTGATTCTGGTGAAAATTTTGACCATTCATGAAACCTTGTTTTTTCCATGAAAAATTACTCAAACGAGTGGGAAAATGGATGGGCATGGTAAATTGGGCCAAATTTTGCTCAGAAATGTGACAAAAAGCACTTTTCAATTTTTGACCCAAATCAGAAAAAAAACGTAGACCCGGTATGTGATTCTGGTGAAAATTTTGACCATTCATGAAACCTTGTTTTTTCCATGAAAAATTACTCAAACGAGTGGGAAAATGCATGGGCATGGTAAATTGGGCCAAATTTTGCTCAGAAACGTGACAAAAAGCACTTTTCAATTTTTGACCCAAATCAGAAAAAAAAACGTAGACCTGGTATGTGATTCTGGTGAAAATTTTGACCATTCATGAAACCTTGTTTTTTCCATGAAAAATTACTCAAACGAGTGGGAAAATGCATGGGCATGGTAAATTGGGCCAAATTTTGCTCAGAAATGTGACAAAAAGCACTTTTCAATTTTTGTCCCAAATCAGAAAAAAACGTAGACCCGCAGTATTTGATTCTGGTGAAAATTTTGAGCATTCATGAAACCTTGTTTTTTCCATGAAAAATTACTCAAACGAGTGGGAAAATGCATGGGCATGGTAAATTGGGCCAAATTTTGCTCAGAAATGTGACAAAAAGCACTTTTCAATTTTTGACCCAAATCAGAAAAAAACGTAGACCCGGTATGTGATTCTGGTGAAAATTTTGACCATTCATGAAACCTTGTTTTTTCCATGAAAAATTACTCAAACGAGTGGGAAAATGCATGGGCATGGTAAATTGGGCCAAATTTTGCTCAGAAACGTGACAAAAAGCACTTTTCAATTTTTGACCCAAATCAGAAAAAAACGTAGACCCACGGTATTTGATTCTGGTGAAAATTTTGAGCATTCATGAAACCTTGTTTTTTCCATGAAAAATTACTCAAACGAGTGGGAAAATGCATGGGCATGGTAAATTGGGCCAAATTTTGCTCAGAAACGTGACAAAAAGCACTTTTCAATTTTTGTAACAAATCAGAAAAAAACGTAGACCCCGCAGTAAGTGATTCTGGTGAAAAATTTTAGCATTCATGAAACCTTGTATTTTCCATGAAAAATTACTCAAACGAGTGGGAAAATGCATGGGCATGGTAAATTGGGCCAAATTTTGCTCAGAAACGTGACAAAAAGCACTTTTCAATTTTTGACCCAAATCAGAAAAAAAAACGTAGACCTGGAATGTGATTCTGTTGAAAATTTTGACCATTCATGAAACCTTGTTTTTTCCATGAAAAATAACTCAAACAAGTGGGAAAATGCATGGGCATGGTAAATTGGGCCAAATTTTGCTCAGAAACGTGACAAAAAGCACTTTTCAATTTTTGACCCAAATCAGAAAAAAAAACGTAGACCTGGAATGTGATTCTGGTGAAAATTTTGACCATTCATGAAACCTTGTTTTTTCCATGAAAAATTACTCAAACGAGTGGGAAAATGCATGGGCATGGTAAATTGGGCCAAATTTTGCTCAGAAATGTGACAAAAAGCACTTTTCAATTTTTGTCCCAAATCAGAAAAAAACGTAGACCCGCAGTATTTGATTCTGGTGAAAATTTTGAGCATTCATGAAACCTTGTTTTTTCCATGAAAAATTACTCAAACGAGTGGGAAAATGCATGGGCATGGTAAATTGGGCCAAATTTTGCTCAGAAATGTGACAAAAAGCACTTTTCAATTTTTGACCCAAATCAGAAAAAAACGTAGACCCGGTATGTGATTCTGGTGAAAATTTTGACCATTCATGAAACCTTGTTTTTTCCATGAAAAATTACTCAAACGAGTGGGAAAATGCATGGGCATGGTAAATTGGGCCAAATTTTGCTCAGAAACGTGACAAAAAGCACTTTTCAATTTTTGACCCAAATCAGAAAAAAAAACGTAGACCTGGTATTTGATTCTGGTGAAAATTTTGAGCATTCATGAAACCTTGTTTTTTCCATGAAAAATTACTCAAACGAGTGGGAAAATGCATGGGCATGGTAAATTGGGCCAAATTTTGCTCAGAAACGTGACAAAAAGCACTTTTCAATTTTTGTGCCAAATCAGAAAAAAAAACGTAGACCCGCGGTATGTGATTCTGGTGAAAATTTTGACCATTCATGAAACCTTGTTTTTTCTATGAAAAATTACTCAAACGAGAGGGAAAATGCATGGGCATGGTAAATTGGGCCAAATTTTGCTCAGAAACGTGACAAAAAGCACTTTTCAATTTTTGTAACAAATCAGAAAAAAACGTAGACCCCGCAGTAAGTGATTCTGGTGAAAAATTTTAGCATTCATGAAACCTTGTATTTTCCATGAAAAATTACTCAAACGAGTGGGAAAATGCATGGGCATGGTAAATTGGGCCAAATTTTGCTCAGAAACGTGACAAAAAGCACTTTTCAATTTTTGACCCAAATCAGAAAAAAAAACGTAGACCTGGAATGTGATTCTGTTGAAAATTTTGACCATTCATGAAACCTTGTTTTTTCCATGAAAAATAACTCAAACAAGTGGGAAAATGCATGGGCATGGTAAATTGGGCCAAATTTTGCTCAGAAACGTGACAAAAAGCACTTTTCAATTTTTGACCCAAATCAGAAAAAAACGTAGACCAGCGGTATGTGATTCTGGTGAAAATTTTGACCATTCATGAAACTTTATTTTTTCCATGAAAAATTACTCAAACGAGTGGGAAAATGCATGGGCATGGTAAATTGGGCCAAATTTTGCTCAGAAATGTGACAAAAAGCACTTTTCAATTTTTGTCCCAAATCAGAAAAAAACGTAGACCCGCGGTATTTGATTCTGGTGAAAATTTTGAGCATTCATGAAACCTTGTTTTTTCCATGAAAAATTACTCAAACGAGTGGGAAAATGCATGGGCATGGTAAATTGGGCCAAATTTTGCTCAGAAATGTGACAAAAAGCACTTTTCAATTTTTGTCCCAAATCAGAAAAAAACGAAGACCCGCGGTATTTGATTCTGGTGAAAATTTTGAGCATTCATGAAACCTTGTTTTTTCCATGACAAATTACTCAAACGAGTGGGAAAATGCATGGGCATGGTAAATTGTACCCGCGGTATGTGATTCTGGTGAAAATTTTGACCATGCATGAAACCTTGTTTTTTCCATGACAAATTACTCAAACGAGTGGGAAAATGCATGGGTATGGTAAATTGGGCCAAATTTTGCTCAGAAACGTGACAAAAAGCACTTCTCAATTTTTGACCCAAATCAGAAAAAAACGTAGACCCGCGGTATGTGATTCTGGTGAAAATTTTGACCATTCATGAAACCTTGTTTTTTCCATGAAAAATTACTCAAACGAGTGGGAAAATGTATGGGCATGGTAAATTGGGCCAAATTTTGCTCAGAAACGTGACAAAAAGCACTTTTCAATTTTTGACCCAAATCAGAAAAAAAAACGTAGACCTGGAATGTGATTCTGGTGAAAATTTTGACCATTCATGAAACCTTGTTTTTTCCATGAAAAATTACTCAAACGAGTGGGAAAATGCATGGGCATGGTAAATTGGGCCAAATTTTGCTCAGAAACGTGACAAAAAGCAGTTTAAAATTTTTGACCCAAATCAGAAAAAAACGTAGACCCGGTATGTGATTCTGGTGAAAATTTTGACCATTCATGAAACCTTGTTTTTTCCATGAAAAATTACTCAAACGAGTGGGAAAATGCATGGGCATGGTAAATTGGGCCAAATTTTGCTCAGAAACGTGACAAAAAGCACTTTTCAATTTTTGACCCAAATCAGAAAAAAACGTAGACCCGTGATATGTGATTCTGGTGAAAATTTTGACCATTCATGAAACCTTGTTTTTTCCATGAAAAATTACTCAAACGAGTGGGAAAATGCATGGGCATGGTAAATTGGGCCAAATTTTGCTCAGAAACGTGACAAAAAGCACTTTTCAATTTTTGACCCAAATCAGAAAAAAAAAACGTAGACCCCCGGTATGTCATTCTGGTGAAAATTTTGACCATTCATGAAACCTTGTTTTTTCCATGAAAAATTACTCAAACGAGTGGGAAAATGCATGGGCATGGTAAATTGGGCCAAATTTTGCTCAGAAATGTGACAAAAAGCACTTTTCAATTTTTGTCCCAAATCAGAAAAAAACGTAGACCCGCGGTATTTGATTCTGGTGAAAATTTTGAGCATTCATGAAACCTTGTTTTTTCCATGAAAAATTACTCAAACGAGTGGGAAAATGCATGGGCATGGTAAATTGGGCCAAATTTTGCTCAGAAACGTGACAAAAAGCACTTTTCAATTTTTGACCCAAATCAGAAAAAAGTGTAAACCCGCGGTATGTGATTCTGGTGAAAATTTTGAGCATTCATGAAACCTTGTTTTTTCCATGAAAAATTACTCAAACAAGTGGGAAAATGCATGGGCATAGTAAATTGGGCCAAATTTTGCTCAGAAACGTGACAAAAAGCACTTTTCAATTTTTGACCCAAATCAGAAAAAAACGTAGACCAGCGGTATGTGATTCTGGTGAAAATTTTGACCATTCATGAAACTTTATTTTTTCCATGAAAAATTACTCAAACGAGTGGGAAAATGCATGGGCATGGTAAATTGGGCCAAATTTTGCTCAGAAATGTGACAAAAAGCACTTTTCAATTTTTGTCCCAAATCAGAAAAAAACGTAGACCCGCGGTATTTGATTCTGGTGAAAATTTTGAGCATTCATGAAACCTTGTTTTTTCCATGAAAAATTACTCAAACGAGTGGGAAAATGCATGGGCATGGTAAATTGGGCCAAATTTTGCTCAGAAATGTGACAAAAAGCACTTTTCAATTTTTGTCCCAAATCAGAAAAAAACGTAGACCCGCGGTATTTGATTCTGGTGAAAATTTTGACCATTCATGAAACCTTGTTTTTTCCATGAAAAATTACTCAAACGAGTGGGAAAATGCATGGGCATGGTAAATTGGGCCAAATTTTGCTCAGAAACGTGACAAAAAGCAGTTTTAAATTTTTGACCCAAATCAGAAAAAAACGTAGACCCGGTATGTGATTCTGGTGAAAATTTTGACCATTCATGAAACCTTGTTTTTTCCATGAAAAATTACTCAAACGAGTGGGAAAATGCATGGGCATGGTAAATTGGGCCAAATTTTGCTCAGAAATGTGACAAAAAGCACTTTTCAATTTTTGACCCAAATCAGAAAAAAAACGTAGACCCGGTATGTGATTCTGGTGAAAATTTTGACCATTCATGAAACCTTGTTTTTTCCATGAAAAATTACTCAAACGAGTGGGAAAATGCATGGGCATGGTAAATTGGGCCAAATTTTGCTCAGAAACGTGACAAAAAGCACTTTTCAATTTTTGACCCAAGTCAGAAAAAAACGTAGACCAGCGGTATGTGATTCTGGTGAAAATTTTGACCATTCATGAAACTTTATTTTTTCCATGAAAAATTACTCAAACGAGTGGGAAAATGCATGGGCATGGTAAATTGGGCCAAATTTTGCTCAGAAATGTGACAAAAAGCACTTTTCAATTTTTGTCCCAAATCAGAAAAAAACGTAGACCCGCGGTATTTGATTCTGGTGAAAATTTTGAGCATTCATGAAACCTTGTTTTTTCCATGAAAAATTACTCAAACGAGTGGGAAAATGCATGGGCATGGTAAATTGGGCCAAATTTTGCTCAGAAACGTGACAAAAAGCAGTTTAAAATTTTTGACCCAAATCAGAAAAAAACGTAGACCCGGTATGTGATTCTGGTGAAAATTTTGAGCATTCATGAAACCTTGTTTTTTCCATGAAAAATTACTCAAACGAGTGGGAAAATGCATGGGCATGGTAAATTGGGCCAAATTTTGCTCAGAAATGTGACAAAAAGCACTTTTCAATTTTTGACCCAAATCAGAAAAAAACGTAGACCCACGGTATGTGATTCTGGTGAAAATTTTGACCATTCATGAAACCTTGTTTTTTCCATGAAAAATTACTCAAACGAGTGGGAAAATGCATGGGCATGGTAAATTGGGCCAAATTTTGCTCAGAAATGTGACAAAAAGCATTTTCAATTTTTGACCCGAATCAGAAAAAAACGTAGACCCGCGGTATGTGATTCTGGTGAAAATTTTGACCATTAATGAAACCTTGTTTTTTCCATGAAAAATTACTCAAACGAGTGGGAAAATGCATGGGCATGGTAAATTGGGCCAAATTTTGCTCAGAAATGTGACAAAAAGCACTTTTCAATTTTTGACCCAAATCAGAAAAAAACGTAGACCCGCGGTATGTGATTCTGGTGAAAACTTTGACCATGCATGAAACCTTGTTTTTTCCATGACAAATTACTCAAACGAGTTGGAAAATGCATGGGTATGGTAAATTGGGCCAAATTTTGCTCAGAAACGTGACAAAAAGCACTTTTCAATTTTTGTCCCAAATCGGAAAAAAACGTAGACCCGCGGTATTTGATTCTGGTGAAAATTTTGAGCATTCATGAAACCTTGTTTTTTCCATGAAAAATTACTCAAACGAGTGGGAAAATGCATGGGCATGGTAAATTGGGCCAAATTTTGCTCAGAAATGTGACAAAAAGCACTTTTCAATTTTTGTCCCAAATCAGAAAAAAACGTAGACCCGCGGTATTTGATTCTGGTGAAAATTTTGAGCATTCATGAAACCTTGTTTTTTCCATGAAAAATTACTCAAACGAGTGGGAAAATGCATGGGCATGGTAAATTGGGCCAAATTTTGCTCAGAAACGTGACAAAAAGCACTTTTCAATTTTTGACCCAAATCAGAAAAAAACGTAGACCCGCAGTATGTGATTCTGGTGAAAATTTTGACCATTCATGAAACCTTGTTTTTTCCATGAAAAATTACTCAAACGAGTGGGAAAATGCATGGGCATGGTAAATTGGGCCAAATTTTGCTCAGAAACATGACAAAAAGCACTTTTCAATTTTTTACCCAAATCAGAAAAAAAAACGTAGACCTGGTATGTGATTCTGGTGAAAATTTTGACCATTCATGAAACCTTGTTTTTTCCATGAAAAATTACTCAAACGAGTGGGAAAATGCATGGGCATGGTAAATTGGGCCAAATTTTGCTCAGAAATGTGACAAAAAGCATTTTCAATTTTTGACCCAAATCAGAAAAAAATGTAGACCCGCGGTATGTGATTCTGGTGAAAATTTTGACCATTAATGAAACCTTGTTTTTTCCATGAAAAATTACTCAAACGAGTGGGAAAATGCATGGGCATGGTAAATTGGGCCAAATTTTGCTCAGAAATGTGACAAAAAGCACTTTTCAATTTTTGACCCAAATCAGAAAAAAACGTAGACCCGCGGTATGTGATTCTGGTGAAAACTTTGACCATGCATGAAACCTTGTTTTTTCCATGACAAATTACTCAAACGAGTTGGAAAATGCATGGGTATGGTAAATTGGGCCAAATTTTGCTCAGAAACGTGACAAAAAGCACTTTTCAATTTTTGTCCCAAATCGGAAAAAAACGTAGACCCGCGGTATTTGATTCTGGTGAAAATTTTGAGCATTCATGAAACCTTGTTTTTTCCATGAAAAATTACTCAAACGAGTGGGAAAATGCATGGGCATGGTAAATTGGGCCAAATTTTGCTCAGAAACGTGACAAAAAGCACTTTTCAATTTTTGTCCCAAATCGGAAAAAAACGTAGACCCGCGGTATGTGATTCTGGTGAAAATTTTGACCATTCATAAAACCTTGTTTTTTCCATGAAAAATTACTCAAACAAGTGGGAAAATGCATGGGCATGGTAAATTGGGCCAAATTTTGCTCAGAAATGTGACAAAAAGCACTTTTTATTTTTTGACCCAAATCAGAAAAAAACGTAGACCCGCGATATGTGATTCTGGTGAAAATTTTGACCATTCATGAAACCTTGTTTTTTCCATGAAAAATTACTCAAACGAGTGGGAAAATGCATGGGCATGGTAAATTGGGCCAAATTTAGCTCAGAAATGTGACAAAAAGCACTTTTCAATTTTTGACCCAAATCAGAAAAAAACGTAGACCCCGCGGTATGTGATTCTGGTGAAAATTTTGAACATGCATGAAACTTTATTTTTTCCATGAAAAATTACTCAAACGAGTGGGAAAATGCATGGGCATGGTAAATTGGGCCAAATTTTGCTCAGAAACGTGAAAAAAGCACTTTTCAATTTTTGACCCAAATCAGAAAAAAACGTAGACCCGCGGTATGTGATTCTGGTGAAAATTTTGACCATTCATGAAACCTTGTTTTTTCCATGAAAAATTACTCAAACGAGTGGGAAAATGCATGGGCATGGTAAATTGGGCCAAATTTTGCTCAGAAACGTGACAAAAAGCACTTTTCAATTTTTGACCCAAATCAGAAGAAAACGTAGACCCGCGGTATGTGATTCTGGTGAAAATTTTGACCATGCATGAAACCTTGTTTTTTCCATGACAAATTACTCAAACGAGTGTGAAAATGCATGGGTATGGTAAATTGGGCCAAATTTTGCTCAGAAACGTGACAAAAAGCACTTTTCAATTTTTGACCCAAATCAGAAAAAAACGTAGACCCCGCGGTATGTGATTCTGGTGAAAATTTTGAACATGCATGAAACTTTATTTTTTCCATGAAAAATTACTCAAACGAGTGGGAAAATGCATGGGCATGGTAAATTGGGCCAAATTTTGCTCAGAAACGTGACAAAAAGCACTTTTCAATTTTTGACCCAAATCAGAAAAAAACGTAGACCCGCGGTATGTGATTCTGGTGAAAATTTTGAGCATTCATGAAACCTTGTTTTTTCCATGAAAAATTACTCAAACGAGTGGGAAAATGCATGGGCATGGTAAATTGGGCCAAATTTTGCTCAGAAACGTGACAAAAAGCACTTTTCAATTTTTGACCCAAATCAGAAAAAAACGTAGACCCGCGATATGTGATTCTGGTGAAAATTTTGACCATTCATGAAACCTTGTTTTTTCCATGAAAAATTACTCAAACGAGTGGGAAAATGCATGGGCATGGTAAATTGGGCCAAATTTTGCTCAGAAATGTGACAAAAAGCACTTTTCAATTTTTGACCCAAATCAGAAAAAAACGTAGACCCGCGGTATGTGATTCTGGTGAAAATTTTGAGCATTCATGAAACCTTGTTTTTTCCATGAAAAATTACTCAAACGAGTGGGAAAATGCATGGGCATGGTAAATTGGGCCAAATTTTGCTCAGAAACGTGACAAAAAGCACTTTTCAATTTTTGACCCAAATCACAAAAAAACGTAGACCCGCGGTATGTGATTCTGGTGAAAATTTTGACCATTCATGAAACCTTGTTTTTTCCATGAAAAATTACTCAAACGAGTGGGAAAATGCATGGGCATGGTAAATTGGGCCAAATTTTGCTCAGAAATGTGACAAAAAGCACTTTTCAATTTTTGTCCCAAATCAGAAAAAAACGTAGACCCGCGGTATTTGATTCTGGTGAAAATTTTGAGCATTCATGAAACCTTGTTTTTTCCATGAAAATTACTCAAACGAGTGGGAAAATGCATGGGCATGGTAAATTGGGCCAAAATTTGCTCAGAAACGTGACAAAAAGCACTTTTCAATTTTTGACCCAAATCAGAAAAAAACGTAGACCCGCGGTATGTGATTCTGGTGAAAATTTTGAGCATTCATGAAACCTTGTTTTTTCCATGAAAAATTACTCAAACGAGTGGGAAAATGCATGGGCATGGTAAATTGGGCCAAATTTTGCTCAGAAACGTGACAAAAAGCACTTTTCAATTTTTGACCTAAATCAGAAAAAAAACGTAGACCTGGTATGTGATTCTGGTGAAAATTTTGACCATTCATGAAACCTTGTTTTTTCCATGAAAAATTACTCAAACGAGTGGGAAAATGTATGGGCATGGTAAATTGGGCCAAATTTTGCTCAGAAACGTGACAAAAAGCACTTTTCAATTTTTGACCCAAGTCAGAAAAAAACGTAGACCCGCGGTATGTGATTCTGGTGAAAATTTTGACCATGCATGAAACCTTGTTTTTTCCATGACAAATTACTCAAACGAGTGGGAAAATGCATGGGTATGGTAAATTGGGCCAAATTTTGCTCAGAAATGTGACAAAAAGGACTTTTCAATTTTTGACCCAAATCAGAAAAAAACGTAGACCCGCGGTATGTGATTCTGGTGAAAATTTTGAGCATTCATGAAACCTTGTTTTTTCCATGAAAAATTACTCAAACGAGTGGGAAAATGCATGGGCATGGTAAATTGGGCCAAATTTTGCTCAGAAATGTGACAAAAAGCACTTTTCAATTTTTGACCCAAATCAGAAAAAAAACGTAGACCCGGTATGTGATTCTGGTGAAAATTTTGACCATTCATGAAACCTTGTTTTTTCCATGAAAAATTACTCAAACGAGTGGGAAAATGCATGGGCATGGTAAATTGGGCCAAATTTTGCTCAGAAACGTGACAAAAAGCACTTTTCAATTTTTGACCCAAATCAGAAAAAAACGTAGACCCGCGATATGTGATTCTGGTGAAAATTTTGACAATTCATGAAACCTTGCTTTTTCCATGAAAAATTACTCAAACAAGTGGGAAAATGCATGGGCATGGTAAATTGGGCCAAATTTTGCTCAGAAATGTGACAAAAAGCACTTTTCAATTTTTGTGCCAAATCAGAAAAAAAAACGTAGACCTGGTATGTGATTCTGATGAAAATTTTGACCATTCATGAAACCTTGTTTTTTCCATGAAAAATTACTCAAACGAGTGGGAAAATCCATGGGCATGGTAAATTGGGACAAATTTTGCTCAGAAACAAGACAAAAAGCACTTTTCAATTTTTGACCCAAATCAGAAAAAAACGTAGACCCGCGGTATTTGATTCTGGTGAAAATTTTGAGCATTCATGAAACCTTGTTTTTTCCATGAAAAATTACTCAAACGAGTGGGAAAATGCATGGGCATGGTAAATTGGGCCAAATTTTGCTCAGAAACGTGACAAAAAGCACTTTTCAATTTTTGACCCAAATCAGAAAAAAAACGTAGACCCGGTATGTGATTCTGGTGAAAATTTTGACCATTCATGAAACCTTGTTTTTTCCATGAAAAATTACTCAAACGAGTGGGAAAATGCATGGGCATGGTAAATTGGGCCAAATTTTGCTCAGAAACGTGACAAAAAGCACTTTTCAATTTTTGACCCAAATCAGAAAAAAACGTAGACCCGCGATATGTGATTCTGGTGAAAATTTTGACAATTCATGAAACCTTGCTTTTTCCATGAAAAACTACTCAAACAAGTGGGAAAATGCATGGGCATGGTAAATTGGGCCAAATTTTGCTCAGAAATGTGACAAAAAGCACTTTTAAATTTTTGTGCCAAATCAGAAAAAAACGTAGACCCACGGTATTTGATTCTGATGAAAATTTTGAGCATTCATGAAACCTTGTTTTTTCCATGAAAAATTACTCAAACGAGTAGGAAAATGCATGGGCATGGTAAATTGGGCCAAATTTTGCTCAGAAACGTGACAAAAAGCACTTTTCAATTTTTGACCCAAATCAGAAAAAAACGTAGACCCGCGGTATGTGATTCTGGTGAAAATTTTGACCATTCATGAAACTTTATTTTTTCCATGAAAAATTACTCAAACGAGTGCGAAAATGCATGGGCATGGTAAATTGGGCCAAATTATGCTCAGAAATGTGACAAAAAGCACTTTTCAATTTTTGACCCAAATCAGAAAAAAACGTAGACCCGCGGTATTTGATTCTGGTGAAAATTTTGAGCATTCATGAAACCTTGTTTTTTCCATGAAAAATTACTCAAACGAGTGGGAAAATGCATGGGCATGGTAAATTGGGCCAAATTTTGCTCAGAAATGTGACAAAAAGCACTTTTCAATTTTTGACCCAAATCAGAAAAAAACGTAGACCCGCGGTATTTGATTCTGGTGAAAATTTTGAGCATTCATGAAACCTTGTTTTTTCCATGAAAAATTACTCAAACGAGTGGGAAAATGCATGGGCATGGTAAATTGGGCCAAATTTTGCTCAGAAATGTGACAAAAAGCACTTTTCAATTTTTGTCCCAAATCAGAAAAAAACGTAGACCCGCGGTATGTGATTCTGGTGAAAATTTTGACCATTCATGAAACCTTGTTTTTTCCATGAAAAATTACTCAAACGAGTGGGAAAATGCATGGGCATGGTAAATTGGGCCAAATTTTGCTCAGAAACATGACAAAAAGCACTTTTCAATTTTTTACCCAAATCAGAAAAAAAAAACGTAGACCTGGTATGTGATTCTGGTGAAAATTTTGACCATTCATGAAACCTTGTTTTTTCCATGAAAAATTACTCAAACGAGTGGGAAAATGCATGGGCATGGTAAATTGGGCCAAATTTTGCTCAGAAACGTGACAAAAAGCACTTTTCAATTTTTGACCCAAATCAGAAAAAAACGTAGACCCGCGATATGTGATTCTGGTGAAAATTTTGACAATTCATGAAACCTTGCTTTTTCCATGAAAAATTACTCAAACAAGTGGGAAAATGCATGGGCATGGTAAATTGGGCCAAATTTTGCTCAGAAACGTGACAAAAAGCACTTTTCAATTTTTGACCCAAATCAGAAAAAAACGTAGACCCGCGGTATGTGATTCTGGTGAAAATTTTGACCATTCATGAAACTTTATTTTTTCCATGAAAAATTACTCAAACGAGTGCGAAAATGCATGGGCATGGTAAATTGGGCCAAATTATGCTCAGAAATGTGACAAAAAGCACTTTTCAATTTTTGACCCAAATCAGAAAAAAACGTAGACCCGCGGTATTTGATTCTGGTGAAAATTTTGAGCATTCATGAAACCTTGTTTTTTCCATGAAAAATTACTCAAACGAGTGGGAAAATGCATGGGCATGGTAAATTGGGCCAAATTTTGCTCAGAAATGTGACAAAAAGCACTTTTCAATTTTTGTCCCAAATCAGAAAAAAACGTAGACCCGCGGTATGTGATTCTGGTGAAAATTTTGACCATTCATGAAACCTTGTTTTTTCCATGAAAAATTACTCAAACGAGTGGGAAAATGCATGGGCATGGTAAATTGGGCCAAATTTTGCTCAGAAACATGACAAAAAGCACTTTTCAATTTTTTACCCAAATCAGAAAAAAAAACGTAGACCTGGTATGTGATTCTGGTGAAAATTTTGACCATTCATGAAACCTTGTTTTTTCCATGAAAAATTACTCAAACGAGTGGGAAAATCCATGGGCATGGTAAATTGGGACAAATTTTGCTCAGAAACAAGACAAAAAGCACTTTTCAATTTTTGACCCAAATCAGAAAAAAACGTAGACCCGCGGTATTTGATTCTGGTGAAAATTTTGAGCATTCATGAAACCTTGTTTTTTCCATGAAAAATTACTCAAACGAGTGGGAAAATGCATGGGCATGGTAAATTGGGCCAAATTTTGCTCAGAAATGTGACAAAAAGCACTTTTCAATTTATGACCCAAACCAGAAAAAAACATAGACCCGCGGTACGTGATTCTGGTGAAAATTTTGACCATTCATGAAACCTTGTTTTTTCCATGAAAAATTACTCAAACGAGTGGGAAAATGCATGGGCATGGTAAATTGGGCCAAATTTTGCTCAGAAATGTGACAAAAAGCACTTTTCAATTTTTGACCCAAATCAGAAAAAAAACGTAGACCCGGTATGTGATTCTGGTGAAAATTTTGACCATTCATGAAACCTTGTTTTTTCCATGAAAAATTACTCAAACGAGTGGGAAAATGCATGGGCATGGTAAATTGGGCCAAATTTTGCTCAGAAACGTGACAAAAAGCACTTTTCAATTTTTGACCCAAATCAGAAAAAAACGTAGACCCGCGATATGTGATTCTGGTGAAAATTTTGACAATTCATGAAACCTTGCTTTTTCCATGAAAAACTACTCAAACAAGTGGGAAAATGCATGGGCATGGTAAATTGGGCCAAATTTTGCTCAGAAATGTGACAAAAAGCACTTTTAAATTTTTGTGCCAAATCAGAAAAAAACGTAGACCCACGGTATTTGATTCTGATGAAAATTTTGAGCATTCATGAAACCTTGTTTTTTCCATGAAAAATTACTCAAACGAGTAGGAAAATGCATGGGCATGGTAAATTGGGCCAAATTTTGCTCAGAAACGTGACAAAAAGCACTTTTCAATTTTTTACCCAAATCAGAAAAAAACGTAGACCCGCGGTATGTGATTCTGGTGAAAATTTTGACCATTCATGAAACTTTATTTTTTCCATGAAAAATTACTCAAACGAGTGCGAAAATGCATGGGCATGGTAAATTGGGCCAAATTATGCTCAGAAATGTGACAAAAAGCACTTTTCAATTTTTGACCCAAATCAGAAAAAAACGTAGACCCGCGGTATTTGATTCTGGTGAAAATTTTGAGCATTCATGAAACCTTGTTTTTTCCATGAAAAATTACTCAAACGAGTGGGAAAATGCATGGGCATGGTAAATTGGGCCAAATTTTGCTCAGAAATGTGACAAAAAGCACTTTTCAATTTTTGACCCAAATCAGAAAAAAACGTAGACCCGCGGTATTTGATTCTGGTGAAAATTTTGAGCATTCATGAAACCTTGTTTTTTCCATGAAAAATTACTCAAACGAGTGGGAAAATGCATGGGCATGGTAAATTGGGCCAAATTTTGCTCAGAAATGTGACAAAAAGCACTTTTCAATTTTTGTCCCAAATCAGAAAAAAACGTAGACCCGCGGTATGTGATTCTGGTGAAAATTTTGACCATTCATGAAACCTTGTTTTTTCCATGAAAAATTACTCAAACGAGTGGGAAAATGCATGGGCATGGTAAATTGGGCCAAATTTTGCTCAGAAACATGACAAAAAGCACTTTTCAATTTTTTACCCAAATCAGAAAAAAAAAACGTAGACCTGGTATGTGATTCTGGTGAAAATTTTGACCATTCATGAAACCTTGTTTTTTCCATGAAAAATTACTCAAACGAGTGGGAAAATCCATGGGCATGGTAAATTGGGACAAATTTTGCTCAGAAACAAGACAAAAAGCACTTTTCAATTTTTGACCCAAATCAGAAAAAAACGTAGACCCGCGGTATGTGATTCTGGTGAAAATTTTGACCATTCATGAAACCTTGTTTTTTCCATGAAAAATTACTCAAACAAGTGGGACAATGCATGGGCATGGTAAATTGGGCCAAATTTTGCTCAGAAATGTGACAAAAAGCATTTTCAATTTTTGACCCAAATCAGAAAAAAACGTAGACCCGCGGTATGTGATTCTGGTGAAAATTTTGACCATTAATGAAACCTTGTTTTTTCCATGAAAAATTACTCAAACGAGTGGGAAAATGCATGGGCATGGTAAATTGGGCCAAATTTTGCTCAGAAATGTGACAAAAAGCACTTTTCAATTTTTTACCCAAATCAGAAAAAAACGTAGACCCGCGGTATGTGATTCTGGTGAAAATTTTGACCATTCATGAAACTTTGTTTTTTCCATGAAAAATTACTCAAACGAGTGGGAAAATGCATGGGCATGGTAAATTGGGCCAAATTTTGCTCAGAAACGTGACAAAAAGCACTTTTCAATTTTTGGCCCAAATCAGAAAAAAACGTAGACCCGCGGTATGTGATTCTGGTGAAAATTTTGAGCATTCATGAAACCTTGTTTTTTCCATGAAAAATTACTCAAACGAGTGGGAAAATGCATGGGCATGGTAAATTGGGCCAAATTTTGCTCAGAAACGTGACAAAAAGCACTTTTCAATTTTTGACCCAAATCGGAAAAAAACGTAGACCCGCGATATGTGATTCTGGTGAAAATTTTGACCATTCATGAAACCTTGTTTTTTCCATGAAAAATTACTCAAACGAGTGGGAAAATGCATGGGCATGGTAAATTGGGCCAAATTTTGCTCAGAAACATGACAAAAAGCACTTTTCAATTTTTTACCCAAATCAGAAAAAAAAACGTAGACCTGGTATGTGATTCTGGTGAAAATTTTGACCATTCATGAAACCTTGTTTTTTCCATGAAAAATTACTCAAACGAGTGGGAAAATCCATGGGCATGGTAAATTGGGCCAAATTTTGCTCAGAAACAAGACAAAAAGCACTTTTCAATTTTTGACCCAAATCAGAAAAAAACGTAGACCCACGGTATGTGATTCTGGTGAAAATTTTGACCATTCATGAAACCTTGTTTTTTCCATGAAAAATTACTCAAACAAGTGGGACAATGCATGGGCATGGTAAATTGGGCCAAATTTTGCTCAGAAATGTGACAAAAAGCATTTTCAATTTTTGACCCAAATCAGAAAAAAACGTAGACCCGCGGTATGTGATTCTGGTGAAAATTTTGACCATTCATGAAACCTTGTTTTTTCCATGAAAAATTACTCAAACGAGTGGGAAAATCCATGGGCATGGTAAATTGGGCCAAATTTTGCTCAGAAACAAGACAAAAAGCACTTTTCAATTTTTGACCCAAATCAGAAAAAAACGTAGACCCACGGTATGTGATTCTGGTGAAAATTTTGACCATTCATGAAACCTTGTTTTTTCCATGAAAAATTACTCAAACAAGTGGGACAATGCATGGGCATGGTAAATTGGGCCAAATTTTGCTCAGAAATGTGACAAAAAGCACTTTTCAATTTTTTACCCAAGTCAGAAAAAAACGTAGACCCGCGGTATGTGATTCTGGTGAAAATTTTGACCATTCATGAAACTTTGTTTTTTCCATGAAAAATTACTCAAACGAGTGGGAAAATGCATGGGCATGGTAAATTGGGCCAAATTTTGCTCAGAAACGTGACAAAAAGCACTTTTCAATTTTTGACCCAAATCAGAAAAAAACGTAGACCCGTGGTATGTGATTCTGGTGAAAATTTTGACCATTCATGAAACCTTGTTTTTTCCATGAAAAATTACTCAAACGAGTGGGAAAATGCATGGGCATGGTAAATTGGGCCAAATTTTGCTCAGAAATGTGACAAAAAGCACTTTTCAATTTTTGACCCAAATCAGAAAAAAACGTAGACCCGCGGTATGTGATTCTGGTGAAAACTTTGACCATGCATGAAACCTTGTTTTTTCCATGACAAATTACTCAAACGAGTTGGAAAATGCATGGGTATGGTAAATTGGGCCAAATTTTGCTCAGAAACGTGACAAAAAGCACTTTTCAATTTTTGTCCCAAATCGGAAAAAAACGTAGACCCGCGGTATTTGATTCTGGTGAAAATTTTGAGCATTCATGAAACCTTGTTTTTTCCATGAAAAATTACTCAAACGAGTGGGAAAATGCATGGGCATGGTAAATTGGGCCAAATTTTGCTCAGAAATGTGACAAAAAGCACTTTTCAATTTTTGTCCCAAATCAGAAAAAAACGTAGACCCGCGGTATTTGATTCTGGTGAAAATTTTGAGCATTCATGAAACCTTGTTTTTTCCATGAAAAATTACTCAAACGAGTGGGAAAATGCATGGGCATGGTAAATTGGGCCAAATTTTGCTCAGAAACGTGACAAAAAGCACTTTTCAATTTTTGACCCAAATCAGAAAAAAACGTAGACCCGCGGTATTTGATTCTGGTGAAAATTTTGAGCATTCATGAAACCTTGTTTTTTCCATGAAAAATTACTCAAACGAGTGGGAAAATGGATGGGCATGGTAAATTGGGCCAAATTTTGCTCAGAAACGTGACAAAAAGCACTTTTCAATTTTTGACCCAAATCAGAAAAAAAACGTAGACCCGCGGTATGTGATTCTGGTGAAAATTTTGACCATTCATAAAACCTTGTTTTTTCCATGAAAAATTACTCAAACAAGTGGGAAAATGCATGGGCATGGTAAATTGGGCCAAATTTTGCTCAGAAATGTGACAAAAAGCACTTTTTATTTTTTGACCCAAATCAGAAAAAAACGTAGACCCGCGATATGTGATTCTGGTGAAAATTTTGACCATTCATGAAACCT
Organism: Astyanax mexicanus; assembly: GCF_023375975.1. Taxonomy (NCBI): domain Eukaryota; kingdom Metazoa; phylum Chordata; class Actinopteri; order Characiformes; family Acestrorhamphidae; genus Astyanax; species Astyanax mexicanus. Next base: position 20,331,929 of record NC_064413.1, read on the forward strand.
TGTTTTTTCCATGAAAAATTACTCAAACGAGTGGGAAAATGCATGGGCATGGTAAATTGGGCCAAATTTAGCTCAGAAATGTGACAAAAAGCACTTTTCAATTTTTGACCCAAATCAGAAAAAAACGTAGACCCCGCGGTATGTGATTCTGGTGAAAATTTTGAACATGCATGAAACTTTGTTTTTTCCATGAAAAATTACTCAAACGAGTGGGAAAATGCATGGGCATGGTAAATTGGGCCAAATTTTGCTCAGAAACGTGAAAAAAGCACTTTTCAATTTTTGACCCAAATCAGAAAAAAACGTAGACCCGCGGTATGTGATTCTGGTGAAAATTTTGACCATTCATGAAACCTTGTTTTTTCCATGAAAAATTACTCAAACGAGTGGGAAAATGCATGGGCATGGTAAATTGGGCCAAATTTTGCTCAGAAACGTGACAAAAAGCACTTTTCAATTTTTGACCCAAATCAGAAAAAAACGTAGACCCGCGATATGTGATTCTGGTGAAAATTTTGACCATTCATGAAACCTTGTTTTTTCCATGAAAAATTACTCAAACGAGTGGGAAAATGCATGGGCATGGTAAATTGGGCCAAATTTTGCTCAGAAATGTGACAAAAAGCACTTTTCAATTTTTGACCCAAATCAGAAGAAAACGTAGACCCGCGGTATGTGATTCTGGTGAAAATTTTGACCATGCATGAAACCTTGTTTTTTCCATGACAAATTACTCAAACGAGTGTGAAAATGCATGGGTATGGTAAATTGGGCCAAATTTTGCTCAGAAACGTGACAAAAAGCACTTTTCAATTTTTGACCCAAATCAGAAAAAAACGTAGACCCCGCGGTATGTGATTCTGGTGAAAATTTTGAACATGCATGAAACTTTATTTTTTCCATGAAAAATTACTCAAACGAGTGGGAAAATGCATGGGCATGGTAAATTGGGCCAAATTTTGCTCAGAAACGTGACAAAAAGCACTTTTCAATTTTTGACCCAAATCAGAAAAAAACGTAGACCCGCGGTATGTGATTCTGGTGAAAATTTTGAGCATTCATGAAACCTTGTTTTTTCCATGAAAAATTACTCAAACGAGTGGGAAAATGCATGGGCATGGTAAATTGGGCCAAATTTTGCTCAGAAACGTGACAAAAAGCACTTTTCAATTTTTGACCCAAATCAGAAAAAAACGTAGACCCGCGATATGTGATTCTGGTGAAAATTTTGACCATTCATGAAACCTTGTTTTTTCCATGAAAAATTACTCAAACGAGTGGGAAAATGCATGGGCATGGTAAATTGGGCCAAATTTTGCTCAGAAATGTGACAAAAAGCACTTTTCAATTTTTGACCCAAATCAGAAAAAAACGTAGACCCGCGGTATGTGATTCTGGTGAAAATTTCGAGCATTCATGAAACCTTGTTTTTTCCATGAAAAATTACTCAAACGAGTGGGAAAATGCATGGGCATGGTAAATTGGGCCAAATTTTGCTCAGAAACGTGACAAAAAGCACTTTTCAATTTTTGACCTAAATCAGAAAAAAAAACGTAGACCTGGTATGTGATTCTGGTGAAAATTTTGACCATTCATGAAACCTTGTTTTTTCCATGAAAAATTACTCAAACAAGTGGGAAAATGCATTGGTATGGTAAATTGGGCCAAATTTTGCTCAGAAATGTGACAAAAAGCACTTTTCAATTTTTGACCCAAATCAGAAAAAAACGTAGACCCGCGGTATGTGATTCTGGTGAAAATTTTGACCATTCATGAAACCTTGTTTTTTCCATGAAAAATTACTCAAACGAGTGGGAAAATGCATGGGCATGGTAAATTGGGCCAAATTTTGCTCAGAAATGTGACAAAAAGCACTTTTCAATTTTTGTCCCAAATCAGAAAAAAACGTAGACCCGCGGTATTTGATTCTGGTGAAAATTTTGAGCATTCATGAAACCTTGTTTTTTCCATGAAAATTACTCAAACGAGTGGGAAAATGCATGGGCATGGTAAATTGGGCCAAATTTTGCTCAGAAACGTGACAAAAAGCACTTTTCAATTTTTGACCCAAATCAGAAAAAAACGTAGACCCGCGGTATGTGATTCTGGTGAAAATTTTGAGCATTCATGAAACCTTGTTTTTTCCATGAAAAATTACTCAAACGAGTGGGAAAATGCATGGGCATGGTAAATTGGGCCAAATTTTGCTCAGAAACGTGACAAAAAGCACTTTTCAATTTTTGACCTAAATCAGAAAAAAAACGTAGACCTGGTATGTGATTCTGGTGAAAATTTTGACCATTCATGAAACCTTGTTTTTTTCCATGAAAAATTACTCAAACGAGTGGGAAAATGTATGGGCATGGTAAATTGGGCCAAATTTTGCTCAGAAACGTGACAAAAAGCACTTTTCAATTTTTGACCCAAATCAGAAAAAAACGTAGACCCGCGGTATGTGATTCTGGTGAAAATTTTGACCATGCATGAAACCTTGTTTTTTCCATGACAAATTACTCAAACGAGTGGGAAAATGCATGGGTATGGTAAATTGGGCCAAATTTTGCTCAGAAATGTGACAAAAAGGACTTTTCAATTTTTGACCCAAATCAGAAAAAAACGTAGACCCGCGGTATGTGATTCTGGTGAAAATTTTGACCGTTCATGAAACCTTGTTTTTTCCATGAAAAATTACTCAAACGAGTGGGAAAATGCATGGGCATGGTAAATTGGGCCAAATTTTGCTCAGAAATGTGACAAAAAGCACTTTTCAATTTTTGTCCCAAATCAGAAAAAAACGTAGACCCGCGGTATTTGATTCTGGTGAAAATTTTGAGCATTCATGAAACCTTGTTTTTTACATGAAAATTACTCAAACGAGTGGGAAAATGCATGGGCATGGTAAATTGGGCCAAATTTTGCTCAGAAACGTGACAAAAAGCACTTTTCAATTTTTGACCCAAATCAGAAAAAAATGTAGACCCGCGGTATTTGATTCTGGTGAAAATTTTGAGCATTCATGAAACCTTGTTTTTTCCATGAAAAATTACTCAAACGAGTGGGAAAATGCATGGGCATGGTAAATTGGGCCAAATTTTGCTCAGAAACGTGACAAAAAGCACTTTTCAATTTTTGACCTAAATCAGAAAAAAAAACGTAGACCTGGTATGTGATTCTGGTGAAAATTTTGACCATTCATGAAACCTTGTTTTTTCCATGAAAAATTACTCAAACGAGTGGGAAAATGCATGGGCATGGTAAATTGGGCCAAATTTTGCTCAGAAACGTGACAAAAAGCACTTTTCAATTTTTGACCCAAATCAGAAAAAAACGTAGACCCGCGGTATGTGATTCTGGTGAAAATTTTGAACATGCATGAAACTTTATTTTTTCCATGAAAAATTACTCAAACGAGTGGGAAAATGCATGGGCATGGTAAATTGGGCCAAATTTAGCTCAGAAACGTGACAAAAAGCACTTTTCAATTTTTGACCCAAATCAGAAAAAAACGTAGACCCGCTGTATGTGATTCTGGTGAAAATTTTGACCATTCATGAAATCTTGTTTTTCCATGAAAAATTACTCAAACGAGTGGGAAAATGCATGGGCATGGTAAATTGGGCCAAATTTTGCTCAGAAACGTGACAAAAAGCACTTTTAAATTTTTGACCCAAATCAGAAAAAAACGTAGACCCGCGGTATTTGATTCTGGTGAAAATTTTGAGCATTCATGAAACCTTGTTTTTTCCATGAAAAATTACTCAAACGAGTGGGAAAATGGATGGGCATGGTAAATTGGGCCAAATTTTGCTCAGAAACGTGACAAAAAGCACTTTTCAATTTTTGACCCAAATCAGAAAAAAAACGTGGACCCGGTATGTGATTCTGGTGAAAATTTTGACCATTCATGAAACCTTGTTTTTTCCATGAAAAATTACTCAAACGAGTGGGAAAATGCATGGGCATGGTAAATTGGGCCAAATTTTGCTCAGAAACGTGACACAAAGCACTTTTCAATTTTTGACCCAAATCAGAAAAAAACGTAGACCCGCGATATGTGATTCTGGTGAAAATTTTGACCATTCATGAAACCTTGTTTTTTCCATGAAAAATTACTCAAACGAGTGGGAAAATGCATGGGCATGGTAAATTGGGCCAAATTTTGCTCAGAAATGTGACAAAAAGCACTTTTCAATTTTTGAAACAAATCAGAAAAAAACGTAGACCCGCGGTATGTGATTCTGGTGAAAATTTTGACCATGCATGAAACCTTGTTTTTTCCATGACAAATTACTCAAACGAGTGGGAAAATGCATGGGTATGGTAAATTGGGCCAAATTTTGCTCAGAAACGTGACAAAAAGCACTTTTCAATTTTTGTCCCAAATCAGAAAAAAATGTAGACCAGCGGTATTTGATTCTGGTGAAAATTTTGAGCATTCATGAAACCTTGTTTTTTCCATGAAAAATTACTCAAACGAGTGGGAAAATGCATGGGCATGGTAAATTGGGCCAAATTTTGCTCAGAAACGTGACAAAAAGCACTTTTCAATTTTTGACCCAAATCAGAAAAAAACGTAGACCCGCGGTATGTGATTCTGGTGAAAATTTTGAGCATTCATGAAACCTTGTTTTTTCCATGAAAAATTACTCAAACGAGTGGGAAAATGCATGGGCATGGTAAATTGGGCCAAATTTTGCTCAGAAACGTGACAAAAAGCACTTTTCAATTTTTGACCCAAATCAGAAAAAAACGTAGACCCGCGGTATGTGATTCTGGTGAAAATTTTGACCATGCATGAAACCTTGTTTTTTCCATGACAAATTACTCAAACGAGTGGGAAAATGCATGGGTATGGTAAATTGGGCCAAATTTTGCTCAGAAATGTGACAAAAAGCACTTTTAAATTTTTGACCCAAATCAGAAAAAAACGTAGACCCGCGGTATGTGATTCTGGTGAAAATTTTGACCATTCATGAAACCTTGTTTTTTCCATGAAAAATTACTCAAACGAGTGGGAAAATGCATGGGCATGGTAAATTGGGCCAAATTTTGCTCAGAAATGTGACAAAAAGCACTTTTCAATTTTTGTCCCAAATCAGAAAAAAACGTAGACCCGCGGTATTTGATTCTGGTGAAAATTTTGAGCATTCATGAAACCTTGTTTTTTCCATGAAAAATTACTCAAACGAGTGGGAAAATGCATGGGCATGGTAAATTGGGCCAAATTTTGCTCAGAAATGTGACAAAAAGCACTTTTCAATTTTTGTCCCAAATCAGAAAAAAACGTAGACCCGCGGTATTTGATTCTGGTGAAAATTTTGAGCATTCATGAAACCTTGTTTTTTCCATGAAAAATTACTCAAACGAGTGGGAAAATGCATGGGCATGGTAAATTGGGCCAAATTTTGCTCAGAAACGTGACAAAAAGCACTTTTCAATTTTTGACCCAAATCAGAAAAAAATGTAGACCCACGGTATGTGATTCTGGTGAAAATTTTGAGCATTCATGAAACCTTGTTTTTTCCATGAAAAATTACTCAAACGAGTGGGAAAATGCATGGGCATGGTAAATTGGGCCAAATTTTGCTCAGAAACGTGACAAAAAGCACTTTTCAATTTTTGACCCAAATCAGAAAAAAACGTAGACCCGCGGTATGTGATTCTGGTGAAAATTTTGAGCATTCATGAAACCTTGTTTTTTCCATGAAAAATTACTCAAACGAGTGGGAAAATGCATGGGCATGGTAAATTGGGCCAAATTTTGCTCAGAAACGTGACAAAAAGCACTTTTCAATTTTTGACCCAAATCAGAAAAAAATGTAGACCCGCGGTATTTGATTCTGGTGAAAATTTTGAGCATTCATGAAACCTTGTTTTTTCCATGAAAAATTACTCAAACGAGTGGGAAAATGCATGGGCATGGTAAATTGGGCCAAATTTTGCTCAGAAACGTGACAAAAAGCACTTTTCAATTTTTGACCTAAATCAGAAAAAAAAACGTAGACCTGGTATGTGATTCTGGTGAAAATTTTGACCATTCATGAAACCTTGTTTTTTCCATGAAAAATTACTCAAACGAGTGGGAAAATGCATGGGCATGGTAAATTGGGCCAAATTTTGCTCAGAAATGTGACAAAAAGCACTTTTCAATTTTTGACCCAAATCAGAAAAAAACGTAGACCCGCGGTATATGATTCTGGTGAAAATTTTGACCATTAATGAAACCTTGTTTTTTCCATGAAAAATTACTCAAACGAGTGGGAAAATGCATGGGCATGGTAAATTGGGCCAAATTTTGCTCAGAAATGTGACAAAAAGCACTTTTCAATTTTTGACCCAAATCAGAAAAAAACGTAGACCCGCGGTATGTGATTCTGGTGAAAATTTTGACCATTCATGAAACCTTGTTTTTTCCATGAAAAATTACTCAAACGAGTGGGAAAATGCATGGGCATGGTAAACTGGGCCAAATTTTGCTCAGAAATATGACAAAAAGCACTTTTCAATTTTTGTCCCAAATCAGAAAAAAACGTAGACCCGTGGTATTTGATTCTGGTGAAAATTTTGAGCATTCATGAAACCTTGTTTTTTCCATGAAAAATTACTCAAACGAGTGGGAAAATGCATGGGCATGGTAAATTGGACCAAATTTTGCTCAGAAACGTGACAAAAAGCACTTTTCAATTTTTGCCCTAAATCAGAAAAAACGTAGACCCGCGGTATGTGATTCTGGTGAAAATTTTTACCGTTCATGAAACCTTGTTTTTTCCATGAAAAATTACTCAAACGAGTGGGAAAATGCATGGGCATGGTAAATTGGGCCAAATTTTGCTCAGAAACGTGACAAAAAGCACTTTTCAATTTTTGACCCAAATCAGAAAAAAACGTAGACCCGCGGTATGTGATTCTGGTGAAAATTTTGACCATTCATGAAACCTTGTTTTTTCCATGAAAAATTACTCAAACAAGTGGGACAATGCATGGGCATGGTAAATTGGGCCAAATTTTGCTCAGAAATGTGACAAAAAGCACTTTTCAATTTTTGACCCAAATCAGAAAAAAACGTAGACCCGCGGTATATGATTCTGGTGAAAATTTTGACCATTAATGAAACCTTGTTTTTTCCATGAAAAATTACTCAAACGAGTGGGAAAATGCATGGGCATGGTAAATTGGGCCAAATTTTGCTCAGAAATGTGACAAAAAGCACTTTTCAATTTTTGACCCAAATCAGAAAAAAACGTAGACCCGCGGTATGTGATTCTGGTGAAAATTTTGACCATTCATGAAACCTTGTTTTTTCCATGAAAAATTACTCAAACGAGTGGGAAAATGCATGGGCATGGTAAACTGGGCCAAATTTTGCTCAGAAATATGACAAAAAGCACTTTTCAATTTTTGTCCCAAATCAGAAAAAAACGTAGACCCGCGGTATTTGATTCTGGTGAAAATTTTGAGCATTCATGAAACCTTGTTTTTTCCATGAAAAATTACTCAAACGAGTGGGAAAATGCATGGGCATGGTAAATTGGACCAAATTTTGCTCAGAAACGTGACAAAAAGCACTTCTCAATTTTTGCCCTAAATCAGAAAAAAACGTAGACCCGCGGTATGTGATTCTGGTGAAAATTTTGACCGTTCATGAAACCTTGTTTTTTCCATGAAAAATTACTCAAACGAGTGGGAAAATGCATGGGCATGGTAAATTGGGCCAAATTTTGCTCAGAAACGTGACAAAAAGTACTTTTCAATTTTTGACCCAAATCAGAAAAAAACGTAGTCCCGCGGTATGTGATTCTGGTGAAAATTTTGACCATTCATGAAACGTTGTTTTTTCCATGAAAAATTACTCAAACAAGTGGGACAATGCATGGGCATGGTAAATTGGGCCAAATTTTGCTCAGAAATGTGACAAAAAGCACTTTTCAATTTTTGACCCAAATCAGAAAAAAACGTAGACCCGCGGTATGTGATTCTGGTGAAAATTTTGACCATTAATGAAACCTTGTTTTTTCCATGAAAAATTACTCAAACGAGTGGGAAAATGCATGGGCATGGTAAATTGGGCCAAA